>NC_133326.1:119940875-120260833 GCF_042186555.1 Aquarana catesbeiana | reverse complement strand
AGCAAGACTTCCGTCCTTATCAGTGCAGTGACCACTCATGATTAACCTGCATGATACACTTAAAGCGGTCAATATAATTTGAGATGTAAGCTGGAGAAAGAGACGGTATATACCCAGGAGGTCTCTTTCAACCACAGGTACTCTCTAGAATGGAAACCTCAGGGGTTTATACTAGGGTTGTCCCGATACCGATACTAGTATCGGTATCGGCATCGATACCGAGCATTTGCCCAAGTACTTGTACTCGGGCAAATGCTCCCGATGCTTCCCCCGATACCTGGACTGTCAGCGGTGATCGGCGCATGGGGGGAGTTACAAGCTTCTCCCCCAGCGGCTTTCACCAGCTTTAGTGACATACAGCGGTGATCGCTCACAGCTGACTGTCACTGCATCCTCCTCCATGCCCCCTCCATTCCTCTGTGCCTCTCCGTACTCCCCCTGCATTCCTCTCTCCTTATCTGTCCCCCTCCGTACTCCCCCTTCGTTCCTCTCTCCTTATCTGTCCCCTCCGTTCTCCCCCTCCGTTCCTCTCTCCTCATCTGTCCCCTCCGTTCTCCCCCTCAGTTCCTCCGTCCTCCTCCTCCTTCCTTTGTGTATGGATAGAGTCAGCTGACTCTGTCCATTCACATAACTGAAACATTGTAATCTCCTGTGATTACGATGTGTCAGTTTATGAATGGAGAGAAGCCGCTGTCTTCTCTCCATTCATTCTCAGTGCAGCTGACGCTGCAGAGAAAGGGACTGGGGAATCTCTATCCTCTGTTTCTTTCTCTGTCTCAAGGGGGAGATATCAGAGGTCTGTTAAGACCCCTGATATCTCACCAAAGCCCCCCAAAAGGGCTGATTAAAAAAAAACAAAAAAAACAAAACAATAAAGAATAAAAAAATACTATTGTAAAAAATAAAAATTGTAAAAAAAAACAAAACACACACGTACAACGTTCACCCCCCCCCCTCCCAAATAGCAAAAAAAAACTGTCACGTGACATTAAAAAAAAAGTATCGGTAATCGGTATCGGCGAGTACTTGAAAAAAAGTATCGGTACTTGTACTCGGTCCTAAAAAAGTGGTATCGGGACAACCCTAGTTTATACCCATCCACTTTAACAGATATTTGACGGCTACTCCAGATACTACCCTGGAAACATTTATCAGAGGACTAACTACAGAAATAGGAGATGGGGTAGTGGAGACGTCAAGTGTAGAGTTTTTTGTACCTTCTCCTTTCGTGGAGATCAGCTGAAGCCGCATACCATAGAGCCTTGCTCAGATACATTACCTGACGGATCTGTTAATTCCTGTTTGGAGATCCGACGAGACTGATCTGAAGACATACTAACTAGGTTTGAAAGACATGCCATCATTTTTGAAGTGGGGTGCACGGTATTGTTATGTTTGGTTTAAATATATCTGTTAAGCTGTTGGGTTTTCAGTTTTATCATACCACACTTGCTGAGATGCTGAGTTTTGGAGATGTGTTACTTCGCTAAACATGACTTGACACCACAGTAAGGGGTCCACTTCTCAGAATGCTCTTGAGAATAGCAGAATGTACACTCAGAGTCAGAGAAGTAGGGGGTGGTGATCAAGAAACTAGCACATGAGGTTCGCAAATACATACCCATTCAAGTTATGTTATTGTTGGTTTATTATTTTACTTATAAAGTTATACGAAATATTCTTTCTACGCATTCCAGATGTGCTGGGACGGGAGAGAGGACGGGAGACTCACCTTTTGAGCCGTGTCCTATCCCTCTCCCAATTAGGTCAGCATATCCTCTTAGAGGGCGCTACTCTGCCCCCTGGGAGTCTTATGCAAAGGACAATACCAGAAACATAAAAGGGAGTCGAGTTGGGCGAGACATTAGGCCTTGTCTCTACCTCGTATCTCTCTACTAAATATCTTCTTCCTTTACTTACTTCTCTTTCTCTACTTCCTCCCCCCCCCCCCTTTTTTTTTTTTTTTCCCCCTCATACCCGAACCTACCCTTCCCTCCCTTTCTGTCCCGTAACAACATGGCGTTCAATAATATCAAAGTGATGTCTCTCAATGCAAAGGGGCTTAATACGCCTGAGAAGAGACGCATACTGATAGATGACCTGAAGCGGACTCGCACAGACATAGCCTTTATTCAAGAGACGCACTTTAAAACGAACAAATTACCGTATTTACAATGTAAACTATTCCCGATGACTTATCACTCTACAAACCTGACTGCCAAATCCAAAGGATTTTCCATATTAATATTCAGTAAAACCCCATGGCACCTTCTGAGCTCTATGATAGACCCATCAGGAAGATATGTTTTCCTTAAAGGCCTCATAGGTACTGTATAAGTAACGCTAGCAGCACTATATGCCCCTAATGAGCAGCAGGCCAAATTTATCCGAGACACTTTGGAGAAACTAGATGACTTTAAGGAAGGACAGCTAATTATGGGAGGAGACTTTAACACCCCATTGATCCCATCTGTAGACACCTCGACTGGTAAATCTTCGATCCAACCAAATCAACTCAAAAGAATAGCAAAAACGTTACACAAATCACAATTAATCGATATCTTACAGCACTCGTGAGAACGCGACTACACATTTTATTCACACTTGCACCAGGTATATACCAGAATATATTATTTCTTGATCCCACACAGTCAGCTACATGCAGTGGAACAGACCTCCATAGGCAATAGAATGTGGTCTGACCATGTGCCTATCTTCCTGACCTACACTTTGTCAGACATTTCTTCTCCCAGACACCGTTTCTGGCATCTTAATGAAAGTCTCTTGCAAGACCCAGAAGTGCTGACAGACGTGACCAGAGCGCTAAATTTATACTTTCAGGAAAACGACCAACCAGACTGTGACCCTGGGATTCTGTGGGAAGCCCACAAAGTAGTTATCAGAGGAATCCTCATCACACATGGTGCAAGAATTAAGCGAGAAAGAAATAAACAACTCTCCCAACTTCTAGAGGATCTCGCTATTTCTGAAGCCAGACACAAACATGCCCCCACGCAGTCCTCGGAGACTGCACTGACAGTTCTCAGACGACATATCACTGATCTCTTACTCTATAGAGCTAAGGCGGCCTTACAGTTTTGTCGCAAACAGACATATGAGTCAGGGGATAAATGTGGGAAACTTTTAGCAAAGATGGTTAGAGACCACAAATCATCTACATACATCCCACATATCGTCACGACGAGAGGGGAAAAAAGAAGTCCTGCCAGCACTAATCACAAAAGAGTTTAACCATTTTTACTCCAATCTATACAACATGCCACAAGTAGTTTCCCCCTCGCCTGAGATAGAGAACTACATCACATCATCTCAAATGCCATCCCTTACCCAGGAAATTAAGGAAGATTTAGACTCCCCTATAACTTTGATAGAAATTCAAAAAGCTATAGGGACAATGAAGCCAGGTAAAGCCCCAGGCACTGACGGTTATACACTACATTATTATAAAACTCTTCTCCCAATACTAGGACCTCGTTTAGTCACACTATTCAACAGGGTCGGTGTTGACGAAGCATTTGCTAGAGAAACACTAGGTGCTCATATTTCAGTAATTCATAAGGAAGGAAAAGACCCAGCAGCATGTAGCAGTTACAGACCCATATCATTATTAAATCTTGATTTAAAGATATTCACTAAAATTCTGGCTGTTCGGCTAGTGCAGCACCTCCAGCAAATCATACACCTAGACCAGGTAGGCTTCATCCCGTCTCGGGAGGCCAGAGATAGTACTACAAAGGTGCTAAATCTACTTTATGTCGCTAAGTCTCCAGAAAATCCCATGTATTTTTCTCAATACAGACGCTGAAAAAGCGTTTGACCGGGTAAGCTGGCCATTTATGTTTGCGGTGCTCATACACATCGGCCTGGGGGAGGTGATGCTTAGCCGAATAGCCAGAATATATTCGAACCCAACAGCCCGAGTAAAGGCCAACGGCGTCCTATCGGACCCCTTCCCAATAACAAATAGGACGAGACAGGGATGCCCACTTTCTCCGCTACTATTTGCTCTCTCCCCCTGGAACCCTTTCTATCCAAAATTAGATTGAACCCCGACATTCAGGGGATATCAATTGGTCCTTTGCAACACAAGATCTCGGCCTATGCAGACGACCTGCTCTTTTCGCTAACCAACCCAGGAGTGTCCCTACTGAATCTACTCGCAGAATTCGAGATATACGGGAAAATATCAAACCTTAAAATAAATTTTTCCAAATCTGAAGCAATGGGGATATCACTACAGGCCCATATTCTTCTGAATTTACAATCGAATTTTAAATTTAAATGGACGTCTTCCGCCCTGACTTATTTAGGCACGAAAATACCACCAGATCTGTCTCACATCTATGAGAGAAACTTCCCCCCCCCTCCTAGCTAAGACCAGGAAATTGCTAGAAAATTGGAATAAAGGGTTACACTCCTGGTTTGGGAGGTGCAATTTACTCAAAATGAGTATACTCCCCAAATTTTTATACCTCTTCCAGGCCCTACCGATTAAGATACCTCCCATATATTTCAAACAAGTACAAGCCCTTTTCACCCATTTTGTTTGGGCTCATAAAAAGCCTCGCATCCCAAGATCTCAACTATCCACACCAAAACATTATGGCGGCCTAGCGCTACCAGACGTAAGGAAGTACTACCAAGCTACTCACCTAGGTAGGGTTCTTGATTGGTGCAGTCATAGGGATTATAAGCTGTGGGCACAAATAGAACAACACCAAACCACTATACCTCTACGATCTGCGATATGGTGTAGTGACTCTCTCCCTGCAGAATTGAAATCCCATCCTATCATCGGAAACACTATAACAGTGCATTCAAGCTACCTTACACACCTCTCTAACTACCAAAACATCACCTTTAACCCCGATTCTAGGTAACTCCAAGTTCTTTCCTGGACTCTCCTCTTCGCAATTTCAGACCTTGAGAAAATTGTGTTTTAGCGTCACAATTTGTGCAACAAAATAAATGGCCCTCCATCTCAGAACTAATGGACCCAGTAGGTCCGTTTAAACTTCTGTTTTGGGATGAAGCACGAATTCACCACTTTCTCCAGACCTTCCCAAACCCTCAAAGTTACACCAGGCCTTTGACCACCTTTGAAGAATGTTGTAAAGACACAGAGCCATTACCGCAGACCCTATCCAAGATGTAAAGCCTATTGAACACCCCACCCCAGCCACCCAGATTACCATGCATTATGAAGTGGGAAACAGGCCTCCAACGCACTTTTACAACAGTCCAGAAACAAAACATGATTAGTCTCTCCCTTAAGTCCTCAATATGCACTAAAGTCCTAGAGACGAATTATAAGATCCTGACAAGGTAGTACCTAACACCAAGTCGATTACATATCATTTTTCCTGACACTTCAAAGTATTGCTGGTGTTGTCACCAGCAAGAGGGAACGCTTCTACACATGTTTTGGTCATGTCCTATGTTGACAACTTTCTGGACTGCAGTTCGTACCATTTCCCAAAAATTCACTGACTTTCAAATCCCAAATGACATGGCATTTTTTCTACTCCACATTTCTTCCATACCAATCAAAAGCTATAAGAAAATCTCTACTGAGACACTTAACAAATGTAGCCAAATCCTGTATTCCCATGTTGTGGAAAGAGCAATCCCCACCAATCACAACAATGTGGTTGAGAAAAGTAGAAGACATAAATAAAATGGAAGACTTGATAATGACAGCTCAAGATAGACAGGAAACCTATCGGAAAACATGGACTCATTGAAATATATTCAAGTATTCAGAAGAGGGTAAATCCCTCCTTAGGAGCTAAAACCCTACCATTTCATACTGATCGACAACCTACAGTAATCATCGTAAACAGGGATTCCCGTATCTGAATGCCTAATACCCCCTCCTTTTCTTACCCCCCCCTCTTGTTTCTTCTTCTTACTTCTCTCCCCCCCCCTATCTATTACTTTTTCTTCTATCTCTTTTTTTTTTCTTTTCTCTGGTGGCTGCCTCCTGACTAAGGTATTTATACTCTCATATCATACTGGGATTCTAACTCAGAGAAACAAAGATACCCATATATATATATATTTAAAGATATGATAATGCTACATGCCTTGATGTATTACATGTACTACTATAATGCAATGTCGGGAGGCTGCGACCCCCTTTTGTTATATTCCACTGTGGTATGTTGTTGGCTCTACCCCTCTCTTTTCTATTGAAAACTAATAAAATATATATTTGAAAGAAAAAAAAATTGAGCTCAGGTGCATCCTGTTTCCACTGATCATCCTTGAGATGTTTCTACAACTTGATTGGAGTCCACCTGTGGTAAATTCAGTTGATTGGACATTTTGGAAAGACAAACACCTGTCTATATAAGGTCCCACCGGTTAACAGTGCATGTCAGAGCAAAAACCAAGCCATGAAGTCCAAGGAATTGTCTGTAGACCTCTGAGACAGAATTGTATCGAGGCACAGATCTGGGGAAGGGTACAGAAAATTTTCTGCAGTATTGAAGGTCCCAATGAGCAGAGTGGCCTCCATCAGTAAATGGAAGAAGTTTGGAACCACCAGTACTCTTCCTAGAGCGGGGCTTCTGGTCTAACTGAGCGATCGGGGGAGAAGTGCCTTAGTCAGGGAAGTGAGTAAGAACCAGATGGTCACTCTGACATAGCTCAACCATTTCTCTGTGGGGAGAGGAGAACCTTCCAGAAGAACAGCCATCGCTGCAGCACTCCACCAATCAGGTCTGTATGGTAGAGTGGCCAGACGGAAGCCACCCCTCAGTAAAAGGCACATGACAGCCTGTTTGGAGTTTGCCAAAAGGCACCTGAAGGACTCTCACACCATGAGAAACAAAATTCTCTGTTCTGATGAAACAAAGATTGAACTATTTGGCCTGAATGGCAAGCATCATGTCTGGAGGAAACCAGGCACCGCTCATCACTTGCCCAATACCATCACTACAGTGGAGTATAGTGGTGGCAGCATAATGCTGTGGGGATGTTTTTTCAGCAGCAGGAACTGGGAGACTAGTTAGAATCAAGGGAAAGATAAATGCAGCAATGTACAGAGACATCCTTGATGAAAACCTGCTCCAGAGCGCTCTGGACCTCAGACTGGGGTGAAGCTTCATCTTCCAAAAGGACAAAGACCCTAAACACACAGCCAAGATAACAAAGATAACTTGAGTGGCCCAGCCAGAGGCCAGACTTGAACCCGACTGAACATCTCTGGAGAGATCTAAAAATGGCTCCACATCAAATCTGATGGAGCTTGAGAGGTCCTGCAAAGAAGAATGGAAGAAACTGCCCAAAAATAGCTGTGCCAAATTTGTAGCATCATACGCAAAAAGACCAGAGGCTGTAATTGGTGCCAAAGGTGCTTCAACAAAGTATTGAGCAAAGGCTGTGAATACCTATGTACATGTAATTTTTTTCCATTTTTTATTTTTAATAAATTTGCAAAGATTTCAAACTCTTTCACATTGTCATTATGGGGTATTGCTTGTAGAATTTTAAGGAAAATAATGAATGTAATCAATTTTGGAGTTGGGCTGTAACAGAACAACATGTGGAACATGTGGAAAAAGTAAAGCACTGTGAATACTTTCCTGATGCACTGTAATAACTGCCAAATGCAATCTATTATAATTTTACGCTGACTACTCCGAGTATTGCCCTTCACCCAGAGCATCTACCTTGAGTCTTCTACTAAGAGCCCCCAGTGTCCTTTTGCAGTAATTGTTGCCATAATTCCAGGTATGACAAACATAACAATATTTGCTCAGATCTGGCTGTTAATTTTTTTTATCTAGTATTTACTGTATATTCTCACCTAAAGAACCATTAATTATTTTTCTCGAATGGTTCTTTAGAATTTGGGCAGTTCATTTAACAAATAAGAGAATGCGCATAAGGCTTCTGTCTTTTACTTAAAGTGGAACTTCACACCTAAAGTGGTTGTAAAGGCAGAAAGTTTTTTTATCCTAATGCATTCTATGCATTAAGATAAAAAAACCTTCCGTGTGCAGCAGCCCCCCTTATACCTACCTGAGCACCATCTAGATTCAGCGATGTTGCAGCCGTGTCTTGGCTGCTCCGGACTATCCTCATTAGCTAAGACAGCAGCATGGTGCCATTTGCTCCCACTGCTGTCAATCAAATTCAGTCAGCCAATGAAGAGAGAAAGGGGGTGAGGCCAGGCTGGGCCGCAGCTCCATGTCTGAATGAACACATAGTGCTGGGGCTCAGCATGATTGCCCCCATAGCAAGCTGCTTGCTGTGGGGGCACTTAACAGGAGGGAGGAGCAAGGAGTGCTGGCGAGGGACCCGAAAAAAGGAGGATCTTGGTTGCTCTGTGCAAAATCACTGCACAAAGCAGGTAAGTGTAAAATGTTGTTGTTGGTTTTTTTTTTTTTTAGTTAAAAATAACAAGACTTTAGTATCACCTTAAGGGGAAGTTCCTCTTTATGCCCTTCTCCCCCGCTCCCACTTCTGGTCGATCGCCGTGGTGATCCAACAGAAGTTCTCCTCCCCCATTCACAACCTTCTGGGACACATCACAGGTCCCAAAAAGCTGTGGGACTATCCATAAGGCCAAGTACAGCTCGCACATGTGCAGTGGGCATCCGGTAGTGAAGTTGCAAGGAATCAGTCGGCTGCCCATAGTAAACATGCTGGTGCCAGGGACACGTACACCGATGAAGAACCGGTTCTGGTGAGGATGGCACTGGACAGGTGAGCATCCTTTTATTAAAAGTTAGCAGCTACATTGTAGCTGGTGATTTAAAAAAAAAAATTCAAACGGAGTAAAGAACTGCTTTAAGACCTCTGAGTTTAGGAACTCGGGTTGGAAAAAAAAAAAACACTTGGTTATCCTTCCACCCGATCCCACGCAATCTATAGCTTTTTATTTCCTCCCATATAATGTTTCTAAGACCCACTTATGTTTACCCAAATTTTGTACTAGCAAGAATTTTGACCTGTAAGTTAACTCCCTCGCATCCACTACATCACAGCTTCACTGAAATCAGAGCAGGGTCATTGGGCCAAGAAAATAAGCAGCATCCATATCATCAAGATGGAACATGGGTACTGCCACAAGTACCCCTCCACTCCGCAGTACTGAAGACTGGAGCACTGGAAGTGAAGTATAATTGGGTCTTAGAAACTTGATATTACTGTATGTTTTGTATGCTGACCTGTGTTATCAATGTTCTATTTATGGAAGAAAGTTTGAATATTAAAAAATAATTGAATATATTTCATGTGTTACAACTCCCATTACAGGAACTTAATACTGTCTAGGAATAAAAGAGAATTAAGAGAGGGAAGACATGAGGGGCCAGAAATATTCTTATTCAATTTTTATTGCTATACTACAAGCTCCATGCAACATTTCAATCTAGGTGTCTAGTTTGCCCCAGGTCTTTTAGGACTCTAGCATCATCCCTGGACTACCCTATGTCTTATGCAATATTGTAGGTTTGTGGATAAATCTATTTTAGGCTGTTAACCAAGCGAGAAAAAAGGAAAGAAAGAAAGGAATAATGATGATGCAGAGAAGTGATCTTAGTGCTGACCTTTCAGATAGTATTGAGGTAACAGAGAGGCTCTGGGAGCCAGATTAGTTATAGCATAAACTTATTGGCTTGTGTCCAGCTTCTCTTTTCTGCACAAGCTGTAGAAGTATTGGCCCCATCTGTACAAAGCTTCTAATGGGGGCTTTTGTAATGTAAATGACTAGGATAACAGAATTTTGGTATTGGACAGAGTCAGAGTTCTCAGAACAATCTAACTTCAAGCCAGTTATAAGCAGGTGTGAATCTGTGTCATAGACAAAGTGATTTACAAAGAGATAAGTCATGATCATATTTAAGGACACAGGTGTGATCATTAAAGAAATACTGATTATAATAAAAAATACATTTTTTTTAATACATATAACACAAAAATTCTCTTGACAACTCCAACCGCCACATTTACAGTTTTCTTAGTAGATGACAATTTGAGTCATTTGGTGTCTTATTTCTCTCTGAGATAGCCCCACCAGAATTCACCACCACATCAGTTTTATTAACAGCTGAGGTCATCACTCTTCCCTGCTGTATTTTACATAATGTATGACAAAATCATTATGATTTTGGGGTGGAAGCGAAGAAATAAAGTAGTATAGGCAAATCTTATCACAGGAGTCTCAAAAAAATAACAACCAATGATTCTTCCTACCAGAGCACACAGAAAACTTATGAGGGGACAGAAAGATGATCTAAATGGACTGGGGTACACTATATTATTATTGGGCAAATAAAATAGTATAGGTTAAGAGATTTTTAAAATGAAAAGTTTCTCATGTCACACAAAAATGTTAGATATTCCCCCATGAAGAATGTTTTTCCCTTGAAAAGCACATAAGGGGAGATAACCATATCAAGCAACGGGATAAATGACTGAATTTTTCTAGACAAAAAAAAAGTATTTGTTAACAAAGAAAACATTGAGTGCTTACCAATTCGGTCTAAGCGGTCTAGTGCTACACTCTCAAATGCTCGTCTCATCATTGGGTACTCCTCCAGAACCTCATTGAAATTATCCACACTAAGAGAGTACAGTCGACAATAAGTGTCTGCTCTGACACTTGCAGTTCTTCGTCCTCGTGTCAGCAAACAAATCTCTGGTAGGGGTAGAAAGAAGATATTAGTTATTGAGATTAACTCCTGCTTTATATATATTGAAAGCAAAAACTACTGTAGGACGATCCCCAGACAGGTCTTGCAGTTTTTGTATTAGGTTTTATTCCCTATAAGATACACGGCAGCCGGGCACACAGCAGTTCCACAGTCTCACAACTCAAGAAACGGGCAGTGCATGTCTTTTGTTTGTAATTTACTGCTGGTTAAATTTGGTTAGGGTGTAGGGTGAGCCTTAGGATACTCCAAATTAAGTGCAAAGTAAAACAGAGGACACTCTCTGGTCAAAACTGAACTCTTCAGAGTGAACCCCCCTTGTGACCAGTGGTAGATGAACATACAGTACAGGAAGATCCAATCCTAAACTAGTAACTTTGGAACAGTCTCTCCAAGGGTTAAGCAAGAACGTTCTCTAGGGTGTCTCTCACTCTGGCAATTACAGTGTGCCCTATGTACTTGGATAACTTCCTGCAGTAGTAGTCAGATTCTGTACTGTTAGCCTCCAGTCCAGATCCTCAGTGGACTTCTTCCAAACTGCTCTCAGCAACTTTATAAATAGGTCCCTCAGCTCTCCCTGAGCTGGGACCTTGTTGGCCTCCTACGGACTTCAGCTCAGTGACCCAGAAGGCCACAGCCCTCCAGGCTGGTCTTGTCCATCAGGAAAATTACCCTGCTGTTCCAGGCCCCAGCCTCGTTATACACACATCAGCCCCCCTACTGGTCATTCTCCTCCTAGGAATTGGCTGAGGCTGTATGAATATGCAAGTCCGGGATCTGCCTCTTCCAACCCACTAAATTCTAGAACTCGCTAGAAAGCAGGGGGAAGTAGTTGAGCCTGCAAACAGCAGAACCCAGAACATCCAAAAATCAAACTTTGTTGCAGTGATTACAATGGAGCCAAAAATAAATTTGCCGTAATCCTACTAGCAACCTAATTAGGATGGTGCTACACTACTAAAAATGTCCACATTTGTTGTTTACTTAAAACATGTCCCATTATCCTATTATGAATTGCTATCGCAAGGTATCATTGTTAGTCATGCACCCTCAGGCAATCTTAAAGGGAACATACAGTCTTTTACATTTCTTTTAGATACACATATGAAATGATCAGATTAATGCAAAGTATTTGATCAATGTGTATTGCAATTATATAAACCTAATGGGCAGCAATATTTTTAATTATGTTTGTAGGCTTTGTTTCCTGCTTTTATGTTCAAATAGGGGTTAAGATTTACCATTCTCCTCTCAAAGTACCAGTCAGGTATCTATCTGTGGTTGAGATCAGAGGGTGCAAAATGAAAGAAATGTTTCTGATTTGAGCATCATTTGTAATAGTCGAGCCCTTTTAGACCTTCCTAGATAGTAAAAACATGAAGATTATCCAACTTGCTTGAAATTTTCCATGTCAGAAGGCATTAGTCCTTCTCTCTACGGTGGTGAATAAGGAGGTAAAGTATTCCTGTACTTGTTCTGATGTCACACAAAAGAAGAATATCACAAGTACCAGTGTTCCAGTAATGTGATGCAGGACCAAGCGATCTCTGTCAACTATCTATTAGACATGTGCACTACCAAAAAATTTGTTTTTGTTTCATTAATTTTTTTTTTGGGGTTGGGGGGGGTCCGGTCATTTATTATGATCAAAATTCGTTATTTCAAATACATTTGTAACTTCCCTAATTAAAATGTGTTATGTTCCATTCGTTTAAATGCGGTATTTGTAAATTCTAGAATGATAAAAAATTCAAAATAATAACTAACAACTAACTATTAAATTATAAGTATTGGAATTTCCTTTTAAATTTGGGTGTTTATGAACGAAACTAATACGAATATATCCGAAGTTACAAATTATCCGAAATAATGAATTTCACAAATGAATGGAACGTAACAAACTAATAATAGGTTTTTATTATTATTAATTTGTTACGTTCCATTTGTTTAGATGTGGTAATTTGTAACTTTGGATAAATTCATATTCATTACGTTCAGCCAACAGCCAAATTTGAAAGGAAATTCCAATACCTATAATTTAATAGTTAGTAATACTTATTATAATTAGTTATTTTGGATTTTCGTTCTTTGAATTTTCGGATTCTTTTCTATATAGATTTTTGGCTGCCTATGGCCACCTTTTAATTATATTCATGCTCTTTTTGGATGAAGAGCTGCATAGCTTAACTGCTTCTCCCCACCTGAAGACATGATGGGAAATAACACAAAGCTGTGCCCCAAACACTATGCTTGCAATATGTACAGTGGGGACGGAAAGTATTCAGACCCCCTTAAATTATAAAACTCTTTGCTATATAGCAGCCATTTGCTAAAATCATTTAAGTTCATTTTTTTCCTCATTAATGTACACACAGCACTCCATATTGACAGAAAAGCACAGAATTGTTGACATTTTTGCAGATTTATTAAAAAAGAAAAACTGAAATATCACATGGTCCTAAGTATTCAGAACCTTTGCTTGGTATTTAGTAGAAGCACCCTTTTGATCTAATACAGCCATGAGTCTTTTTGGGAAAGATACAACAAGTTATTCACACCTGGATTTGAGGATCCTCTGCCATTCCTTCTTGCAGATCCTCTCCAGTTCTGTTAGGTTGGATGGTAAATGTTGGTGGACAGCCATTTTTAGGTCTCTCCAGAGATGCTCAATTGGGTTTAAGTCAGGGCTCTGGCTGGGCAATTCAAGAATAGTCACGGAGTTGTTGTGAAGCCACTCCTTCGTTATTTTAGCTGTGTGCTTAGGGTCATTGTCTTGTTGGAAGGTAAACTTTTGGTCCAGTCTGAGGTCCTGAGCACTCTGGAGAAGGTTTTCGTCCATGATATCCCTGTACTTGGCCGAATTCATCTTTCCCTCGATTGCAACCAGTCGTCCTGTCCCTGCAGCTGAAAAACACCCCCACAGCATGATGCTGCCACCACCATGCTTCACTGTTGGGACTGTATTGGACAGGTGATGAGCAGTGCCTGGTTTTCTCCACACATACCGCTTAGAATTAAGGCCAAAAAGTTCTATCTTGGTCTCATCAGACCAAAGAATCGTATTTCTCACTATCTTGGAGTCCTTCAGGTGTTTTTTTTTTTTTTTTTTTAGCAAGCTCCATGCAAGCTTTCATGTGTCTTGCACTTAGGAGAGGCTTCCATCAGGCCACTCTGCCATAAAGCCCCGACTGGTGGAGGGCTGCAGTGATGATTGACTTTCTACAACTTTCTTCCATCTCCCGACTGCATCTCTGGAGCTCAGCCACAGTGATCTTTGGGTTCTTCTTTACCTCTCTCACCAAGGCTCTTCTCCCCCGATAGCTCAGTTTGGCCAGATGGCCAGCTCTAGGAAGGGTTCTGGTCGTCCCAAACGTCTTCCATTTAAGGATTATGGAGGCCACTGTGCTCTTAGGAACCTTAAGTGCAGCAGAAATTTTTTTGTAACCTTGGCCAGATCTGTGCCTTGCCACAATTCTGTCTCTGAGCTCTTCAGGCAGTTCATTTGACCTCATGATTCTCATTTGCTCTGACATGCACTGTGAGCTGTAGGGTCTTATATAGACAGGTGTGTGGCTTTCCTAATCAAGTCCAATCAGTATAATCAAACACAGCTGGACTCGAAGGTGTAGAACCATCTCAAGGATGACCAGAAGAAATGGACAGCACCTGAGTTAAATATATGAATGTCACAGCAAAGGGTCTGAATACTTAGAACCATGTGATATTTCAGTTTTTCTTTTTTAATAAATCTGCAAACATGTCAACAATTCTGTGTTTTCCTGTCAATATGGGGTGCTGTGTGTACATTAATGAGGAAAAAAAATTAACTTATATGACTTTAGCAAATGGCTGCAATATAACAGAGTGAAAAATGTAAGGAGGTCTGAATACTTTCCGTCCCCACTGTAAGCTGGTTTGCCACATGGCCCTGCCCAATGATTGCGGTTATTCAGTTTAGTAAACAAACTTAGAGATGTTTGTTTTTTGGGTCACCTGGCAGAGGTCAGAACTGCCTGCCAAGTGCCCCTTTCCAGCCAGTATGAAAGAGCCCTTAGACATAAAAGATGATAAAAATTAGTGATTGCACTTAAATACAGATCCTCTGATGACCCGATTTACACTAAACTGGTGCTAAAGTGCAAAGTATAATTTTTCGCTTATATCATTATCTTATCCAACCATCTGATGGAAAGGGAACTGGTGATTGGTTATTATATTGTTCACTTTGCATATGGCCCTTTGCCTCATTTAAGGGTAATTCCAGGCAATAATTAAAACTGTTATTACAGTTCTGCATACAGTGTGTCCACAAGAAGCAATAATATACAACATTTAGGATATCAAAGCACATAGGTACATTTAATAGACCAAAGACATTTACCTCCAAAGTAAGATCCATCAGCAAGTTTGGTCTCTTTGCTGCCTTTGCTTAAAATACTAACAACACCATGCTGTATAAAGAACATTTTCTTGCCAACAGTTCCCTCTCTGATAAGATAGTCTCCTGGCTGAAACACCTCAAATTTCAGCTTTGTAAGCATCGATGTCACAAAGTTGGGGTCCGCATTGGCAAATAGTGGCATAGAAGCCACTAGCTTGCGACAGTTGAAGTTTATAATCTCCTGTAGGAGAAAGAAAACATGAGGTCAACTTTACATCATTCATCTGTGTACGGTAACAGGCAGACTAATTATATACCATGCTTTACCAAATAGAACATCAATCATACAAAAGGAATTTTAGGAATCCACAGTTTTTTTTTTGTTCTATTTTTAGACGATCAACATAGAATGGGCACATTCATGAAGAACTTGATCATTCTAATTCAATGATATCACAGGTACTCCAATATGTCTCTGATAACAAGAGAGGGACAGTTCTAATTCTGGAGGCACAGCGAGCTCCCGCCCACCCCATTGGTAGAAAAATAGTGTATTTCTTATTTTACTTACAACAATATATACTTTGTTATATTCAAAATATACAATCCCTAACAATGGCTCTACACATTTTTGACAGAAAGATGGTAAAAGTGTTACTAAACCCAGGACTCTGCATTCACTATATATGTTCTCCCACAGTAACACAGAACATGGAAATGCAATAGTTTTAGTAAATATAAACGGCTAAATGCCTTTTTTCATCAGCAGTTAGAGCCTTGTGACTTCTATCAGTGTCTGATTAAAGCTTGTAGGAGGAGTTTTCATTCTGCTCTGACTGTCCTATGAGGCTGCAGGACCCCTGACCCTCTGTCTGGACAGTGCTGATTGGCCCTGTGCTGATCACATGCATCCTCCCAAAAAAAAAAACTCTATAGCAAAATGCACCAAACTGAGCATGTGCGGCTTGTTCCCTAGACCCTGTTCTATCAGCAGTTTGATTGGAGTTTTGATGGGTGTTTTTCTATATCAATTTGAATACCACCCTGTGTTGGAAGATACATAATGGGGTATACCAGAAAAGGCAAATGTGAAATGTAAGATAATCAGGGAAGTACCATGTATGATGTTGGTTATGAATCATTTCTTACTTCAGCTCTACAGCAATAGTCTTTCTTAGGGCTTGTGCATATGGACATTTACCTGTGTACTGCTTTTCTACAAATACAAGTCAATGAGAAGGTAAAAATAGGTAGAAATAGGTCAGATGCAGCTCAAATGCCAGCTGAGTGCACCTGAAAGTACCCTGCATCTGCCAATCTGCACAAGATCTAAGGAAGATTTTGTGACCTTTTAAATATGGCAAATGTGCTTATGTAGCGCTGGTAGATTTTTATCTACTGCTTATAGGTAAATTTAGTGGGTTATCTGTTTCATACATAGTCAGATTTAGCCTCTGTTCCAGTTTGGCCGTGTTGCATGTAGTTTCACACTGTGCCTGTGGGTGTCGTTGTCGCCATAGGTCGGTGTTGGAAAGGCAACGCGCTGAAGCTCTTCTGTCCCGGAGATAACTCGGTGGAGGTGGTCCTCCGAGTTGCATTCTGGGGGAGGGTATTTATGGGACAGCCGCCATGTTTTAGGGTCTTTTTCGTTCCACCTGCTGGCCCTCCTGGCCGACAGGCATGTGTTAGGAGTACTACCACGTGGTCCTCCGACCGGGAGGACCACATTGCTGCGGCGTGTGAGTGGGCCCAGAAGCCTGTCTGGGGCCTACCACAGCAGCGAGGGAATGGTCCTGTGCTGTCTGTCCTATGGGAAGAAGCTGGACAACTGAGAAGATTCCAGGGGAGAACCCGTCATGGAAGGATCATGCAGAGTGCTGGTTTGGAGAGGGGCCTTGTGACTCAGTTGGAGGACGCATCCTAAAGTTAACCTACCGCATAGTACTGCCGGGTCAGCTTAAAGGTTCTAGTGCTGTGTTTGCTATCCATCATAAAGCATTGCATCCTGTGGCAGAGGATCGTACGGGTTTCTATTCCATTCAAGTCTGTGGCAGAGACTTTTGTTCGTGCCGCGTGCCGGTTGTCAGGTTAGTGAGAGAAACCTATCCGGGCGGGCAAAGATTCAACTCTAAAAGGAGAGTACATTCATCTACAAGATTCCAATTCCTAATATTACATCAAGAAAAGGTATTTGAACTTCCCTGCAACTTTCCTTCTACCTCTTTCCTGCTACTTCCTTCAGTTACTCTTTATTAAAGCATTGGAAAAAGATACTCAAGTGTCTGGTGTCTACACTGTCTGGTATTAAACTCAACGGGACCCTAGACCCATTTCCGGTGAAATTGAGGTAACAAAGGTGATGGTAACAGCCTGCTTTAAACCAGCAGCTCCACCGTGAGTTATTGCTACACTTATACAATAAGGAAAGGAGCAAACTGAAGTAACATATAGCAGCTAATGGAAATTCAGGTTTACAAGTCTGGCTCCTTATCACTGTTCGCTGATCTACTTGTAAGCAAGAAATATTTTAGTACCATGTATGACCACCAAGTGTCTCCCTTCTATCTTTGTGTAAGATGTGGTTGGTAAGTTGCATTAGTCCTTATGTCCCGTAAGCCATTTGTGTGTCTTTCACATGTAGCATATGTTTAGAATGATTGTACCGATATGAAGGGAGAAACACAATTCAGAAATATCAGAGGAAGGTATGCCTGTGATAACGGCAAATGGGTATAAATGCAAAGTAAGCACAAAAAAGTTTTTTTTCATAAATTTACATATTCTCTATGGTTCCTACTTAAATGGACTGTGCATTGTTAAGCTTTATCTTATCCCATAAAAATGTTCTAATTTATATAAGTTCAAAACTAAATGTGATTAGAGAGCAAGGCTATAAAATAATTGAATATATTTTTCAACTGGAAAAAAAGCAGTTTAGGTCTTTACAAATAAGGTCCTCAGTTTGTATTCTTTCTGGTCTATATGCCCTTTGAACCACCTGAGACATCCCCCATTAAGGTGAACCTGGGCTTTGCCCATTCATGGCATAGAAACAGGCTCACTCAATTGCTTTCCAACATGGAGCTTAAATAGGGCTGAGGACTCTCTCTGATGGCCACATGACAACTGTTACAGTACCTCCAGAGTTCTCTTCTGTACATTCAGGGGCAAGGTTCATCCGTCCACCCACAGTGTGTTTTACACGCATACTGGATCATGGCTTTTTGGCTATGGTCAGTTGTGTGTGCAAGTGTGAGTGCCTGTTGCAAACTCAGATTGCCTGAATTTGCTTATGTCTCCTGCCCCCATTGCTGACACTGCTTGTTACTGTCTGCTGCCTAACCCGATCCCTGACTGGATACCAACTACTCTCTTGCCTGCCTCAACCCCACCCAGGACTCTGACCTTCTGCTTAAGGTTGCCAAACTCCCATAACTTTTTTTTTTTTTTTTTTTACTGAAAAAACATGAAAAATTTATTAACTAAGCAAATTTTTTTCCTGACAACTTGAAAAATGACAGAACTCCTATTAGAAACGAAGATGATTGTTATTTAAACAGTATAAACAGAAAATGAAAACATTGGCAATACCACAAGAAATTTGACTGGTTTACAATTAAAAAGTCAATACAGTGTGACAAGGGGTACAGTTGGGAAAACAAGTTCTGCTGTGCATGCTACATAGAGCAATGGGCATGACTATATTGTGTCTAATAGTGGGAGTGGCTTAAAAGAGGATGATTAAACAAACCACCCCCTGACCAACTACCTCTAAATGAACATAGCAGCTGCTTGGGTAAGTACACATTGCCCTGACTTCAATGCTTAGGTTCAGGGTGCGCAATTTTAACTCGCCATGTCAAGTTTCAAAGGTGGCACCACCTGTTGAACTTGCCTATTGAGCGCAATGGGACTACACTGCAGACACAAGTCAAATGCTTGGCTTGCAGTTGTGACAGTTTTTTAATGCAAAATTCTCATTATGCTGGAAAAAAAACAGGCATTCAAGATGCAGCAGTCTTACCTTCTTCATTAACAGTGGGAGGGTCTTAAAGGGGTATCAAATACCAGGAGCACAGGGTTCAGGCGTGCACTATGTAGAGAGCGCAGGGTTCAGGAGTGTGCTAGATTCAAGAGCGCAGGGTTCAGGTGTGCACTATGTACAGAGTGCAGAGTTCAAGAGCGAGCTACATACAGGGTGCAGGTTTCAGGAATGCAGATCTCACCAAAAATAACACACCTTTTCCCACCAAATCACCCCCCTCTCCCCGTACAGTGCTCTCCTCCCCCTCTTTGACAGTAACAAATGGAGAACTGCAGTTGCAGAAGAGCAGCTACAGCTTACCTCAGAACGAGAGGCTCCAGAGGCTAGCACTGACAGGGAAAGGCACCCCCCACTGGACCCACACACCCGAAGGGTCTTAAATAGGAGCCCACCATTATGGGATTGCTCGTGGACACTGATCCTCCCGGCATACAGCCGGCACGCAATTGGTTTGTTTGAACGCTTTTTCCCTAGTTGGCTGACCTATTATACCTTCTGATATCGGCAACTAATTACACGACCTAGTCTTACATAGCCCTGGTCTGGCACTTACGAAAACACGTTATTTAACCCCAGGGGCTATGGGTGCTATCTGAACACAGAGTCATTCCTTTTGGAATTCATATATGCACAAAATATCCACAACTCTCAAACCCCTGATGAAGGTACCAGAATACCGGAAACGCGTCGGATATCGGGGTACACTACCCCTGTGAGAGTACATCTACTTTTTGTCACTCCATACATATTCTCTGTTTTGATTGTGCATCTACTGTGGAATGATTTTTTATCTTGTATGTTATAGACGCTGTTACGTCTTTTTTTAAATAAATCAATAAAATTTATTATTTTTTTTATCTTAAGAGTTGGTGGCCTGTTAAAGTCCCAAATATAGGGGGTTTTTGTTTTCTATGGTTCATTCTGATAGGGATGAGACCCCCACACTCTACATTTCTTATGATGGAAGCCCCTCGTCTTGTCTACCAGGTTTCTATCAATGCAGAGATACAGAGAGGTGGCGGACATTTGATATTTCTCCTCCAGGACTGCCTCAAGGTTGCAGCTGGAACTAGAGGAGCAGTTTCGATAAAATTGCTTGCTCATTATGTTGCCATCTGTGGCACCTGTCATGCCCCAGTTCTATTTAAAAACAGGTCCAACTCTCTCCCAACTCACTCCCAGTCTCTTGCTGTTACTCCTCCTGAAAAAAATCCTTGAATATTATAGACATTTCATGTCCATAAAGGACATTCACAGACAGCTGTAAAAATTACTTATTTTTATAAACTGTTTATAAATTTATGGATGGTTGGCAACCCTGCATCCACTTTTCACACCCTGTCTTCATAGTGTAGTCATTCTGTTCCTGTGATGCTCTTGGGTGGTCACTAGGGTCACCAGTCCATCACACCTTGTGGGGTGCTCTGGTGAAGACTAAGTTGCCACTGTGACTCCATGCCTTGAGTGAACCCATGTTACTTGCCAAGGGAATAATCCATGACAGCAACTTTTTGTGATGAAGATGTCAACAACCAAGCAGCCTGTCACATATGAGGACGAAGAATGAGGCACCTGCTTCCCAAACCTATATGTACTGGATATTTATCTTCATTCTCAGTGGCCAAACAGAGCAGCAAATCTAGGTAAGGTGGGTATGTAAAGTTGAAATGAGGAGGTTGGTGTCAAGTGAGCCTGTTTTGCCCTACATGGGAAAAGCACAGGTTTGCTTTAAAAAAGGAGGTATATTTCTTAGATTTGATTTTTTGCAACTTGCATGGAAGTTAATGTGTTCGCAATGTCCTTTGCATTTATTTTATTTTTTTTTTAACAGAAAAGTTTTATTAGTGGACAAGGCATTAATACAACGTGAACATACAGTAATGAGGCATATGAGATATTGAGATAGCAGAACTAAATACATACAATGGCATATTGCTGGACATTAAGAGGTCTAGAGTGAGCAGGGTGAGAAAACTTCTAACATTAGGGTTAATTAATCAACACGAATTATGTTGCGGTCCAAAAAAGAAAAAAAGAAAAGAATAGGGGTTCCATAAGGATCTAAGAGGTGCCGTGGACGCACCTAGTTCATCGGGTATCAATCATAGTCATCTCCATCCCCAGGGGGCAAGGTCTAACTGAGGGGAAAAAGCATAAGGGTGGGGGGGAGGCAGGAGGGAGGGAGAGAGAGGTGTTTTAAAGGAGGCTTGGGGTTGTCTAGGGCCCACGCTGAGCAAGCATGATCAGCATAACATGTTCTAGAGCAGAGAATCCGAAACCCAGCTTAGTCCCAGAATGGGGCTCCACCATCCCGCATATCAGTGAGTCCGGATCTAGATATTGATCGATCTGGCAGCGACCCATGATTTCCACACTTTTTCAAATTTCTGGGGACATTTGCGACCCATGTATGTGAGTTTGTACATGGGCAACACAGAGTCTAGCAGCATGTGCCACTGGGCAGCTGTAGGGGGAGTCACCAATTTCCAGTTCTGTAGGAGTACCTTTCTGGCATAGAAACACAGGTAAAACAGTTATGCCGCGTACACACGATTGGAATTTCTGCCAACAAATGTTCGATGTGAGCACTGTCGGACATTTGCTGTCAAAATTTCCGACAACAAATGTTTGAGCGCTGGTTCTCAAAACTTGTTGTCGGAAAATCCGATAGTATGTACACAATTCTGACGCATAAAAGTCCATGCATGCTCGGAATCAAGCAGAAGAGCCACACTGGCTATTGAACTTCATTTTTCTTGGCTCGTCTTACGTGTTGTACGTCAGCGCGTTCTTGCCGATCGGAATTTCCGACAACATTTGTGTGACCGTGTGTATGCAAGACAAGTTTGAGCCAACATCCATCGGAAAAAAATCCACGGTTTTGTTGTCAGAATGTCCGATCGTCTGTATGCGGCATAAGAGTTTTGTGTGTTTGTGTGGAATGTGTCACTGAGTCTGTAATACCTAAAAGAAGCACCTTGGGGTCCATTGACACATAGAGGTTGGTAGCTATATTGACATCAGATACCACCGTCTTCCAGAAATCTTGGATGGCCGGGCAGTCCCAGATAACATGGAAGTATGTTCCAACCACCTGTTGGCACTTAAGACATGTTTCCGATCATGTGGGATAAATTCGGGCCAACCTTCGGGGGTTGTAATAGGCCCTATTTATGAATTTTAATTGGATGAACCTGTCCTTAGAAGAAATCACAGTTGATATATATTGTTGTAAAGCTAGGTCCCATTCTTCCTCTGACAAGGAGGGGATATCTGCCTTCCAGGAGAGAAATAGGAGAGATTCCCCATCTGAGTCTCCACACGTGAGGCGGAGATAGAGGGGACAGGATTCTATCTGCACCTCAAGAGGTGAGGAATCTTTCCACTACGTGTGGCATTATGGTGACCACTCTGGGGAATTGCGCTTGTGCCGCATGTTTCAGCTGTAGGTAGCGGAACAGCATCCACGAGGGGAGTTGGAATGCATCTCGCAATTCAGGAAAAGGAAGCAATGCCCCAGCAGGCAATCTGCTGCAGTTTTACTATTCCAAATCTAGCCCAGATGTTGGGGTCTGGAATGGATGTAAAGTGTGGTAGTTTAGGGTTGCCCCATAACTGGGTATGAGGTGAAATAGTGTCTGCTGTTCTAACTGCAGTAACCTGTTCCCACACTTGGACCGTAGTCCGCATAGAGGTTGTTGCTTACGGGCTGGCCTTCACTCCTCTATCAACCATGTTTGTTAGGGCATAGTAGGAACCCATAACAGCTGCCTCAAGATTGACCGCTGGGTTAGACCTGGCCTGGGTGAACCACCAGCGAACAGTGACCAGTACTGCTGCCCAGTAGTACTTCCGGAAACAAGGCAGTGCCAGTCCACCCAAAGACAGAGGGAGCTGTGGTTTATGTTTAGCTATTCTAGGGACCTTCCCACCCCAAATGAAGGATGTGACAATCCAATCCAACTTGCAGAAGAAAGCGGCAGGGATAGGGACTGGGGTGTTCCTAAAAATGTAAAGGAATTTGGGGAGAAAGGTCATTTTTAGTAAGTTTACTCATCCCACTGGTGTCAAGGGGAGTGTTTTCCAGGTTTGGCATTTCAGTAGTAGAGTCTGCATAACCGGATATAGGTTGACTATCAGAGATCGGGATAGGTCATTACATATTTCGATGCTGAGGTAACGAAATTGTGAGACCCTTTGTAGAGGGGTCAAACGGGACGGGGGGGGCAGAGTCAGATAGAGGAAACACATTGGATTTACCCCAATTAAATTTAACCACAGAGAAGTTACCATACCTATCTATGATCGCCAGTGCCGCCACAAGAAAGTCAGAGTCATCGTTCAGATATAGAGTATCGTCCGCATACAACGATATCTGCTCCACCAGAGGTCCCACCATCAGTCCTCTCACTTCATCCGCTGAGTGAATGAGGATAGCCATGGGCTCTATGGCAAGAGCAAAGTGTCCCGGAGATAAGGCGCAGCCTTGTCTCGTACCTCTACGAAGGTGGAAGGGGGGGGAAGAGGACACTGTTAGTACGCACACAAGCTACAGGGGACCCATATAGCAGCTTAATCCAGGTGGTAAATTTAGGGCCAAAACCAAATTTGTCGAGTACCTGCCACAAATAATCCCATTTCACGGAGTCAAAAGACTTTCCTGCATCCAGTGAGGCCACCGCCCCCCTTGTGTTTTCCCTGAAAAGTGCTATATTAGTGTGGAGCCGACGAATATTGATATCCGTAACCTTGCCCAGCATAAAGCCTGTTTGGTCCCCATGTATTAGAGAGAGTATAACCGAGTTCAGTCTATTGGCTAATATCTTAGTCAGAATTTTGGCGTCTACGTTAAGCAGTGATATGGACCGATAGGATGAGCATAACTCTGGGTCTTTTCCGGATTGGGTATGACAACAATCACGGCCTCTGACATGGAGGTCGGAAGGCAGTGTAACTCTAGTGCTTTGGTGAGTGTTTCAAAATAGTAGGGGCCTATAACTTCTAGGTTGGTTTTGTAGAACTCTGTGGGGAGTCCATCAGGACCCGGGGTCTTACCCGCCTGTAGAGATTCAATAGGCCCTTGGACCTCTTTCAGAGTAATAGGGCCCTCCAGGCTCTGTGCGGCTTCAGTGGTCAAGGTTGGGAACTCCACTGTGTCTAGGTATGTCGACAGTTTGTCTGGGGAGTAGGTAGCCCTGGAGACATAAAGGTGAGTGTAATATTGCTCAAATCTGGCATTGATTTGTACAGGATCAGAGAGTAAAGTACCATCCTCATCCTTGATGTTCACGATACATAAGCTCCCCGACCTCTCTGCCGCCAACCAAGCCAAAAGTCAGCCCGGGTGCCCTCCCTGTTCAAATATGCGCTGAGTCTGGGTGAGGAGGAAACCCTGACAGAAAGCATCGCTAGTTCTCTGTAGGCAGGGAGCATATCCGTGTGTGTACTCTGATCCGGGGAACTCGAATATCCAGTCTTATAGCCCTTGTCTCGGCCTCAGAGAGTTCAAGTCGGGACTCCTTTCTAACCTTGGCAATGTTAACTTGGTATCTACCGCTAGCATAGGCTTTAAATGCGTCCCAGACAGCATCTGGGGGTGCGGAGCGGTCATTATGGGTCCAATAATCCCTGAGCTCAGACATCCATCAGTAGTTCCAACTTTTCATCTGTGATCCAATACCTAGAAAGTCTCTATAATCCCGAGCCAGCCGCCGAGTCAGTGCTGAGATTCACTAGGACTGGAGCATGATCTGAGATGTCATGCGATAAGTTAGAAACCGTAGCCACTCTGGGTAATAAGGAATTACAGACATAGATCAAGTCTACGCGAGACAACGTTGCATGCGTAGCAGAGTGGCATGTAAATTGTCTACTATACAGATGTTTCCACCTTCATTTGTCATGCTGGCAATATAGCTCCGCCCAGCGAGACGGGGCCGAGTCGGTCATCAGGCCAGGGCTGAATTTGTCAGCACTGGGATTGGGGGTCATACTGACGTCCCCTGCCATAATTATATTGGTAGTAGGATATTTAGCCACAATGGTCTGGAGTTTATGTAAAACCGCTAGGCTTGCCGACAGTGGCACATATAGGCCAATTATGACCATATCTATCTGATCACAGAGCGCATGCATAACCACATATTGACCATCTGGGTCTAGGCGGAGATCCACCAGCATGAAGAGAAGCGTTTTATGAACCAAGATACTAACCCCACAGATGTGCGGGAGGTATCTTCTAAGGAAGGACAAAACTAGAAAGTGTTTAAATTTAGAATTCAACCCCTGCACATTCCAGGAGAGTAATCTCCAAAGGGGCCATAGTAAAAGGGGCATAACAGTGACACATCCTCCCCTGCCCGGATCATCGCCCAGACCCTGCAGTAAGAACAAATACATAGGTACTCTATCCAGCATTCTCAGTACCCTACACATATACATCAAAGATGACATTGAAAAAACACCAAAACAATAAAAAAACATAACTGGTATAACCCAACCCAACCCCCCCCCACCCACGTCGCCCCCCCCGAACCTGGGCATGTCTGACATCCCGAACTGAACATGACTATTAGTCTCTGGGGAGCAGTGTACCAATAGGGCACCTAGAGGGCACAGTAGAAAGAGTCACACACAAACTGGTCAACAACTGTGCTGCCTGTGTATAGGGAGAAACCTAATACAGTAAAACCTTGGATTGCGAGCATAACTAGTTCCGGAAACATGCTTGTAATCCAAAGCACTTGTATATCAAAGAGAATTTCCCCATAAGAAATAATGGAAACTCAGGCCATTTGTTCCACAATCATTTATTCATAGGTCTTTCAGTTTATAGTCCATATAAAAATATTATAGCAATGTGATAGGTTGTATAGCCATAAAATGTCCATTCATAAATGGCAGCCTCCACAAGGGGATTGGACAATAATGATTAAAACAGGCACAGCTAAGTATGCAGGCGACTGGGGTAAAGCTGACCACATAGACCATCTTCTTCACCGCTGGCTCTTACCGCTGTCAGTCTGCAATCATGACCGGCAAGACTACCCTGAAAGCGAGGCTTCAAGCGCTCGTGGAGCGCAGCATGGAATGGATGGTGGTGCGGAGGACGGTCCATGTGGACAGCTTTAACCCGGATGCCTGCATACTTAGATATGCCTGTTTTAATCATCAACCATGTAAATTGATAAATGTTGCACCTTCATTAAATGTAACCATATTGCTACACTTAGAGGCACTTCTCTTCTCTTTTATACTCAGTTGTGACATGAAAATACTTGTATATCAAGACATCACTTTCATATCAAGTCAAAATTTATTTAAAAATTTTGCTTGTCTTGCAAAACGCTCTCAAACCAAGTTACTCTCAAACCAAGGTTTTACTGTATAGGAAAAATGGATCAACCTCCCTGCGGGAGTGTATTCAGGTAATATTGGGGGCACAGTTCTTAGTGAGATTGGAAACCATAAAAGGGAGGTACAGTCACTTATTCAAACCTGGTTACAGAAACAGAACCATTATTTTCACCCCCTCAGCTGCGTGGGGTATGCATAGTCACTGCAACAGCGAGCCCACATCTAGCATGAGAGACGAATGTAGGGGACTCCAGCACAGTGGTGGGGCTAGCTGATGCTTGCAACTGCAATACCAGGGTGAGTCCCAGTAATGGCATCCTGAAGCAGGGGTCAGCAGGTCGGAATGCAGGCAGTTCCAACAGGGAAACAGGAAAGTCCACTGCAAATCTAGCAGAGTCAAGGGACAAGCCATTACAGTGTTTAAGGAACAGTTAAGCAACTCACCCATTGGAGAGGGGAAGAGAGGAATGAGAGGCTGCTTGTTACCTGCGGTGTCAGCGCTGTAGAAGGGATTCCAGCCAGTTAGAAGCATCCTCAGGAGATGTGAAGAAGTGATGGGACTCTTCATCCTGTACTCGCAGATGGGCAGGAAACAACATGCTATACTTCAAGCCTTTCTGTCTTGGGGTGAGCTTCACATGGTCAAAAGACTTGCGCTGCTTCTGTGTTTCCACTGAAAAATCTGGGAAAATCATAAGCCGGGATCCCTCAAAACGCAGGGCTTCAATCTTCCTGTTCTCCTGCAACACCAGATCCCAGATTCAAAAGCCTGAGAATAAATGTGCGCGGAGGGGTTCCCGGGGCTCCACGAGCTACCAGCATTCTCTGGGCATGTTCTACAGCAAAGAATGGGGAGAATGGCACCTGTGGAAGCAGCTTGCAGAGGAGTGGTTCGGTGAAGGCTGCAGGGTTGGGGTCCGTCCGATCTCTCCGGAAGCCCTAAGATGCAGAAATTGTTTCTCTGATTGTGGCTTTCAGAGTCCTCGGCTCGGTATTCTAGCTCCTTCACATTAGTAGTAAGGGTATGGAGTGCTCTCTCAACTGGTCCTCATTGTCCCCCACGCAGTGCTCAATCTCCGTCAGCCGAGAGTGGAATTTATCCATATCCTTGCGGATCAGTCCCATCTCCCGTGGGCCACACTCTCCCGCCACAAGGCTATATAAGGGATGGGGAGGCTTTCTGGTGCGCTGCCATTTGCGCACCAGGCATACCATGTCAGAAGACTGTTTGTTTTGTTTTTTAGCAGAAAATTTTCTATTTTTCATTAGAACAGAAAAAGAAACAATTGAAGACATGAAGCAGTGGTCATAATCACTTCATACAAAGATAGCGATGTAGATGATACATAGTTATCGACTTTTCCTTCAAGTAACTAGTGGGGGGGGGGGAGATAGGGGTGGGAAGGTATATATCAAGCTGTACTACAGTTATTTACATTTTCATCTTATCTCAGAGATCAACTTCACATTTATTCATAAAGGCCCAAAAGCATGTATAGTACCATTAGTATCGAGCTACAGGTAGAGGGCTCATAGTCTTCAATGGTTGCCCGCCTTGGGTCTAGTAGAAGGAAAATGCAGGGGGTGAGGCACTATCTTTAGTGGGGTTTTGTAGAAAACAGGGTAGTTTCAATGTACCAGGATTTCGGTGTGTATGGCCGAGTGCTCCTACAGCTGCCGCTACAGGGCATAAGGTGGTGGTCCCTTGACTCTATTCCCTATTTTAAGGCCACCTGTTGCTCGCGGACCCACGGGTCCCATATCTTAGCAAATTAATTAAAGAGATCCACCGAAAAAAAGGGGGGCTGGAGGTTGCCAATCCCAAATACAATATGTAAAGGAGCAAATGTCCCCCAGCTAAATGATAGGACTTTTCAGGCAACAAGAAAAAGGGGATCTAAGCAAAAATTAAATAAAAGTTAAATTTTATTGGTATATAGGAGAAAATATAAAATTATTCAGGTGCAGACACCACCGAAAATAAAGTAGGTTAAAAACAACAAGTATACAAAAACTGTATCGTTAATGCGTGGTAATTGTAGACATTCAGCCCGACGCATTTCAGGACGCTTGGGGTCCCTTCATCGGGGTGTTCAAGGTGAGGCAGAGTTACTATAACATTTTCGATTAGATGAACTTGATAGTGTGTACATCTCCAAATAACATGACGGCTGCTGCCGTACGGTCATTGGATGACAAAAAGGCCGTGGAATAGAATAAAGATCACTGTTTGGCTATGTGGAACCAAGGAGTCTTTCTTATTGCCTGAAAAGTCCTATCATTTATCTGGGGGACATTTGCTCCTTTACACATATCTTAGCAAATTTTTTAGGGCAGTTGCGGCCCAGGTAGGTCAACTTGTATAGCGGGAGGGCCCTATTAATGAGAGTTCTCCAGAATTGTGTTGTTGGAGGAGTGGATCCCTTCCAGTGCAGCAGAATCAACTTCCTGGCATAAAATGCTGCATAGAATACAAACATTTAATTGGCCTGGGGAGCTTCCAATGTGTCCACTATTCTAAGCAGCAGTGGTATAGGGTCGCATTGAACTTTCAATTTGCCAACTGAATTTATTACGTTAACTACCCACCTCCAGAAAGTCTGTATATGCTGGCAGGACCAAACTACATGGAAGAAAGAGCCCTCCTCCAATGTGCATTTGGTGCAGACCGAGCTGCTGTTAGGGTATATTTTTGCCAAGCGCTGTGGGGAGAAGTAGGCTCTATGTAGGAATTTTAATTGAATGAATCTGTCTCTGGCAGATATCATCAGAGGGAGGTATTGCTGGATGTCCTCTTCCCAGTCATCATCAGCCAATGAGGGTATGCCCCCCTGCCAAACTGAAAACAGCTGCGAGACCTTGGAGGTGTCCAGGCCTGCCAGAACCGAGTACAGAGTAGATAAGGTTTTATTCTCCCCCTCCTCGCTCAACCCCAGTGGTTCCCAACACCGGTGGCGTGGGAAACTGGGATTGATAGGCATGGCGGAGTTGCAGGTACCTGAAGAACATGCGGTTAAGTAGCCCTCTTTGTTGCTTCAAGGCATCAAATGAGAGTAGACCATCAGGGGACATTATGTCCACCAGCGTGGTGACTCAACTGCGGGCCCATAACACTGGATCTGGAACAGTTTGGAAGTGCGACAATCGCGGGTTCCGCCATAACGGAGTGCGGGAGGACCAGCTGCCGGACTTCAGGGCATTGTCCCTGACAATTTCCCAAACTTTTAGGGTACTCTTCATTGAGGGGGTGATATTAGGGTTGGACCTAGGTCCATGGTGTATTAAATTCCTCAGTTCCGAGTATTTACCGAGCAGTGCCGCCTCCAATGTCGAAGCAGGGTTTGCCGGTTTCCCCTGACAGCCACCAACGCAGTGTGACCAGTACCGCAGCCCAGTAATATTTGAGAAAGCAGGGTAGGTCAAGGCCTCCCAGCGAGAGAGGCATCTGAAGGGTGGATTTGGCTATTCTAGGGACACCATACCATTCCAAATAAATGCGATGATCAAGGTGTCTAGTTTTTTAAAAAATGCGTTTGGTATATGTACCGGTGACTGTCTAAAGATATACAAAAATGTAGGCAGTATAGACATTTTGACCAGGTTGACCCTTCCTACTGGGGTGAGGGGCAGGGTTTTCCAGGCAGCGCATCTCTGAGTTAGGAGGGACAGCACCGGGGTTAGATTAAGGGGGATAAACTGTGTCAAGTCCCTATGGTTCTCTACTCCTAAGTACCTAAATTGTGAGATCCCTCTGCAGAGGGGCATCCGCTGGTATTGAGGCCTCTTCTGGATGTAGTGCAAAGATTACCGGTTTACCCCAGTTAATGCAGATGCCAGAGTATTTGCCAAAGGTGTTAATGAGTGACAAGGCAACCCCCAAAGAGTCGGAGGTGTTCCTTAGGTACAGCAGGGTATCGTCCGCGTATAGGGATATTTTTTCTAGTACAGATCCTATCGGGATACCGCTAACTAAAGGAGAGAACTGCAGAAGGATCGCCATTGGTTCTATGGCCAGCGCAAAAAGGGCAGGGGACAGCGGGCAGCCCTGTCTGTGCACCTGTGCAAATAGAAGGGTGGTGATATGGTCAACCCTGTACAAATTCTAGCCTGTGGTGACCTATAAAGGGCCTGTACCCAGGATATGAACTTGGGACCGAAGCCAAATCGATGCAGGACCTCCCATAGGTAATTCCATTCCACCGAATCGAATGCTTTTTTGGCATCTAGGGAGGCCACTGCATCAAATATGGTAAGGTTACCCTGGGCACCCATAACCGTGTAAAGTCTGCGAAGATTTATATCCGTCCCCTTGCCCGGCATGAATCCTGTTTGGTCTTCGTGGATTAGGGTAAGAATGACCTTGTTAAGCCTTCTGGCTAGGATCTTGGTAAGGATTTTGGCATCTGCATTAAGTAGGGAAATGGGGCGGTAGGAGGTGCAGAGTTCGGGGTCCTTGCCCGGTTTAGGGATAACAACTATTATTGCTTCAGCCATAGAAATCGGGAGAGTGGTGTCTTTTAGAGTTCCTACGATCATCTCATGTAATTTGGGTGATAGCTGTTCCTCATATTGCCTATAGAGCTCGGGGGGAAGGCCATCCACACCCAGGGTTTTGCCTGCCTGGAGTTCGCCAACGGCTTGTTGTACCTCTTCCAAGGTGATAATGCTGTCTAGGTGTTTTCGGGCCACCTCACTAAGAGTAGGGAAGGTAAGCTGTCCAAGGAAGGAGTCTAGTTCTTCCCTGGAGTAGTCCGCCTTAGAGGAGTAGAGGGAGCTATAATATGATGCAAAGAATGCATTGATGGCCACCGGATCTGTTACCGGTGTCCCATCCGCAGCTCTAATATGGGCAATAGTAGTAATTGGCTGTTGTTCCTTAGCTAGATATGCCAGCAGATGTCCCGTCTTCTCCCCCAGCTCAAAGATGCGCTGTGTCTGTGTCAGTTGTTGTTTTTTGGCTCCCACCACCCGTAAGAGCATCACCTCACGGTAGGCAGCCTGCATATAAAGTAGGGTGATTGGGTTTTGGGTCAGGACATACTGAGATTCAAGACCCTGGGCCCTAGCCTCAGCTTCTTCAATGGATATTTTGGCATTGTACCTACTGCGGGAAATAGAGGTTTGGTAGCAACCCGGGATATACGCTATAAAGGCGTCCCACCTAATGTGTAGTGCAGAGGAATTTGCATTTGATATCCAAAAATCAGCAATATATTTAGCTATTTCAGCTTCTATGATTTCCTATGAGATCCAATAGCGGGGCAGTCTCCATAGTCTCTCTGAGGGGGGTGTTTGAGTTTGTAGACAAAGGAGCATGGGGGCATGATCTGATATGCCCCTAGGAAGCATAGTTACCTCTTGTATGCGGGGGAGCAATCCCCCACTGGCATACACTAAATCAATTCTGGACATTGTCCAGTAGGAGGCAGATTGACAAGTGTAGACCCTGTCAGTTGAAAACCGCCACCTCCAGACATCAGTCAATCCATAGAGAGATGTCCATTTGTTAAGGGGGGAATCAGAACCTACACCTGGAGACAGCCTGTCCAGGGATGGGTTCGGAGCCATATTAAAATCCCCTGCTATAATAAGGTTGTCGGTAGGGTAGGTAGCCAGGATAGGAGTCAAATATTTCAGGAGAGATATAGTGGTGGTGGTGGGGGGTATGTATAAGCCCAGAATCAGCAGCTTAACAGTATCTACCACAGCATGTAGCAATATATACCTGCCCTCCGGGTCAGTCCTAACATTGAGTAGGGTGTGGGACAGGGTCTTATGAACTAACAGACTAACCCCTCTAGCGTACCCAGAGTATGTGGAATGATAATAATGCCCCACCCACGGCTTTTTAAGGCAAAGAACCCTGCTGCCCACTAGGCGGGTCTTCTGCAAGATACAAATATGGGGGTTGTATGTCTTCAGATATGTCATGACCAGGGACCTCTTGATTTTGTCATTTAATTCCCGGACATTCCAAGAGATAATTCTCAGAGGAGCCATATTTGTAGTACCTGCATATAATCATAGGGGGAACATCGATAGAACTGACCCGGAGTAGGGCGTGCACCACTTAATACATAACCATCCACTTGTAAAATATTGGCCACCCAGTCCTCAGATAAGCCGAGGGCTGGAAAAGGTGACCAATAGAGACCACTGCATACGTCATTGACAAGTTGAAAAAAACAGCAATGAAAAGAAAAGAAATCAACCAGAACTCAAAAGCCCAACCCCCACCCCCCACGCCGCACGTCTGTTGGAAAACTTGGAGTGCTTACACCCAGAACCAAACCCATCAAACTGTAGGAAAGTCTCCTATGGGGGAAAATGGTGAAACAGAAATCCCTCCAATTCCCAGACGAACTACAAGTTCAATCATGTCTGGAGGTCTCCGCCCCCATGCCTATATAGTAGTGCAAAAAATATAACAGTCAACCGGGACTTGTTTATCCAAGTGTAAAAATAAAAGAACACCTAGTGCTAGCTAGGGGCACACACTTAAAATGTTCAACAGTAGGTAACGTTATTAACCATAGAAAAAGAAAACCTTTGTAACTTTGCAAGCTCACAGGGCGTGAATCCCCCCCCCCCACAAACCCCTTCATTTTGGATGATATGAAGAGCCGTCCCCCAGCATCAGTGACGGGAGTTCATGACCTGCCTGGTAATGTCCCCACTGGGCATGATAGTCAAAAAGGCGTGTCAACTGCTGCAGGAGTGTTGTGGGTGCATAAATGATAGGGTCTTACATGCAGTCACAGTGTCCTGAAGCCAGGCCGGTGTCATCCCCCGCCACATAGTTAGTGATCCGTCACCGCCAGAAAGGGAGATGAGTGTTACAGACAAACAGCCATGTGGCTGAGATTCACACACTAGGACGGTTCAGAGTGGAAGGGGGGGAGGAAACAGGGGCCTTGCCTGAGCTGCAATCTGGTAGACAGGGGGTATACATATGGTTACCGGGCCTGGGGAAGGGCATCTAGCCACTGGGAGGCGTCCTCCGGTGAAGTAATGTAGCTGGGCTGGAAACAGCATGCTATACTTTAACCCTCTGGTGCGGTGCTGTGCTTTAACATGGTCGAAGGTTCTCTGGAGCCTCTGTGTGTCAAAGTAGTCCAGGAAGAACATAAGTTTTGTGTTTTCAAAACTTAGTTCTTCAACTTTGCGGGCTTCGCGTAGTGTCAGCTCTCGGTCCCGGAAATTCAGTAGCCTGAAAATGAAGGTGCGTGGGGGGGCCCACAGGTGGGCCCTCTCAACAACAAAGTGCGGGGAAAACCGGGCCCGCGGGAGTAAGGTGTGGAGTAAATTTTCTGTGAAGGTCGTGGGGTCCTCCGGTAGCCCTACGACCCTCAGGTTGTTCATCCGGCTCCTGTTCTCATTTTCCCCCGCTCTCGACTCTAGGGCCTTCATCTTAACCTGCAGGGTATGGATGGATGCTCGATGGTCCCGGATGGAGTCTTCCGAGTCTGCCACTCTGCGCTCAGCTTCCCCCATCCGCTCCTGCATTTTGTCCATATCTCTCTGCAACAGCCCAAAATCCATCTGCAAGGTGTCTATTTTGGCCATCAGGGTCATTTGGCACCCGGAGATCACCTGCATCAGGGCCTGGAATCGATTCTCCTCCACCTTCACTGGGTCCGCCGGGGTGGTTTGGGACGCCTTGTGCGTGCGGCCTATGGTAGTCTGCTTCTGCAGTTGTGGGGATGTCTTGGGATTCGGTCCACCATTTCTTTCCGAGCCAAATTTGCGCCTTATCATGCCCTGTTGTCCCCCGGTGTCTGTAAGGGTGAATATCAGGGCAGATCCCGTATTTTTGGATGTTTTAAGACAAGTTTGAGCGGAGCTCCGCTCAGATACGTCCACTCAGACTGCCAGCTTGACCACGCCCCAGGTCAGAAGACTGTTAGGAGCGTAAATGTGGGTCCATAAAGATTCAAGTCCACAGGAAAACAGCATAAATACCAGGCAGAGTAACGGAGCTCTCACACTATGCCTCTGCACCGGTCGCCATCTTGGACGCGCCCCCCCGTTCTTTGCATTTATTATTATACACCAGGGATATGCAATTAGCAGACCTCCAGCTGTTGCAGAACTACAAGTCCCACGAGAGGCATAGCAAGACTCTGACAGCCACAAGCATGACACCCAGAGGCAGAGGCATGGTGGGACTTGTAGTTTTGCAACAGCTGGAGGTCTGCTAATTGCATATCCCTGGTATACACTGATGTTCTCTTGATTAACCCAATTTCTAACACACTGTAAATTTCATCATAAAGAAGACCAACACTATTAATCACCCTGACAGCTTATATTATTATTCCCCTAACCCCTGTGCGTTTACACAGTTCCAGTTCTCTGACTACATAATGGGGTAATATGTGTAGGAAAACAGTGGTTGCATCACCTAGACAAAGGACACCATGATGTTAAGAGTTATGACTTGTATTTTAAGTTATTGCTAAGTATAATTAACTTGGTGCTAATGGCTTCTTAATATCATACATAATGTATTCGCCACTAAGACGTTTGTCTTACAAGAACCTTGACCCATATTTTCTATGCCCACTAATCAAAAACTACATTTATAAATTAAGCAAATTGATTGACAATAAAGAAACTATATTGGTTATGTTTTCTATTAAGCCTATACTTTTTAAACAGTTTTTTTAAATATGTACCAGTTTATATATATATATATATATATATATATATATATATATATATATATATATATATATACTGTGTGTGTGTATATATATATATATATATATATATATATATATATATACTGTGTGTATATATATATATATATATATATATATATATATATATATATATATATATATATAAATATGTATATATATATATATATATATATATATATATATATATATATATATATATATATATATAAAGGGCCCAAAATACATCCCTGGGAATTACAGACCAGTTAGCCCAACATCAATAGTATGCAAGCTCTTTGAGGGGATGATAAAGGGACTATATACAAGATTTTAGTAACGAGAACGGTATCATTAGCAGTAATCAGCATGGATTCATGAAGAATCGTTCTTGCCAAACCAATCTATTAACCTTCTATGAGGAGGTGAATTGCCATCTAGATAAGGGAAGGCCCGTAGATGTGGCGTATCTGGGTTTTACAAAAGCATTTGACACAGTTCCCATAAACGTTTACTGTACAAAATAAGGTCCGTTGGCATGGACCATAGGTTGAGTAAATGGATTGAAAACTGGTTACAAGGGTGGGTTCAGAGGGTGGTGATAAATGGGGAGTACTCAGAACGGTCAGAGGTTGGTAGTGGGGTCCCCCAGGGTTCTGTGCTGGGACCAATCCTATTTTTTTGTTCATAAACAACCTGGAGGATGGGGTAAATAGTTCAATCTCTGTATTTGTGGATGATACTAAGCTAAGCAGGGCAATAACTTCTCAGCAGGATGTGGAAACCTTGCAAATAGATCTGAACAAATTAATGAGGTGGGCAACTACATGGCAAATGAGGTTTAATGTAGAAAAATGTAAAATAATGCATTTGGGTGGCAAAAATATGAAAGCAATCTTTACACTGGGGAGAGAACCTCTGGGGAAATCTAGCATGGAAAAGGACCTGGGGGTCCTAGTAGATGATAGGCTCAGCAATGGCATGCAATGCCAAGCTCCTGCTAGCAAAGCAAACAGAATATTGACATGCATTAAAAAGGGGATCCACTCCAGAGATAAAATTATAATTCTCCCGCTCTACAAGACTCTGGTCCGGCCGCACCTAGAGTATGCTGTCCAGTTCTGGGCACCAGTCCTCAGGAAGGATGTACTGGAAATGGAGCGAGTACAAAGAAGGGCAACTAAGCTAATAAAGGATCTGGAGGATATTAGTTATGAGGAAAGGTTGCGAGCACTGAACTTATTCTCTCTGGAGATGAGACACTTGAGAGGGGATATGATTTCAATTTATAAATTCCATACTGGTGACCCCACAATAGGGATAAAACTTTTTCGGAGTTTAACAAGACACGTGGCCACTCATTAAAATTAGAAAGAAAAAGAAAAGAGGTTTAACCTTAAACTACGTAGAGGGTTCTTTACTGTAAGAGCGGCAAAGATGTGGAATTCCCTTCCACAGGCGGTGGTCTGAGCAGGGAGTATTGATAGTTTCAAAAAACTATTAGATAAGCACCTGAACAACTGTAACATACAGGGATATACAATGTAATACTGACATATAATCATACACATAGGTTGGACTTGATGGACTTGTGTCTTTTCAACCTCACCTACTATGTAACTACTATGTAACTATATATATAATTTTTTTTTTACATACAGTATATATGTACACACCATGTTTTACAAAAAAAAAAAAAAAATACTACAAGACAAAGGATTCCATGAACAGTATGTCTTTGAGGCACAGTTTGTCTAACTCAGCCTTTAGACTGGGCCACCCATTAAGGCATGAGTCATTGGGCTAAAGCTGTCTGAAAATGTCATCAAAACAAACTGACAGTGTTTAAAGCTCAATTTCAGCCAAAACATTTAATATCATTTTAGTATAGTGAAGGCTTAAAGCCTCTGTCATGGTTTTATAGCCATCTTAGAGAGATTACATATGAAGAAAGACAGACAGGAAGTGGTGTACAATTTTCCCACAGAGCCAAACGCAAGCCGACGGCCTCATGTGTACTGGGCCTTTGGCCAGCTCTTCTGAACTCCTTTCTCTTGGCAGGAGAAAAGCAGAGTTAAAAACACACCTGACGCTGTGTTTTGCAAATGAGTTTTGGCTTGTCAGGTGTCTGGGCGCTTATTCACTTCATTGGCCAGAATATTAATTTAATTTATTCTGCCCATTGAAAGAAAGAACATTCAATTGCTAAATGCTCCTAGCACTTAGGCTGAATGCACACTGGGTGTTTTTTCCACTGGAACGCTCCTCCCCAGAATGTACAAGTGATGTTTTTTTTTTTCTCCCTGTAAACACTCCTGCTTCTATTGCCTGTAAACGCCTATATGTGGGTTGGTTTCAGATTTCAATAAATCGGCTTCCTTTAGAATCCTTAGAACAACTGCAAAGTCCCATGGAAGGAGCTACCACTGTGGAGACATCCCTGAAAGTGACCTCTGTCCATCCCTCTGTGCCGAAAATGAACTATGTCTTACTACCTGGGTGCAAGGAACTCCTACTCTGCCCCCTCCCACTCTCCCCTACGCATTCTGTATGCTGTGTTGCATGTCACTTACTTCTGACCTCTGCACTATATAAACTTCAATGTACGTTACACCGTTTAATTCCAAAAATGTTGGTATTCTGGGTAAAATCTACATAAAAACAGAATGCAATGATTTGCAAATCTCATAAACACATATTTTATTCACAATAGAAAACATATTGAATGTTTTCTATGTGGAAATGTACCATTTTAAGAAAAATAATTTGAAACCATTTTGAATTTGATGGCATCAACACTTCTCTAAATATTTGGTACAGGGCCGTGTTTATCACAGTGTAGCATCCCCTCTTCTTTTACCAACACTCTGTAAATGTCTGGGAACTAAGGAGATTAGTTGCTGGAGTTTTGGGAGAGCGATGCTGTCTCATTCCTGCCTGATATAGGATTCTAAGTGCTCAACAGTCCTGGGGCTTCTTTGTTGCATTTTTCGTTTCAAGATGCGCCAAGTTTTTTTAATTGGTGAAAGTTCTGGACTGTACGTATGACAGTTAAACACCCAGGCTCTTCTACTAAGAAGCCATGCTGTTGTCATAGATGCAGTTTACAGTTTATCAGTTTCTAGCTGAAATATGCACTACATTGTCTGGATGGGAGCATATGCAGCTCTAAAACCTGGATATATCTTCCAGCATTGATGGTGCCTTTCCAGATATCCAAGTCCATTCCATACACACTAATGCATCCCTATACCATCAGAGATGCAGGCTTTTGAACTGGGCGCTGATAACAAGCTGGAAGCTCCCTCCCTTCTTTAGTCTGGAGAGCGCAGCACCTATGGTTGCCAAAAGGAATGTTGCCTTTTGTTTCATCTGACCACAGAACGGTTTTCCACTTTGCAACAGACCAATTTAAATGAGCTTTGGCCCAGAGAAGATGGCAGCGTTTTTGGATCATGTTCAGATATGGCTTCTTTTTTGCATGATAGAGCTTAACCTTCCATTTTTGGATGACATGGTGAACTGTGTTCACAGACAGTGATTTCTGGAAATATTCCTGAGCCCATGAAGTCCAGCACAGAATCATGCCTGTTTTTAATGCAGTGCTGTCTGAAGGCCTGAAGATCACAGGCATCCAATATTTCATTTCAGCCTTGTCCCTTGCACACAGAGATTTCCCCAAATTCTCAGAATATTTTGATATTATGTACTTAAGATGATGATATTTTTAAAGTCATTGCAATTTTACATTGAGGAATATTACTCTGCAATTGTTTGACCATTTTTAGACTCATCTTTTCACAGATTGGTGAACCTCTATATTTACCTCTGAGACATTCTGACGCTTTTTTTATACCCAATCCTGTTAACCTATTATTAATGTTCTTCCAGCTCTTCCTTGTTAGTACCACTTACTTTTTTAGCTTTATGTCGCCCTGCCCTAACGTTTGCTGCTATCAATTTCAAAATCACGTTATTTTTTTTCTTCAAATGGTACATTTTCTAAGTGTAAACTTTTGATATATTTTCTATTTTCTATTCTGAATAAAATATGGGTTCATGAGATCTGCAAATCATTGAGTTCTGTTTCTATGTAGACTTTAAATGGGGTCCCAACTTTGGAATTGGGGTTGAACTTTGTTTTAAAATGAAGATCTACTGAAATGAGTAAGTACAAATGCATTAAAATGTGATCTTCTCTCCTTTAGGTGGTGTTGGTGCCCGATCCCCACAGATATCTCCTGTATATGTATTTTACTGAATGATACTGACAGCACAACTTTAATAAAGAAGGTCAGAAAAGGCCCTGTTACATCATGGTAGCAGTCTGAAGGCCTGAAGATCACAGGCATCCAATATTTCATTTCAGCCTTGTCCCTTGCACACAGAGATTTCCCCAAATTCTCAGAATATTTTGATATTATGTACTTAAGATGATGATATTTTTAAAGTCATTGCAATTTTACATTGAGGAATATTACTCTGCAATTGTTTGACCATTTTTAGACTCATCTTTTCACAGATTGGTGAACCTCTATATTTACCTCTGAGACATTCTGACCCTTTTTTTATACCCAATCCTGTTAACCTATTATTAATGTTCTTCCAGCTCTTCCTTGTTAGTACCACTTACTTTTTTAGCTTTATGTCGCCCTGCCCTAACGTTTGCTGCTATCAATTTCAAAATCACGTTATTTTTTTTCTTCAAATGGTACATTTTCTAAGTGTAAACTTTTGATATATTTTCTATTTTCTATTCTGAATAAAATATGGGTTCATGAGATCTGCAAATCATTGAGTTCTGTTTCTATGTAGACTTTACATGGGGTCCCAACTTTGGAATTGGGGTTGAACTTTGTTTTAAAATGAAGATCTACTGAAATGAGTAAGTACAAATGCATTAAAATGTGATCTTCTCTCCTTTAGGTGGTGTTGGTGCCCGATCCCCACAGATATCTCCTGTATATGTATTTTACTGAATGATACTGACAGCACAACTTTAATAAAGAAGGTCAGAAAAGGCCCTGTTACATCATGGTAGCAGATGTTCACCTGGTTTAAACCTAGTAAACTATGACATACTGAAGAGTAGATGTGGTTATAAGTAGGGCCTACTTTAACTCCATTTACATTTGGAAAAGACCCTTTGGAATCAGTTCCCACTTGGCCTATAGCAAAATGACGGCCAGGCAGGTATTTCATGCTCTGCGTGATCTGTCACCAGCTGTGTAGACCGGACACAGCTGATGACTGATCGGCGTACTGGCCCGCTGCCAGTACAATGTGATCACTGTGACCAATCACAGCAGATCACATGACAATTGTAAACAATGGATTACTTCCTTTCATGCCATCCATTGTGTTCGATTGTGTTGCTAGCTGTGATTGGTCACAGTGATCACAAGATACATACAGAGGGCCCATCTGTACCATGTGATAAGCTGTGGCTAATCACAACAAAACACACCTAATGAATAATGAATGAGTTTTATTCAGTAAAAATGATTGCTTATACCAGTGAAATTCACAATCATAATGTGTAAAAAAAAAAAAAAAAAAAGAAAATCTTGATCACTTTCCCATAGTAGTACAGTGTTACTATGGTAACACTGTATTTCTCTGGTCACAATGTGTAAAAAAAAAAGTAATTTTTTATTTCTTTTTTTTACATACTGTCACTAGTCAGTGTCCCTAATCACCACCACAAATTTTATATGATAACGCTGATTTTTTTTACAGTTCTTAATTTTTCAAAAAATTGTCACATAAAATTACAACTTCAAAAAACTTGCCATGCCTCTTACTAAATACCTTGCACTGTCTACTTTTCAAAAAGGGGTCATTTGGGGGATATTTGTACTGTCCTGGCAGTTTTAAGCCTCAAGAAATGAGTGAGGCCGTCAATACATCAGGATTGATCAATTTTCAGATATATACCAAAGTTTATAGGGTCTATAACTTCCTACAAACTAAAAGCAAAAATGGTGATTTTCTTATTTTCCTTGCATGCGATGACTGTATATTTAAAAAGGAAAATTTCACTACTTTTGCAAAACTCCAGGGCAAATTCCTCTGCAAAGTGAAACTTCCTTTGCAAAGTTACAGCCTATTTGCTTTTTAGTAAATCAACCTATGTTATCCTTTAAATATATTGTCGCTTTTCTGAAATGCTGCTGGAGTTCAGCGCAATGTTTTTCATTAATGGCAGTTATAACTACATTTATTTAATAGGTAGGTATGGTGCACTGCTATAAGACAGTATGCATGTGGAGCACATCCCCAGTTTAACATAACCATGCAAAGTCCTGTGTTTTATTCCACCCGTATGTCTTAGTATCCATCTTTAATTTTTTTTTTTTTTGTTAAACAATACCTTGAAGACATACTGAGCAGTAAATGTCTGAACAAGTATTACAATCTTACCTCCCGTAGAGGCTCACTCAACTCCCCAAGGATACTCTCCTCATCAAACATCTTTCCTTGATAGCGATGCTCATAATAATCATGGATCCTCTGACGCATATCAGCTGGTAACTTATGAAATGACATGTACTGTTCCACCTGTTTGTACTGAACACAGAAGGAAAACGAAAAGTATATGAGATTTAGGATTCAAGAGTCCCCTCTGACACCATAACTCTGAATTTGTCAATGAGTTTTCAAAGCATGTAAAGACTCAATCACAGCATGCAACCTAGATTCCAATTAGTCGCTCATATTTATTTTAGGTAGCTGCTGATGAAAGCTAGAACAGAATGCCAGGTTTATAAATGTGTTAAAGTGAAGCTTTGATATTCGTAGACAGTTTCAATGATTTAATCCATTCAGTGCCATTAAAAGGGGAAGGTTTATTGGCTTTATTAACCAGCACTAAGCTATAATGTGCAGCTATTGGCAACAATGATACACAGCAACCATTTATTTAAAGATGAGCAACCTAGTGCTATAATAATGATGTATAATTTCTGATTGGTTGATAACCAGTCAAAATTCCATCTTAAACATGTTGTGGGGTTTCCTCTGATTGTATTCTACATAGTTACATACTAGTTGATAAGGTGAAATAAAGACATCAGTCCATCCAGTTCTACCTGTGTGGGTGTGTGTTTGTCAATACCATTTCCCATATATTACCCATATGCCTGTATATTGCGCTCCCTGAGATGTCCATCTAAGATTTTTTTTTTAAATTACTGACACTCCCCACTGACACCACCAACTGTGGAAAGGAGTTCCACATCCTTACTGTTCTAACAGTAAAGAGTCCCATTCACAGTTTTAGGTCAAACTGCTTCTCGTCCAACTTCATTGAGTGGCCACAAGTTTTCAGTGACCTGAGACTGAATAGTTTTCTACCCTACGCTAGTATTACAGTTTAGATATTTGTAAATTAAAAACATATCTCCTCTCTTCTCCCGTGGGAATAAGTTTAATGTTTGTAGTCGTTCCTGATAACTGAGGTTCTTTAGTCCCATTATCGGCTTAGTTGCTCTTCTCTGGACTCTCTCAAATTCCAGCACACCCTTCCAAAGGACTGTATACCAGAACTGGACAGCATACACAAGATGTGGCTGAACCAGAGTTTTGTGAAGTGGTAGAATTATAATCTTCAGACAGTGTTGATGCGGGAATCTCTCCTGCCGGGCCATTGTCTTCTCCCGGCGGTGGGGCGGGGGAAGCCGTCCCTGCTGGAAAAGACAGTGATTATCTCTAGTGTCTATAGCAGCTGCTAGCGAAAGTCGAAAGAAAATCTGGCAGGCTGGTTGTACCTAAGTTGATCAATCGATCAACTTGGTACATTCAGCCTGCTCATTAACTGTTTGAATCTCAGCCGGTTCCTGCTGAACCAGCCGCGATTCGAACTGTATATGGTCGGCTTAAGCCTATAGTCTACTAGGAACCCAGATTCTTTTCCATCCTAGATTCCTCTAGAGATTCTCCCCCTAGTGTGTAACTTGAATTCCTATTGATTTTTTGGATTCCTACATGATATAAAAACAGGCAGATAAGGAATCTTTTACCCATTACCCATACTCAACAGACCTGGAATTTAAAGTACATACAGTTGTGCTCATAAGTTTACATACCCTGGCAGAATTTATGATTTCTTGGCCACTTTTCAGAGAATATAAATGATAACACAAAACCTTTTCTTACACTCATGGTTAGTGTTTGGCTGAAGCCATTTATTATCAATCAACTGTGTTTACTCTTTTTAAATCGTAATGGCAACAGAAACTACCTAAATGACCCTGATAAAGTTTACATACCCCAGTTCTTAATACCGTGTATTGCCCCCTTTAACATCGAAAGCTTGAAGTCTTTTGTGGTATTTGTGGATGAGGCTCTTTATCTTCTCAGATGGTAAAGCTGCCCATTCCTCTTGGCAAAAAGCCTCCATTTTCTGTAAATTCGTGGGCTGTCTTGTATGAACTGCACTTTTGAGATCTCCCCAGAGTGGCTCAATGATATTGAGGTCAGGAGACTGAGATGGCCACTCCAGAACCTTCAATTTATTCTGCTGTAGCCAATGACAGGTCGACTTGGCCTTGTGTTAAGAATCATTGTCATGTTGGAATGTCCAAGTATGTCCCATGCGCAGCTTCCTGGCTGATGAATGCAAATGTTCCTCAAGTATTTTTTGATAACATAGTGCATTCATCTTGCCATAAATTTTGACCAAATTTCCTGTCCCTTTGTAGCGCACATATACCTAAAACATCAGTGATCCACCTCCGTGTTTCACAGTAGGAATGATGTACCTTTCATCATAGGCCTTGTTGACTCCTCTCCAAATGTAGCGTTTATGGTTTTTTGCCATTAAGCTAAATTTTGGTCTCATCACTCTAAATGACTTTGTGCCGGAAGGTTTGAGGCTTGTCTATGTGCTGTTTGGCGTATTGTAAGCGGGATACTTTGTGGCATTTGCATAGTAATGGCTTTCTTCTGGCGACTCGACCATGCAGCCCATCTTTCTTCAAGTGCCTCCTTATTGTGCATCTTGAAACAGCCACACCACATGTTTTCAAAGAGTACTGTATTTCATCTGAAGTTATTTGTGGGTTTTTCTTTGCATCCCGGACAATTTTCCTGACAGTTGTGGCTTAAATCTTAGTTGGTCTACCTGATCATGGTTTGGTTTCAACAGAACCCCTCATTTCCCACTTCTTGATTAGAGTTTGAACACTGCTGATTGGCATTCTCAATTCCTTGTGTATCGGTGCCCCCGTGGGGTCACTGCATGTTTCAGCTCCACATATCACCCTTCTTGGTCAGACATCCATTTCAGGCACACTTTCTCCAGACAATGAACAGTCTTTTTACTTGTTTTTGTTGTTTTTAATAGTGGATTAAATCTTTCTTAGTTGAAATAAAGGTAGTTGAATCTCAATTGACAGTCTCTCCCTACTTCACATCTCCTCCAGCACACTACTTGACATCACTTGCTTTCCTCTGCTGTCCAATTCTAGATTCCTGTCACCCTTAGCACATGGCTAGGCCTCACTCTGAATAACTCCTAACATTTTCCTAGTAGCCATTTGCAGGCAGGGGTCTGCAGTCCCTCTGTCGTAGCAACCATTTTAGATGAAAAGGATAGTTGTGCTGATACTTGGTGGACTACTGATCCCAGAAAGTCCGGTGCAAATCTTGCCAACCCTCCTGGCTGCAGCGACTTGACTTCAACAACACCACAGTCTCTCCCTCTGGGTCCACATCCAATCCTGGCATGTCTCTCCCAGCGCTTCTCGCTGTGCTTCTCACTCACCAATCCCAGCATGGATCCCTCCTGAATGACTTGCCCGGCAGTGCTCCCAACTGTCCTCCTTCTGCTTCAGAACACCTCTCAATGACCATGTAGAGAGGCTCCCTCCCACCTCCAGAGCTCCAGGCCAGAGTTCACCCCCCAGTAGAAAGAGGGTTCCCTCAAAGGTCACGACAGTCTAACATGCAATCTCAGTTCTTTCACCCAACAACTCCTCCCCCAGCAGGCTGACCATGGGCATATATAAGGCCTGCCCCCTGCCAATCCTAGTTGGGGATTGGTCAGGGCTCCCAAATATACCCCATGTCACTCCATGTCACCAGGGTATGTAAACTTTTGATCAGGGTCATTTGGGTAGTTTCTGTTGTCATTATGATTTAAAAAGAGTAAACACAGTTGATTGGTAATAAATGGCTTCAGCCAAACACTAACTATGAGTGAAAGATGTTTTTGTGTTATCATTTATAGTCTCTGAAAAATGGCCAAGAAATCATAAATTCTGCCAGGGTATGTAAACTTATGAGCACAACTGTACATAGGGCAGGTACGTATAACATGTTTGTTATTCCATAACAATAACAAACATGTTATACTTACCTGCCCTATGTAATGGTTTTGCACAGAGCAACCCAGATCCTCCTCTTCTCAGGTCTCTCTTCTGTGCTCCTGACCCCTCACTCCTGTCGTGTGCCCCCACAACAAGCAGCTTGCTATGGGGGCACCGAGCCAACTCACGGCTTCCTGTGTCCATTCAGACATGGAGCCCCAGTTTGAGCCTGCCCCCTCTCTCTCCTGATTAGCTAACTGACTTTGATTGACAGCAGCAGGAGCCACCAGTGCCGCTGCTGTGTCTCAGCCAATCAGGAGGAGGGTCCCGGATGGCGGAGTCACTAGTGAACATCGCTAGACAGAGATGGGGCTCAGAAAGAGTATTAGGGGGGCTAAGGGGGGATGCTGCATATAAAAGGCTTTTTATCTTAATGCATAGAATGCATTAAGATAAAAAACCTTCTGACTTTACAACCCCTTTAATGAATATATTCATTTGCTAAGTCACAACTGTCTATTTTACTGCAAGAAAAATGTGGAATTTCCATTTATTCTTATGTGAGCTGTTCACATCTACCGTATGTGCTGAAGCTTAGTATGCTTTTAATATATAAGAGATGCTTTGATTTTGAACAGTGGCTCATAAGTATTAAGCTCTGATGTACTCAGTCCATATATTCATTTGTGATCTGTTATGTCTAAGGGTACTGCGAGTTCCAAAAATCCCTATATTTGAAATGACACACAACACTTTTGCTTTAGGTTTTTTCTCAGCTGATTATATTCCAATTATATGTGCTTTGTTATATTATTTTGCACTTATTCCTACCAATAATTTGTGATTAGTTCTCATTTCATTTGTCTTCTTCAATTTGATAACTAGCCATACATCTCTGTAATACAGTGGTTCTCAACTCCGGTCCTCAGGGCCCACCAACAGGCCAGGTTTGCAAGATAACTGAAATACATCACAGGTGACATCATTTGCTGCTCAGTGATTGCAGTATTCTAGTCTGCATCTCCCCAAGGTAATACTTAAAATCTGTTCTGTTGGTGGGTCCTGAGGACTGGAGTTGAGAACCACTGCTGTAATACATTCCTTCTGTGTATGCTATATTGCAGAGACGTTGTCTTATCCATTCCTTTGACAGAATATGTATAGCATAGGTGCATGTCTTTGTCAGCATTGATGTTGTCACTTTATGGCCCTTTCAATACTAGTAAAAACTATTTCAGATTAAAAAATATATAGGATATGCAGCATTTTTGTGTTGTATATTTATACCGTATATATATATATATATATATATATATATATATATATAAGTGTAAAAGGGCCTTTGAGGCCATAAGATACTTTCCCCCACCTCAGAGGGGGTTTCCCATTGCTCTAACCCTACAATAGCTTTCCTATCTTTGGAGAATGCAGCCTTAGATGGGTCACACAATAGGGACGTCTGTCATAACCACAGCACAGACGGGGGATACTACTGAAGACCAGATATCTGACCAACCTTATGGCAGGCTACCCACAATTCAGAACTTTGTTCAGCTGGATAGACCATTTAAGTGTACTGCTACAAGCATAAAACATTACACATCCTATCTCCTTTATTTAACCTAAAAAAATGAGATAAAATGTAAATGAGCCATTTTAAAAATGTTGCGTTACACTGGATAATAAAAACCAACCCGTCTCGTCTTACAGAGTTCCTGTCTACCGACATGCCCATGACTCATCCAATAGTCAAGAAAAACATATGAGAAATACTAGATATACTGCAGATACAGACAGTGGTATTTTACGTAATACTGCCTGGGAGATGTTTAAGGCTACATTAGAATTAGCAATTAGCAATTAATTAGCAATTAATAATAATCCACAGAATACCAATTCATTCCGATTAACGGATTTTCATTTTAATATGTTATTTTTACAACAAAATGTCTCTTGTTCCTTCAAATGTCCAAAAAGCAATTCAATAATAAATTACATCTAGTTGGATGGATGTTAATTTAATTGCTTATTGTAATGCCTGCAAAACTTTGCAATAGTCACAAAAATCTTCATCCCAATTACCATAATAATCCAAGACTATATACTTTGACATCTGGCAATCAGAAGTAGTAACAATGGCATCACTGTCAGCCCAGCGCTGGAAGTGGCAAGAAGAGGAGGAGAGAATCGGGAGGCGGTGCGGGCTCTCTTTCCCTCTCCTCCTCATAAGCTCGCACATAATGAAGGGGGTACAATTTTGCATTTTTGCTCTGGGCACTGAATAATCTTGTCGTGCCACTGCTGAAGACCCTAGTGATGCTAGGCGGAAGTGCAAACCATTTGATTTACTTGTTTCAGGTCAGTGTTTCATAGCCAGAGTAGCCAGGCCCCTACCATATTTGGAACGCAGTCAGCAATGGAAACTACTGGGTTTCTCTCAACACCTATTTAACCACTTGCTGACGACGCTATAGCCAAATTGCGGCTACAGGCGGGCTGGCTAGTTCTGAGGCGCCGTCATTTGACAGTGTCCCTTGATCGCGCCTGCTGTGGGGTGTGGGTGGTGCATTCTGTGATAGCAGTGTCCTCCAGACACTGCTGATCACAGATTGAGGTAAAGAGTGTCTCTTTACGATGTTATCTGCTGTGTCCAATCACAGCTGATCACGGATGTAAACAGAAGCTGGTTATCGGCACTCCTTTCCTCATGCTGATGGCACGAAGAGAGGAGAAGAGAGCCGATAACCGGTTCTCTAAAAGGGACATTTACACTGATAACTGGGACACTGATAATTAGTGCCCTGATTATCAGTGCAGTTCCAACAGTGCACACCAGTGCTGTCAATCTGTGCTCAACAGCGCCTCCTCATCAGCGTCACTTATCAGTGCAGACTATCAGTGCTCATGGATGCCCATTAGTGCTGCCTCATCAGTGCGGCCTCATTAGCACACATCAGCGAAGGAGAAAAATAAACTGTTTGCAAAGTTTTATAACAAACTATAAAAAAGTTATTTTTTTCATAGTTTTCAGTCTTTATTCATTTATTTAGCAAAAAAATAAAAAACCCAGTGGTGATTAAATACCCCCAAAAGAAAGCTCTATTTTTGTGAAAAAAATTATAAAAATTGAATTTGATGAACAGTGTTGCATGACCGCGCAACTGTCATTCAAATTGCGACAGCGCTGAAAATTGGCCTGGGCAGGAAGGGGGTAAAAGTGCTCACTAGGCAAGTGGTTAATTAATGGTGCCCCCAGAGGACATGGTCAATCTAGGGATTACTGTTTGTAGCAGTCACTGGAGAGAGCATGCTGGTAAAGCCTGCTGAGCAGATGTGTCTACTTCTGTTGGCTCCGCTGCTATTTTCAAAAAGGACAAGATCCTCTTTGTAGACTGGCCAACTTAGGAGGCAGAATGGTGGCCAACTTGTTAAAAGTATGAAGGTAATTCAAGTCAATCAAACATGTTGTGTGTGAGTTATTGGATGAGTTTATGTAGAAACTGCCGGTACCACTAACTTTTTGTATAACAATGTTGGTGTGTGGTACATGTGTTTATTTTCTTAGCCTAGGTAGTGCTTTGCTCCTGTGATGGTGAGCCCATACAGACGCTGGACCAAGGCAAAGACTCACTAGCTATAAATATCTATATTAGAAGTACAGTACTATAGCTTTAAGAATAAAAAATAAATGATAAAAGATCAACTACCTTAAGCAGTATCTCACGTCTAAGCAATAATGCCTTTCCATGCCTGGAGCTGTAATTCAGCAACATTGAGTGAATGTGAAATCCCTAAGACTCCTGCTTTGCAGAGGCTGCATGGCAGAACAGTACAGGATCTGGAAATTAGTTCTTTCAAGCAGCAGACGAGTGAACACGATGCCATATGTAAGTACAGTTAACACTTTATAAAACTGTTGTACTCACAATACATATCTAGCACAGTGCAGACTTATGCTATAAACTTGTCCTAGTCAGTCATTATTAATTTACGTGCATTCAATGTTTTTCCGTAACAATTTTTAATTTCATTAACAGCAAATCATGAAAAAAAAAATACTATTACATATATAACTCCTTAGACTTATGCACCACTTAACAAACCCCACCTACCTTTTCTTGATACTGCCGTCGTGATGAATCTAAAGACTGGATAAGCGCAGTGGCGTGGCCAATGAACATGGCATAGCAAGTGGCACCAACAATCATGCTTAGCATAGTAAGCCAGACATCCGACATACCCACTGGTGCCTGCTGACCATATCCAATGCACAACATGTGACTCATGGCTTTGAAAATGGCATAGGAGTACTGCTTTCCCCATGAGGCATTCTGAAACATAAAAAATATATTTTTTCCCGTTATAATCACAGGTTTTAAAGAGAACCAGTTTTTTTTTTTTTCAAATCCTGTGCAACATCAGCTAGCTCAGTAAGGAAAATGTTAATTATTGCTGTGATTTTGTTATAGACAATGTCGAACATGATCAAAGTTATAAATCTGTTCCTTGAACAGCTAAAATAGTCGTACTCCAAAACGTTTCAGTGTCCATTAGCAGTATTGCTGGAATATACCCAAATTAGATTTCACTTGTGTCTAACTATGACATCTACCTACAGGAGTCCATTTCCCTGCTAATCTGAAGAGATTATGCTATCATAGTCAGCAGGGCTTAACAGTAGCATTCATTTGAGTTTAGGATTTTGTTTTCTGGTGCAAATTGCATGAGCTGTAAACTAGTACGTATAAGGATTTAGATTTTTATACAAATTACATAAAGCCTAAAAGGAAAAGCAAGACCGTGGATTTAGATTCTTTATACAAACCACACATAACCTAGACATGGATATATTTTACAACCAGACAGCTTAACTCCACTCCACCAAAATAAATGATAAGACAATAGTTTTTAACATTACTTAGTAATTCTAAGAAAAAGAATGAAAACACTTTAGGTTTTATAGGCTGACATAATATGGGAAAGGACAGAAACTTGTGTAAATACACGGATGGCACAGTGGTGTAGTGGGTAGCACTCTCACTTAGCAGTAAGAAGGGTCGCTGGTTCAAATCCCCACCACGACACTACCTGCCTGGAGTTTGCATGTTCTCCCTGTGCCTGCGTGGGTTTCCTCCAGGTACTCTGGTTTCCTCCCACACTCCAAAGACATGCTGGTAGGTTAATTGGATCCTGTCTAAATTGTCCCTAGTATATGAATGTGAGTTAGGGACCTTAGATTGTAAGCTCCTTGAGGGTAGGGACTGATGTGAATGTACAATGTATATGTAAAGCGCTATGTAAATTGACGGCGCTATATAAGTACCTAAAATAAATAAAAATAATAATATTGTCAAAAGTATTGGGACACCTGCCTTTATACACACACACACTTTAATGGCATCCCAGTCTTAGTCCGTAGGGTTCAATACTGAGTTGGCCAACCTTTGCAGCTGTAACAGCTTCAACTCTTCTGGGAAGGCTGTCCACAGGGTTTAGGAGTGTGTCTATGGAAATGTTTGACCATTCTTCCAGAAGCCATTTGTGAGTTCAGGCACTGATGTTGGACGAGAAGGCCTGGCTTGCAGTCTCCACTCGAATTCATCCCAAAGGTGTTCTATCGGGTTGAGATCAGGACTCTGTGCAGGCCAGTCAAGTTCCACCACCCCAAACTCGCTCACCATGTCCTTATGGACCTTGCTGGTGCACAGTCAAGTTGGAACAGGAAGGGGCCATCTACAAACTGTTCCCACAAAGTTGGGAGCATGAAATTGTCCAAAATGTCCTGGTATGCTGATGCCTTAAGAGTTCCCTTCACTGGAAAAGAGGGGCCAAGCCCAACCCCTGAAAAACAACCCCACACCATAACCCCCCCCCCCTCCACCAAATGATTTGTACCAGTGCACAAAGCAAGGTCCATAAAGACATGGATGAGCAAATTTGGGGTGAAGAAATGATAGAACACCTTTGGGATGAATTAGAGTGGAGACTGCGAGACAGGCCTTCTCGTCCAACATCAGTGCCTGACCTCACGAATGCACTTCTGGAAGTATGCCTAAACATTCCCATAGACACACTCCTAAACCTTGTGGACAGCCTTCCCAGAAGAGTTGAAGCTGTTATAGCGGCAAAGGGTGGACCAACTCAATATTGAGCCCTACGGACTAAGACTGGGATGCCATTAAAGTTCATGTGTGTGTAAGAACCCTTTCACACTGGGGCTGCCGCTGTGTTAGCACTAAAGCGCCACTCGTTTTAGTGGCACTTTACCTATTTAAGCGGGGTGCTTTTAATCCCCAAAAAGGGGCTAAAAACACCAGTTTTGCAGCTCTTTGAAAGCACGTTGAAAGCGCTGCCCAATGGGCAGGGGCGTTTTGGTAGCGCTCCCAACCCGTCTTTAAGATGCTGCTTGCAGGACTTTTCCCTCCCGCAAGCGCACTGCCCCAGTGTGAAAAGGCCCACTGGAATTAATGAGCGGCGGTTTTCAGCCACTTAGCAAAGGCTATTTCTAGCACTAAAGCGCCTGAAAACCGCCCCAGCATGAAAGGGGTCTAAAGGCAGGCCAATACTTTTGACAATATAGTGTATATGCTAACAAATACAGTTAAACCTATCTGTTTTGGATGCTATAAGCAAAAATAGATAATAAATCACAGGTAGACACATAATATATGATATTGCTAAGATGAAGCTGAAATAAAATATGACAGTGTCGAATGAATTTCATCTTCTATAGGGTGATTCCATTCTCTGCTGTCTGTATTTTATGTGTTGAATTGATGGAACCAATATCATCTCAGGACAGTGTTTATGTGAATTACTCTCCTGCATCACACATGTGTGAGAGAAGGATGATCCAGTTCAAAACATTTTTGGCGAATTGTTCATTCATGTGGCAGGAAATAAAATGATTTACATAAAAAAGCTACACTGGGTTGAAGCCATTCATCAGACCAGCACAGAAAATGAACATGACAATTTTTGTTAAATGACAGCATTCAGGATCACTTGTGTAAATTTAAATTCAGAGCTCTTTCACAGATTTGCATTGAAGATTTTGCAGTGATAAGGAATCCTAGCAAATACTGATTGCAGCATCCAGGCTATGGTTTGCAGCATACAGCAGTTTCAAAATGCACCCTTGAATGCATCACGGCACAAATACTGAAGGTAAACAGCCCCTTTCCCAAAAATAGACAGGACATTATGTGCATTTTACACAACAGTAACCTGCAGTGAAAAACACACAGACGTAAACATGTGCTAATGAAAATAGGGCAGATGTTTCAGTGATCTTCCCAAGACAAATTGTTAGAAATAAATTAAAAGAATTGCATGAATAATTTAAAATGTTATTTTTTGTTTAAAAAAAAAAAAATCCCTCTAGAGTAGATCTAAACCCAATCACTAAAATCTCATATAGGCTTTACCATGCTAATGTAATTCCAAAATGTTTTCAATCTTGTTAAATCTTCAGCTTTTATTCAAATGATATCTGGTTCTTGTTCAGACTCTTCCTGTTATAGGGTGACAGCTCTCTGTCCCTGTCTCCCAAGTGTGCGTTTGCCCTGTCACAGGCACCTCTGATGGAGACAACAAGCAGATGTATGATACATGTTACACACGCATGCTTTTCTGTTGACGGGATCAAGAAGACAGTCCAGAGCAATGATCTGCAGCTGACACTGGAGCAAGTGCATGCAAACAGGAAATGGATGAAAGAGGCTGGAGGAGATCAGAGCCATGAGATGCAAAAAAAAGCACAATACTTTTTCAAATGAAATCTCTTCCAGTTAGTTAGTTTAGATTTACTTGGTTTAAAATCACCTCTTAAAAAGGTAAGTTATGTGCTATTGATCAGAGCTCCATATGGCAGAAAAACAGTAACCGTTCCATTTTCTTCCTTGCATATCTAATAAACTTTTGGAGCTAGAGTGTCAGGTAGCTGATAAAATAGTGATGTTATCACACATAGCGCCTAGCAGCCGGGGCAGCACCTAATGTGACATCATCATGCATAGTACTAGGATCGATTCATGCTGCAGCTATCTATTAGCGTTAGGTACCAATGTTCTTTTTTTAATGTGAGTGCACAATTTATTTTTCTGTTTTGATAGCTATTTGTTAAAACCAAATAAAAACTAACATGCAGAAGTTACGTCCTTGCAGGGGCTAGGATTGAAGTGGTAACAAGAGTTAGCTCACAAGGAAGGCAAAAATGAGGTGATACATGAACAGAAAAAACGAGAGCTGACACAACAGCAATAAATAAGAGTGTTCATGGACCCATGAGGACCAAGGGGTCCCGGAGAGGCTCCCCACAACATTGGGGTGTCCTATGGGCCCACCATAATCCAAAAAGTGGAGCAATATATAGCCTAGACAGATCTAAAAAGGAGCGGAAATCAGAAGAAAGTAGGGTTGCCACTTGTCCGGGATTCGCCCGGACAGTTCAGGTTTTGAATTATGTGTCCGGGTTTCAGTTCACCTGAAACCCAGACACATTATTCAGACCTAATCTCATTAGGATTCCCCTTCTAACAGCGCCCAACTCTCCCCTCTCACTGCACCTTCGGCCGCTCACAGCCCCCAGCTCTCCCTCTCCATCTGCACTTTCAGTTTACACTCTACCCACCTTCTCACTTGGCTGCTCCCCGAGCCTACCCTGCTCCTCATCCATCCATGCTTTGGTCCACCTTCACTGTAACACAACATAACTGCCTTTCATTCACATTACATGCTGCTCTCTCTCTCACTCCCACTAGCAATGCCGCATCTCACTTCAGAACTGCCACTCTCCCATTTATTCAGCCTCTTCCTTCCCCTTACCACTGACTATGGTCCTCCTGTGATCATTGCTTACTTGCTTACCTCCATCCACATCCCTAACCGTATAGAGCAAGCTCCCTTCTCTCTGCAAGACTCATTCCATTGCTTCCCCCCTCCCCATCCTTGTCTGTATCTCCCCCAACTCCACCAACCTACCACCTATCTTTGCTGCATCCCCTTTTTCTATCCCCAGTCATCCCCCCACCCACCTTCCTTTCCTCGGTTGACCCCCATCCCCCCTTGTAGCCCCTCCTATTTATACTACCAACAACCCCCCCCCCATGTCCACCCCCCCATCCTTCCACATTATTACTCTCCTTGGTGGACCCAAAGGTGTCCCAGGCCTTTTACTAATCCTACAGGGTATACTACAAGAAAACACTGCTGTGCACCGCTGCAGTGTTCGGGTTTGGCTTGAAGAAAAGGTGGCAACCCTAGAAGAAAGTTAGGCAGAAAGGTGAGGCTAGAGGGAAGGAGCTTAAGCGCCAACTGAGTAGGGAACTAGAGAAGGGAAAGTGGAGGCTAGGAGAGGAAAGGAGGCTAGAAGGTTAGAGGCTGGGAGAGGGGGGCACAATTTATTTTTAACAAAGAGTTTTATCCTGCTTACTACACTATGAAGCCTGGTTCTTTTCTTTGTTTTCCTATCCTATGAGCTGGGTCTGGTTAAAGCTTGGAATAGCCTTACCCTCTGGTGTATTGAGATAAATCCCACAAGCGCTTTTGACCACTCATTGAATAGTGGGGTTGATTTACCAAAAACAAATAGACTGTGCACTTTGCAAAATGCAGTTGCACTCTGAAAGAACAGTTGCTCCAGAGCTTAGTAAATAAGGTAAAGTTTCACTTTACAAAGAATTCCCAATCACATGCAAAGAAAATGAAAAAAAATGCATTTTTGCTTGCACATGATTGGATAATGGAAGTCAGCAGGGCTTCTGCTCATTTACTAAGCACTGGAGCTACTGTTCTTTCAGAGTGCAACTGCACTTTGCAAAGTGCACAGTCTATTTGCCTTTGGTAAATCAACCCCAGAGTGCCATGAATCTCTGCTAAGCAGAGTGGGTTTAATATTCTCTGGGCCTTTCACACTATTGCATTTTTACCTTGCTAAAAACACAAGAAAAATGCAATAAAAATATTTCCATTTAAATCCAGTGGGACTTCACACCACTGCTCTGCGGGCGCAGTAAATTTGGAAAAGTCCTGAATGCAGCATCTGCTCCCGCTGCTCCCGCTGCTATCAGTCTGCCCAGTGAGGAGGGAGAGAGAGGAGTTGTGTACAGCCCTGGATCAAAATTTGGTTCAGGTAAATTAAAGGGTGGGCTGGGGGGAATCCCAATTCAGTGCATAATATTTAGTCTGTGTGAAAGTTATAGAGTCCACAAACTATGGTATATATCTGAAAATGTATCAGTCCTGATGTACTGATGGCCTGTCTGATTTCTTCAGGCCCTAAAATGTCAGAACAGTACAAATACCCCCCAAATGACCCCTTTTTGAAAAGTAGACAGTCCAAGGTATGTAAGAGGCATCACCGGTTTTTTGAAGTTGTAATTTTTTTGTCATAATTTTTTGGAAAATGAAGAAATAATAAAACAAAAATTCACAATTTTTTTTTTTTTTTTTTACATACTGTCCCCAGTGCAGTACAGTGTCATCAAATAATGTGTGTCAGTGATCAGGGACACTGACTGTTGACAGTTTGGAAGAAAAAAAAAATTTTCTTTTTTTTTACGATATTTTTTATTTTTTTTAACATATTGTGACCAGAGCAATATAATGTTACCATAGTAACATTGTACTACTGGGCAAGCGATCAAGTTTTTGTTTTTTATTACACGTTATGTTTACTTATAGTAGTGCATTACGTTGCTTTATAAGCAAGCATTTTACTGAATGGAAATGAATCATTCAGTTTTCTTTTGTTGTGATTAGCTGTGATTGGTCAAAGCTAATCACATGGTACAGATGGGCTGTGATTGGCCCTGTCTGTACCATGTGATCAAATTGACCAATCACAGCTAGCAACACAATTGTACATAATGGATGGCATGAAAGGAAGCCATCCATTGTGTACGACTGTCATGTTACCTGGTGTGATTGGCCACGATGGTCATGGTGGTTGCATGGTACCAGAAGCGAGCTGGTACACTGATCAGTCATTAGCTGTGTCCTGTGGACACAGCCGGTGACAGATCGTGCCGCTGCACCATCAGCACTTTCTGACAAGACGTCATATGAACAAAAAAAAGTGCTGTATTTTTGGAGAGAAGTGCATAAATTTTGATTAAAAAAAAAAAGGTGAATGTACATCCCACAAACTTGATGATCTCAGAGAAAGAGGGAGAGGTGGAATTACAAAAAAATGTTTTCCATTGTCTTTGTGTCATACTAACCATGCAAACCTTATACCATCAAAGTACACCTCTTTATTAATTTGGTGTCCAGTGTTAATTTTGACATCAAATGTTGATTTAGTTTTAGCCACAGTCTTGACTAAAATGCATTTTAATTTTAGTCCTATTTTAGCTATCTAAATTGTTTTAGTTTTAGTTGTATTTTAGTTGACTAAAATCTCCAGTACATTTTAGTTGATTAAAATCATTTTAATGGACTAAAATCTAATGGGTTTAGTTACATTATAATATATTATGTAAGCATTTATCTAGAATTGCCAAACTCCTTATATACCCCTGGAGTAAAAATCTAATAACATGTTATTATTTATTGTATTAAGATTTGAGAACCTGTAATGCACTGGATGGTCTGAGGAGGCCTGGAATAGCACACAGTGCTCTCTGGATGGTCTGAGGAGGCCTGTAATAGCACACAGTGCTCTCTGGGTGGTCTGAGGAGGCCTGGAATAGCACACATTGCTCTCTGGATGGTCTGAGGAGGCCTGGAATAGCACACATTGCTCTCTGGATGGTCTGAGGAGGCCTGTAATAGCACACATTGCTCTCTGGATGGTCTGAGGAGGCCTGGAATAGCACACATTGCTCTCTGGATGGTCTGAGGAGGCCTGTAATAGCACACAGTGCTCTCTGGGTGGTCTGAGGAGGCCTGTAATAGCACACAATACTCTGGGCGGTCGTCTAAGGAGGCCTGTAATAGCACACAGTGCTCTCTGGATGGTCCGAAGAGGCCTGTAATAGCACATAGTGCTCTCTGGATGGTCTGCGGAGGCCTGTAATAGCACACAGTGCTCTCTGGATGGTCTGAGGAGGCCTGTAATAGCACACAGTGCTCTCTGGATGGTCTGAGGAGGCCTGTAATAGCACACAGTGCTCTCTGGATGGTCTGAGGAGGCCTGTAATAGCACACAGTGCTCACTGGGTGGTCTGAGGAGGCCTGTAATAGCACACAATACTCTGGGCGGTCGTCTAAGGAGGCCTGTAATAGCACACAGTGCTCTCTGGATGCTCCGAAGAGGCCTGTAATAGCACATAGTGCTCTCTGGATGGTCTGAGGAGGCCTGTAATAGCACACAATGCTCTCTGGATGGTCTGAGGAGGCCTGTAATAGCACACAGTGCTCTCTGGATGGTCTGAGGAGGCCTGTAATAGCACACAGTGCTCTCTGGGTGGTCTGAGGAGGCCTGTAATAGCACACAATACTCTGGGCGGTCGTCTAAGGAGGCCTGTAATAGCACACAGTGCTCTCTGGATGGTCCGAAGAGGCCTGTAATAGCACATAGTGCTCTCTGGATGGTCTGAGGAGGCCTGTAATAGCACACAGTGCTCTCTGGGTGGTCTGAGGAGGCCTGTAATAGCACACAATACTCTGGGCGGTCGTCTAAGGAGGCCTGTAATAGCACACATTGCTCTCTGGATGGTCTGAGGAGGCCTGTAATAGCACACAGTGCTCTCTGGATGGTCTGAGGAGGCCTGTAATAGCACACAGTGCTCACTGGATGGTCTGAGGAGGCCTGTAATGCACACAATACTCTGGGCGGTCATCTGAGGAGGCCTGTAATGCTGCACAGTGCTAGCACGTCACGCTAATAAGCATGCTAGAGTTGCCACCTTGCTTGGTGGGAGGGGAATCATCCACAGGCTTTACAGGCGGAGCATTGAGGAAAGCAAAAGTTCATGTAAGTAAACATCCCTCCCTCACATTTTCTTTCTGTTTCGTTTGTTGACGAATATTGGAATTGATTTTCGTCATAGTTTTTGTCTATTTATGAAAATTCGAATTGATTTTCGTTTAGTTTTCGTCACTGAAAACATGCCCTTGACAAAAATTCTGGCAAATATTTTCGTCAACTAAATTTGGTGTATTTCAATAAAGTACACCAAATGGTTGGAAAACATTAAACTGTTAAATTCTCCTGGCATAAAAACCATTGAGTATAAAAAAAAAAAAAGAACCACCAAACAGAATTTCACTCATAAAAAATGGTGTACATCTTTTTTACCCTTTAAAATAGCTGCCTTTTGTTTCTAAACACTTTGCTTATTTGCAAAGCTGTATTATGTAGTCATATATATCTTTTGTTTTTCTACAAAAGTTGCAAATAATACCCAGAATTTTTTTTTTGCAGATAGCCTTAGACCAAATATATTCTTTTCCATGGAGAGAGGGTTATTTACTCAAGGGGGTCTAATTGTTTTTTAGTTAGTTTTTCGCCTTTTTATGCTGTTATCCTTTTAACAAACTTGTCTACTTTTTCCTAGTTTTTGTCATTTAGCATGTGACATTGACATCACAATTTACAAATATAATGTAGAATAGAGAAGCAATATTTGCAAAGTGAAGCACAGCAAAACTAAAGTCGTTTATATCAACAGGTTTATAAATGATCTTCTAAATTTAATTTTGAAACTCTCTATATACTTGAGTTAGTGGTAAAAAAGTAACATAGTTTTTCATTTCCCTGACTGTTTTGGTAAGTATGTATCTGTAAACATGCGGTCAGGCTTAGTGAATATGCCTAATTGTAAGCAGTTGGGTAGAGCCTGGATTTTTGTATCTCTGTCCTATGATTAAATTGGTTTTGTACTGTAAAAGAAATGTCCATACATATACAGGAAGATCTAAATCAGACGAAATGCAGCATTAAAGTATGATGGTCTGGAACTGTCAGTCTACTTGAAACAAAATCACAACTTTTGATGAACATTCCTTGATTGTCAAACTCTATTTTTCTGAAATGATAATACTTCCTTTGGCATAAAAATTCAGATGTAACAATGTCCTATTTCTAAGTCATAATGTACCAACTTTTGAAAATTCATTTCCACATTCTGCTTAAATGTTCATCTTGAAACATTACTCCTGGGTTTCTGTTACATTAACAAGGACTACCCAACAGTATCCAGTGTCACAGACAGGTGCTCAAACTCACCAAGAACAAAGACAAGATGATCTTCATTTCACATATATACTGTATATGTTAAGACACGTGAAGCACTATGTGTTCTGTATCATGCATACGACATTCATGTGGTTTTTGTTGGTTTAAAGTACAGTTATAGGTGATACACTTACAAGTAACTATCCAGACCAGAGATACCTTGTAATATGATGTATTCTCATTACTATTTGGCATTGCACCACTGGAGTTAAGCATTAGGCTTTCCATATTATGGAAAAATGTTATTCCCCTCACATGCTGCAGTAACTGAACTGCTGTTATAGCCAAAATACAAAGGTAGTTAAATGGTGGACCACGGTCCGGACCCTGACTGTGTGATGGTTCTATCTGAAACACTGTGCCACTTAGCAGTCTAGGTGCCTAAGTGCCCCAAGGATGTAGGTTGGTCCTAGCACCAATCACCTGCTTGTTAACAAGAGAGGTTAGGCAGCTACTGTCATCCATCCAGACCTGCTGTGCCACTGGCCCTTTGCCCTGCTGTGTAAGAAATGACTGGTAAGGGTTTGTAGTGGTAGGAGGGGGGGGTTGATGTAAATGGGCTGAGGACACTGATGTAAAGGGGAGAGGGGAATGTTATGTGAAGGGGGGTACTAAGGGCAATGATATAAAAGGCGGGGACTGTAATGTGAAGGGGTTTTGGATGGAGTCGACAAGGTTTAGAACCCCTATCCTATTTTCACTGCTATCTAGAGCTCCATTAGAGGGATTTACCCTCACTTCCTGTCCAGGTGACAACATTTTACCACACAGGAACTGAAGTGAACTTCCTGACAGCAACATAGAAATAAAAATGTTTTTCTTTGGTAGAATAGGGAAAGGCTTTATCCCCTCTTTGATTTGCATTTCTGTCTTTGTCCCTGTTCCAGATTTTCCCTAATTACCTATCTGGTAAAGCTGTTGTCAGCTGAATAGGAAGTGAGGGTAAATCCCTCCAACGGAGCCCTGGATAGCAATGAAATCCTGACAGCAGTTCTAATCCTGAAACTCTGACTAAAATTAGAAAAACAGTTTTTGGCTTGACACACTCTTTAATAATAAAAAAAGCTAAGTTAGAGTTTTGTTTGGTCATCATAGTTTCATTTTGCCATTGAGTAATTCTGCCAAGAGTAGTGATTTTTCCTTCTTGTCTGATCCTCTGGTACCCTCACACTCCCCACTGCTCAAATACATCCTATCATGATGCGCTTGCTTTCAATAATCCTTTCTTCTAGGATTTCTAATTTGCAAGCCTCCTCCTCTGCCTCCCAGGATCCCTGCATGCCAATCCTGCCAATGCTGCTCCCAGTATCTCTGGAAGATGGGGAGCCCCAAGTTCCCATGACAACTCCAGGGAGCTGCGGTTCCTATCAATGTCTGCCTTTCCCATTCTCGGTACAGTGCACAAAAACCCCCGTCCCGTCTACTCTGCACAAACCTACTAACTTCTCCAAGTATGCCCTGTGCGTCTTCACACACCACACCTACCCATGCCTGTTCTGACTCCTCTTCACATATCTGACCTCCCACTCCTTATCAAACACAGCACAGTTCTCCCTTGGTTCACTCATTGCTGTTGGTTCTCTGCACTCATTTTCCTATTCACAAACTTCTACTGGCAGCTGTATTAACCATCTCTATACTGCCACTGTGCTTCACACTTGTCTCTCCGGAACCTCCTCCCTGTGGAGGGGGTTATTCCTCTGATCTGACCAGTGCTGCTGCCTCTCTGCACCATTCTCTTCATGTCTTGCTGGCTCCTCTGCTTGCATATCTAGCATCATCCCTTTACTCCTCTACACTCCCCTCATATGCCCTGCACACAGCTACCCTGCATACAAAATGTACACCAAACACTCTCCTCTACAGACTTCCCTCCTGGTCCTGGCTTCCCTTCATACTGCTTCAGCTACTCTGCATACACACACCCCTGTATGTTCCCCCACACACTGCTCCAGCTTCTGCATACAAACATTATCCCCAACCTGCAGTCTATGCTTCACTCCGGCACTGCACTCCTTGCATTCACATTAAACCTCTGGTCATCTCATCTGCGTTGCACTCCTGCCCATACTGTCCACCGTTATACCCCCCCCACACACACACACTTTTCTCCTTCACATATTTGCCTGCCGTCAAACCACTCTGTTTTTTATTTTAATATTTTATTGAAATTTTAAATAAAGTAAGAGAGCAGGTGTGAATACAAGGAAACTTCAATCAGCAGTCATGGTTGAACTGTACTCACCATATCCAACAATGATTGTCAGGAGAAAGAGAATGCGCTGAGCATAAAACAGTTGAACAGCCATACAAAATACAATCAATCCAGTTGGCTTTACAAAGGTGCAAAAAGTACTCTTGTCACAATATCCCCAGTTAAAGCATTGGGTGGATGGTGACAACAGTTGGTATGGTTTACATGGCAATGAGGCTCAGATCGAGGATTGTAAATATCTTATTGAGGGGTTCCAATTTTTCTAAAATAGAGTTCATTTATCCTGCAGGATACTAGTCAACATTTCGTGAAGCGTTAACCAAATCCTATGACTTGTGGCAAAACAAACTATTATAGTATTTGTAATATGCCCATTCTGGAATGAGCACACTTTAGCTAGTATATGTAAAGCCAAACCTTTTCACCTTTTTCTTTAGTTGCATCTAGACTATGGAATGGTTGAAACTGTTTTTACTGTTTTTTTTTCTATGTCTTACCGGGGGGGGGAGTGGGATTTCCTTTCACTTTCACAGAGACACAAAAGGAAGCAAAAGGAAACCTCTCAAAATAAGGGGAAATTCGCTGTTTAATAGTTTTAGGCAGATCATAGGAAAATTTCCCTTTTCCTGAATTTACCTTCAATTCCTGCCTCAGTGACAACCACCAAGACAAATATAGAGGGTGGATCTCCTTGGTGGGGACATAAGCAAAAATAAAACCCTTCTACACTATTCAAATGTAAAAATAAAAGTTTGGGGTATTCATACACTTTGTTATAATTCTGTAACAAAGCTTGGTGTTGCTTTGGATGTCAGATATTTGGGCAGAAGCCTAAAAATACCAGCTGTGATCATTTAATTTTCTGTGAAAAAATAATGCTTTAACTACCCTTCACAGTGGAAACGGTCCAGTGAAGGAGGAACACTTCCTGATATGTCTTTTCACAGACCGACCTAAACCATCACATTTAATAAAATGTACACAATATATTAAGTAAAAGCATTACTACTGACTTTTCTCAAGTAAATATTATTAGACTTACCTGCATGCGGTTCAGCGATACCCAGCATTTGTCAGGAAAATCTTGCAACATGGGCACTAAAAACTGCAAGCAGCCATCCCAGTGGCAAAGCAGCAACATCATGCCAATTAGATTAACAATGCGTACTACAGCACTTGCCAGGTCATAAGTCATGTGAAAAATCTACAGAGAAAAATATTCAGAATTAAGAAACGGATACAGCCAAACTGTGCATGACAATGGTAGTGATCAGGTGAATGACGTAATCCATCTGAGAAGGGTTATGTAACTTACCAGGTGTTGCAGAAGCAAAGTGTACATATAATAATTGAATTTAAAAAATATGAAATCACAATAATCTGTTGTACAAGTATGCAAGATCTGTAAGACTAAAAAATGCATTCAGACAAAAACAGAAGACCTACCTCCTCCCATTGATGAATGTACCGGATGAGCCTAGAAAGTCTTAAGAGACGTAGCAAACTTAGCACTTTAGTGAAACGGACAATTCGTAAGGCCCTGGCAGTCTTATAAACCTCTGAGTCAATACGTGTTTCTACAATAAGAAATATATAGTCCACAGGAATGGAGGATACAAAGTCCACAAGGAACCAACTTTTTAGATAGCGAATCTTGATGCGTTGTGGATCCAGGATAATTTCTGTATTGTCTTCTACTACTATGCCCGTTCGAAAGTTCAGAACCAGATCCACAAGGAAAAAGGTGTCAGAGACAACATTAAAAACAATCCAAGCTGGGGTGTTCTCCTCCTTAAAAAAAGTGATGCCTACTGGAATAATGATTAGATTTCCCACCATAAGCAGTAACATAGTGAGGTCCCAGTAAAACCTGTAAGTAAAAGAAAACACTGTAAGTGCATACTCAAAGTTTTACACAACAGCATATAGGAAATATTTATGCCACAAGAAATGTATGGTCAACAATCTTTCTTTACTTTGTTTCCATGATACATCCATAAAGCACAAGTTCTGATTACATTGTTTCCATGATGCATGCATAAAGCAAGAGAGTTCTGGTATTAGGTACAAACAGTATAAGACTATCCATTGCAGGATGTCCTTCACTTTCACTTTTTATCATTAAAAAATAACAAGCTATGAGATGGAAGTGAAGGATACAAAGAATAAAAGCTTTAGATGAAAATCACATTAATCATCGTGGAACAAGGCCAGAAATGTCAGAGCCATGTGTAAAGAGCTTGTACATGATATTAGGCCATTAATACAGGATGAGATGGAAGGTATTTATTAAAAGGGTTTTTCAATTTTCAAAAAAAAGTTGAAAACCCCTTCAGTGCAAGAGTAATGGGAACATCTTGCCTACCCCCACACACTCACACACTCGCTGGAACCCTGATGATTAGTTTAAGAAAGCCTGCATCTCAGAACTGGACATTTTCCTAATACAGAGAGCTATTGACTTCAATTAGGCTTCTACAGCCAAAAAAGGTATACAGTTTTTTTCTAACACTGACAATGATGGCAAAAGCAGCAATAGAAGTGCCCCCCAGTCAGATGATTGGCAGGTCTGACAAAACTTGTATTCCTGTGTGCTGGACTTCCACTGAAAGGGTTTAACACTTTTTTGTCTAAAAGTTTTGTTTTAGTTTGTTTTCATAATTAAGATTTAAATGCATTATACACTCACAGGCCACTTTATTAGGTACACCTTGCTAGTATCGGGTTGGACCCCCTTTTGCCTTCAGAACTGCCTTTGTGGCATAGATTCAACAAGGTGTTGAACAGTCCTCAGAGATTTTGGTCCATATGGACATTATAGCATCACGTAGTTGCTTCTGATTCATCGGCTGCACATCCATAATGCAAATTTCCCATTCCACCACATCCCAAAGGTGCTCTGTTGGATTGAGATCTGGTGACTGTGGAGGCCATTGGAGTACAGTGACCTCATTGTCATGTTCAAGAAACCAGTTTGCGATGATTTGAGCTTTGTGACATGGTGCATTATCCTGCTGGAAGTAGTCATGAAAAGATGGGTACACTGTAGTCATGAAGGGATGGACATGGTCAGTAACAATACTCAGGTAGTCTGTGGCATTTAAACCATGCTCAATTGGTACTAAGGGGCCGAACGTGTGCAAAGAAAATATCCCTCACATCATTACACTACCAGCGTGGACCGTTGATATAAGGCAGGATGGATCCATGCTTTCATGTTGTTTACACCAAATTCTGACCCTACCATCTGAGTAAAAATGAAAGCTACTCAGATCAATTTATAACTAGCAAAAGGAAAGGTGTAAATGTGCAACACAATACACAGAACAAAACTAAAATTCCCCAACACACTTTCCAAGTAGTCTGCATAAAAAAATCTAATATCTCAGGTTCACCATTTTAGGTTAAAAACTGAGCTACCTAGATTTGCAAACAAATGTGAAGCCACACTGCTGCATCCAGTCAAAGCCGTGCAGAGACCAGATACAGGTCCCTGCATTGGGGTTGATTTACTAAACCTGGAGAATGCAAAATCTGGTGCAGATCTACATATAAACCAATCAGTTTCCAGTTTTTTGGTTAACCACTTGAGCTCTGGAAGGTTTTACCTCCTTCCTGACCAGGCCATTTTTTGCACTCCGTTACTTTATCTGATAATTGCACGGTCATGCGATGCTGTACCCAAATACAATTTTTGTCCTTTCCCCACAAATAGAGCTTTCTTTTGGTGGTATTTGATCAGCTCTGCGGTTTTAAAATTTTTGTACTATAAACCCAAAAACATTTTTTTTTAAAATATATATTTTTTACTTTCTGCTAAACAATATACTCCCCAAAAAATGTGAAAAATCAAATTTCTTCATCAATTTCAGCAAATTTATATTCTGCTATATATTTTTATTGATTGGTTTGCCCAAAAGTTATAGCGTCTACAAACTATAGGCCCCCCAAGATCCCTGCCCCCCCTATGTGAATGGGTATAGGGTACATCATACCCCTACCCAGTTACCCCAAAAAACAGGTAAATATTAAGAAAAACAAGAGCCGGTTTTTGACAAGTCTTTTATTAAAAAAGAAGCTGTCTTCAACATGTGTCATCACATCAAGGGGTGGGCTTTTAGCGGGTAACCGGCAGTGAGGAAGAAGACAGCTCTGGGAGAAGATGGCACAAGAAGACAGCTTCAGGAAAAGACAGCTCAGTGAGAAGATTGGGGCTTCTATTTAATAAAGGACTTGTTTTTTTAAATATTTCACTGCTTTTTAGGGTGAATGGGTAGGGGTACGATGTACCGGATACCCGTTCACATAGGGGGAGCGGGATCTGGGAGCCCCCTTCCAGATTCCAATAAGCCTTCCGCCCACAGACCCTGACCACAGCCCATGGTTGTCGGAAAGGGGCCCTTGTCTCCATCAACATGCCCCCCCAGAGCATCTATCCCCCCATGTTGAGTGCATGCAGCCTGGTATTGTGCAGGGGGGGACGCTCGCTCGTCCCCTCCCTTTCCTGACCTGCCGGGCTGCATGATCGGATAAGGGTCTGGTATGGATTTTGGAGGGGGACCCCACGCCATTTTTTTCACAATTTTTTTTTGCCAGCAATTTTTTTGTTTTACATTCAGCTGTCAGCGGGGAAAATAACTGAAATCAAACGCTTCCTGTAACCATCAATGAGTTTCTCACACCTCTCTACTGGAATTTTGGACCACTCTTCTTTCACCAACTGCTCCAGGTCTCTCGGATTGGAAGGGTTCCTTTTCCCAACTGCTGTTTTGAGATCTCTTCACAGGTGCTCTATGGAATATAGATCTGGGCTCATTGCTGGCCAGTTCAGTACTCTTCAGTGCTTTCCATTTCTGTGTGCTTTTTGATGTGTGCTTTGGGTCATTGTCCTGCTGTAAGACCCATGACCTCTGTCGGAGACCCAACTTTCTGACACTGGGCCCTACATTGCACCCCTGAATTATTTGGTAGTCTTAAGATTTCATAATGCCATGTACACAGTCAACACATCCAGTGGCTGAAGCAGCAAAGCAATCCCACCATGTTTGACTGTAGGGACTGTATTCATTTCTTTAAAGGCCTCATTTATTTTTCTGAAAGGAGTAGAATGATGGGCTTCACCAAAAGCTGTAATTTTGTTTCATCTGTCCACAGCACATTCTCCCAAAGGGATTTTGGCTTCTTCAGGTAGGTTTTAACAAACTCTTTGATCATTTTTTCTCTTTTGTCCGCGTCCAGGGAGATTAGTTACAGTGCCATGGGCTAAAACTTTCTTGACAATGTTGCGCACAGTGGACACATGAACATTAGGATCTCTGGGGATGGACTTGCAACCTTGAGATTGTCCATGCTTTTCCACAATTTTTGTTCTCAAATCCTCAGACAATTCTTTGCTGCTCTTTCTCTTCTTCATGTTCCATGTGGCACACAGAGACACACTGTCAGGAAAAGCTAATTTCTGTGCACAGAAGATCTGTTCGTGGGAAAATTTTCAGGTGCGTGTGTGCACAAAAATGTCGGGCGGGCCTTTTTAACCACTTTCCACCCGGCCTATAGCGGATTGACGTCCGGGAAGTGGTTCCGTTATCCTGACTGGGCGGCATATGAGGTCCAGCAGGATAACATGCCGCCGCGCGCCCGCGGGGGAGCGCATCGCAGCGATCGGTGGAGCAGTGTGTCAGTCTGACACACCGCTACACCGATCTTGGTAAAGAGCCTCCGGCGGAGGCTCTTTACCACGTGATCAGCCGTGTCCAATCACGGCTGATCACGATGTCAATAGGAAGAGACGTTGATCGCTTTTTCCTCACTCGCGTCTAACAGACGCGAGTAGAGGAGAGCCGTTGGGCGGCTCTCCTGACAGGGGGGGTATGCGCTGATTGCTTATCAGCGCAGCCCCCCTCAGATCACCACACTGGACCATCAGGGATCACCACTAGGACCACCAGGGAAGGGGCAACATGTGGATGGCCAGGTATGTACCCCATGGCCATCCACATGTGCCCAATCTGTGCCAATCTGTGCCCACAAATGGGCACTGATTGGCACCATAATATTGCCTAGATGCCCAGCAATGCCACCCTTAGGAGCATCAGTGCCACCAATCAGTGTCATCAGTGCCACCCATCAGTGTCCATCGGTGCCACCTGTCAGTGCTCATCCGTGCCTATCAGTGCCCACCTATCAGTGCCCATCCATGCCACCTATCAGTGCCACCCATAAGTACCCATCAGTGCCACCCATAAGTACCCATCAATGCCATCTACGTGTGCCCATCAGTGCCGCCTATGAGTGCCCATCAGTGCCACCTATGAGTGCCCATCAGTGCCGCATACCAGTGCCACCTATCAGTGCCCATCAGTGCCACCTATCAGTGCCCATAAGTGCCGCCTATCAGTGCCCATCATCAGTGCCCGTCAGTGCCACCTCATTGGTGCCACCTCATCGGTGCCCATCAGTGCCACCGTATCAGTGCCCATCAGTGCAGCCATATCAGTGCCTGTCATTTAAGAAGAAAACGTACTTATTTACAACAATTTTTAACAGAAACAAAGAAAAACTTGTTTTTTTTTCAAAATTTTCGGTCTCTTTTTATTTGTTGCGCAAAAAATAAGAACCGCAGGGGTGATCAAATACCACCAAAAGAAAGCTCTATTTGTGGCAACAAAATGATAAAAAAATTGTTTGGGTACAGTGTAGCATGACCGCGTAATTGTTATTCAAATAGCGACAGCGCTGAAAGCTGAAAATTGGCCTGGGCGGGAAGGTGTCTAAGTGCCTGGTATTGAAGTGGTTAAGCTGCACTATGGCCTTGGGTGCTTGGCATTTTGTCTATTAGATTTCCTGAATATCCGTTACCTGTTACTGTGTTAACTCCCTGTTAATGACTTGATCTGCATCTGACTCTTCTGAAACACTGCCTGTACCAACCCCTGACTTGTCTTTGGATTTCATCTCTGCCTGCTCCTTCTGCTTATCCACCCATCTGCCTGCTGTTACTGACCCTGGCCTGACTTAGCACTGGATCCGCCTGTCTGTTGCTGACCCAGACTGCCTGACCCTGTTTACCTGCATCTGAACCTGCTGACCTGTGCCTGTTCCGGTCTTCCAGCCAGCACACCCTGCTCTGCAGCATCCCACAGCCCGCTCCTCAGCAACGCACAGCCCACTCTTCAGTAGCGCAGAGCCCGCTCTTCAGCAGCGCAAAGCCCGCTCTTCAGCAACGCATGCACTACTCTTCAGCATCCTGCAACAGAAGACCACTCAAGCACTCATGCTCACTGTGTGCTCAGGAGCTCCTGTCACCCTACCAGGGTTCCTGAGCCATAGGTGACAGAGAAGTCTACCTCCACAGTCAGTTTTTCACAATTTTAACTGGTGTGATTTCTATATTGTCAGCACCTGTTAATTAATACAGGTGCATTTAATTACAAATTACAGGAGCATCACAAACTTAGAATGCAATTATTTCCTACAATTTTGAAAAGGTGGCAATAATTTTGTCCAGTCTATTTTTGGAGTTTTGCCGGGAATGTGTCAGATCTGGCTTTTTGTTTCTCCACTTTTTTGTGTCATACCAAAACAAACAAAAGCAATAAACATGAGAATGCCTAAAGATTTGTAATTGCAACAATTTTCTGGGCGAAGTGGTGCATGATCTGACAGAAATGCAGGGGTGCCAATATTTTTGGCCATGACTGTAATTGTTATAAAAAAGTATTCTGTTCTCTTTGCATTGCTTCCTAAGTATGAAAAAAAAACCTGATGATCCTGCCAGTCCCTCTGCTTTCCTATTTCAAACTAACCATGCTAGACATGGAAGCACATCCATCCCAGTGTAGTCAGTTTTCTGGCTATGCTAGGAGCTAAGCCTGTCTGTCCTCCAGTGGTCAGACTTGTGCTGACATACCCCCCCTGCACAGCTAATCACTGGGAAGATCAGTGTACTGTTGTTCCTCTGCCATTTGCTGACACGCCAACCTGCAGCCTCCACCCCCAGCTCTCTAAGCCCATTATGCAGACACTTATAAAAAAATAAAAAATATATTTTTAACACATACACACACTGATAACATGCACACAAGTTGACACAAAGGGGTTTGAATGGCTATTAAAGGTAACCATCCTCACCTGTGATCTGTTTGCTTGTAATTAGTGTGTGTGTATAAAAGGTCAATGCGTTTCTGGACTCCTGACAGACCTTTGCATCTTTCATCCAGTACTGACGTTTCTGGATTCTGAGTCATGGGGAAAGCAAAAGAAATGTCAAAGGATCTGCGAAAAAGGTAGTTGAACTGTACAAAATAAGAAAGGGTTATAAAAAGACAGGGCTTTTTTTCAGCGGGAACGCGGGGAACGCAGTTCCGGCACCTCCAGCACTGAATGTATCTAATGACAAGGGGTGCTAGGGTGTGCTGGAGGGTCTACTGATGCTGGCTGCTGGAAGATCTATTGTTGCTGGAGGGGATCTGTTTTTGTGTGGTGGCCTATTGTTGCTGGGGAGGTCTATTGTTGCTGATGGGGGATCTATTGTGGCTGGTGGAGGTCATGTTGCTGGGGGGGTCAACTGCTGCTGGAAGGGATCTACTGTTAAAGGAGGGGCCTATTGTTTCTGGCTGCTGGAGAGTCTATTGGGAGATCTGGTCTTGCTGCCGGGGGTCTATTGTTGCTGGGATGATATTTTGTTGCAGGGGTTCTATGTTGCCTGGGGGTCTATTGTTGCTGGGGGGGTATATTGCTGCTGGCTGCAGGGGATCTATTGTAATGCTTTTCTTGTTATCATTACCAATTTCCATACAAATTACTTTAGCATAGCATGACATAATCATACTTGGCTCTGTATTCTCTGAATGAGACGGTCCTAGGAGGTGGGTAAGGGGTGGAACCAAGAGATGTTGCTCGGAGGTGGGTAGGGGGCAGAGACAAGAAGTGACTCAGTAGGTGGGAGTTCCAGCACCTATTCTCTGAGAAAAAAAGCCCTGTAAAAAGATATCCAAGGAATTGAGAATGCCAATCAGCAGTGTTCAAACTCTAATCACTACAAGCAAGTAAAGGCGCAAAAACCGGAAGCCTTATATCACCATCATGTTAGTGGCAAACTAAAATTATAAATATAACTAATATAGTCCATAAAAGTCTATATAGAAAGGCGAGCTGATATTAGAGGATCCACACAGAGGGCTGCCTTCCAAGAAGAGCTGAAACCAAGCTCCAAAATCTGCAGGAAAAAAACACAAGGGGGGGAGGCGCCTCTAAGTGTAGTATGTAAGCCAATTTATTTAAAAACACTGTACAAACAACTCACATTTTGAAGAATAAAAGACAGCATATAGTGCGGTTATGATCCAAAAAGGGAGTCCATCAGATCGATCACAGGTATCACTGCTGCCTGCCGTGCGTGGGGCTTTGCTGGACACCGCTCGAGCCGGCCGCGGTGGTGATGTGATTCAAAGCGAAGCCTGGAACGCTGGTGGAAGGCAGACGCGGAGCTGTGACGTCACTGGAAAGCGACGCGTTTCCTGAGCGTACGGGCTACGATGTCACAGTAGCCGCGCTCCTTCATCAAGCTACAGATGGTTTCTAGTGGCGACTTAAAAGAGAGTTGGGGGAGGGAAGGAAGGAGGAGAAAGGGGGGAAACGGAATAGGATGGAAAGGGGAAAAGTAGTGACCGTATAAAAACACTCTATTAAATCTAAAAAGGTGCATGTCTAAAGGTAGTCTCAATTGATAGCAGACTTGCAGGTGATATATATATATATGAAATGTGCCTATATGAAAAAACAAATAAGGGAAGGATGGTATAAAAAATATTAAATTAAATGTGAAAACATAATGGAAATAAAAAATGGATAAATTGGCCAATACATGTCAAGCGCAGCATGGGGCCAACAAATTCTAAACATTAGATGATAATATTAAAAACTAATAGTTAATACAAAATTAATTAAAAAATTAAAAAAATAATTAAAAGGACCTCAGTATTACAGTCAAAGGTATTGGTATATATATATATATATATATATATATACACGCACAGATGCGCATCTATACATACACACATGAACATGTATACACCTCTGCTGTATGGCCCCTATATATACACAACCCATGCAAAGCAGTGAACTAGGAAGCACTCATGTAAAGGAAACAATGCATATCTATGGGTCATATGTAATTGATGATTTTTAAAAACATGTGATGCAATAAAACCATTTGACCTCTAGGGGACAGTATGTAGTAACCATTGGGACCACCAATTGATTTAATTAATTTTAATAAATAAACAGATGTAGCGGAAGTATATAATATATTTATAAAATGGTTGCGATCTCGATGCTCTCATTGATTCCTCCTGGTGAGAGTACATCCAGGGTGTATATCCAGAAGGTCTCACGGGCACAGAGATTCTTGAATCTCTCAGTAGCTGGGAGGGACCTCGGGATCTTTTCAATGACCCATACCTTGAGGCCATCCGTGGAACTCTGGTGGGCTGAGGCAAAATGTTTTGGAACACTATGGGGGTCTATTCCCCCCTCGATCAGCCTTCTGTGTTCGCCAAATCTTCGTCTCAAGGCCCTAATTGTCCGGCCTACATACATTAGGCCACAAGGACAACTAAGGCCGTAGATGACGAAGTCAGATGAACAGTTAAAAAATTATTTCAGCATGTAAGTCTTGCCTTTGGTGGTGAAGGATTTCTGTCCGTGTTGGACGAAATTACAGGTTTTACATAAGGCCTTTCGGCATTGGTACATGCCTACCAGGGGAATTATTGTGAGTACAGGTGGTATCGTCGAAATAGGTTTAAACTTACTGGGTGCAATCTTGTTTTTAAGATTGGGAGCCCTGCGGTAGATGACTTTGGGGCGAGGTGGAAGTAACGTTTTTAAATGGGGGTCTTGGTGTAGAATACCCCAATGCCTTTCTAGGATCTTCTCCATACCTTTATGTTTGTTATGGAAGGTAGTTATAAACCTACTAGAACCATCATATGTAGGTGGATTAGTTTTGGATTTTGTTGGTTTTCCATGCAGGTAATGTTTGAAAGCTTCTTCCACTAGAATTTCAGGATATTTTTTGTCAAAAAACTTTCTTTTAAGGCTTTCACTTAGTTCAACGTAGTCTGAATCCCTAGTACAGTTCTGCCGAAGGCGGCAGAACTGTCCTTTGGGAATGTTTGTGACCCATTTGGGAAGATGGCAACTTTCAAAATGTAGATACGAGTTGCCTGCTGTGGGCTTAGTATAATTTTTAGAGGTGATGGTGGAACCATCATGTCCCAGTTCTAGATCTAAAAAAGTGATAGTGGCTGAGTCAGTGGCTGATGTAAAAGACAGCCCATAAGGATTGGTATTGCAATGTTGGACAAAAGGAGTTATCAGATCAATATCACCATCCCAGATGATAATTAGGTCATCAATATATCTCCCGAAGAATACGATGTTGGCCGCAAAGGGGTTATTTTTGTAGATGAAATTGTTTTCCCATAGACCCATCGCCAGGTTTGCATAAGAGGGTGCGAAATTCGCCCCCATTGCTGTACCTTGTATCTGTTGGTAGTATTCTTCATTAAAGGAGATATAGTTATGTGTCAGGCAAAATCTTGTTGCTTCCACAATAAACCTTGCCTGGCGCATATTAATCAGAGGATCTGTGGACAAAAAATGTTCTAATGCCGTCAGTCCAAAGTCATGTGGGATGGAGGTGTATAATGAACACACGTCCAGTGAGAGCCAAACATAAGTGGGCTCCCACTTATATAGGGACAACATTTCCAGGAGATGGGTACCATCCCGAATATACGATTGTAATTGGGCAACTATAGGTTGTAGGAATTGATCTATATATAAACTAAAGCCCGTAGTGACACTATCCATAGCTGCCACAATAGGTCTGCCTGGGGGATCCTGTAGGCTTTTATGGATTTTCGGCAGGTGGTAAAAGTACGGTACTTGGTAGAAGGTCTTTTGCAAAAAAGACTTCTCAGTTTTAGTAATAATACCTTCTTGAAGGGCAGTGGAGATCAATTGGTCAGCTTCAATAGCATATTCGGTTGTGGGGTCCCTAGGAAGTTTAACATATGTCGTGTTGTCAGAAAGTAACCTGTATGATTCTTTAAGGTAATCTGATTTATTTTGTAGTACAATACCCCCTCCTTTATCTGCAGATTTGATTACCAAATCCTCTGTATGAATGATTTGATCAAGTGCTTTAATTTCGGAAGGTGACAAGTTGTTAGATTTGGAGGCCCAGGAAGATTCACATAATTTCTTTAAATCTGAAAAAACAATTCTATAAAAGGCTTCTATGTAAGGGCCTTTAGATTGTGTGGGAAAGAATATTGATTTGGGTTTAAGTGAAGTGTGGACAATAGGGGGAGATGATGCAAGATGCTGGGTCAGTATACGGAGCAGCATGTCGTCACCGTGAGATGCATCAGGATCATCAGTGTCTAGAAGAGATTCAGAACTAGGCTCCGGTGACACTATGGTGGAATGGGTCTGGGAATTAATATCAGAATTACATGAGGTGTTGGCTGATTTCTCTGATTGGATATGAAAATGCCTCTTAAGGGTGAGGTTCCATATATAACCATTGAGGTCTTTGAAAAGGACAAAAGGGTTAGGTTTATTGGTAGGTGCAAAATTAAGTCCGCGGCCAAGGAGGGATAAGTCTGCATGGGATAACGTATGAGAGGATAAGTTAAATATTTTTATAGTTTGGGGTATTTCAGCATGTTTGTCTGATTTCCTGCCTCGTCCTCCTCTGCAGCCTCTTTTGTGAGCTTTCTTTTCCGGGAGGTCTGTGCTAGAGGAGGACTGAGCACTAAAAAGGAGCAGGGGAAGAGAGTATAGTACTGGAGGAGGATGTAGATGTAGAGGCACAGGGGATCAATTTACTCAGGGTGGAAGGTAGCTTAGTTTGCAGAAGTTCTGACTTAGTGGAAATGGATTGATCGGCTGGGTTAGAGATGGAGGAGGGAACAGTGAGAGTGTTGGAGACATCAATAGGAGTAACTCGAACTAGAGCACTAGAAGCAGGGGAAATAGGTTGGATCGTAAGTGGTGGGTTAGGAGACCTATTATAGAATTGATGTAGAGCACGAATAAGTTCATCCTTTTTATTATTATTGTTATTAATACGTGTATAGTTGTTAGGATAAGGTCTAGAGGTGGTATGATATTTCTGAGGGTGATGGGGCAACGGATCATGAACCTGTGAATGGCAATTATTCCACTGGTGACTGGTAGGTATTCTACTATTAGGAAATCGGATGCTCATGAGAGGTATGGGAGGATGACTGGGAGGTGCAGGATCATGTCTGGTATGGCTGGGAGGATGGGGCCTCCCCCCCTTGTGTTTTTTCCTGCAGATTTTGGAGCTTGGTTTCAGCTCTTCTTGGAAGGCAGCCCTCTGTGTGGATCCTCTAATATCAGCTCGCTTTTCTATATAGACTTTTATGGACTATATTAGTTATATTTATAATTTTAGTTTGCCACTAACATGATGGTGATATAAGGCTTTCGGTTTTTGCGCCTTTACTTGCTTGTAGTGATATTCTGAAACTCATTGTGCTGCATACTGGTCTCCTACTATAACACCTTGTGTTTTGTTCATTAATCACGCCTAATACCAGTCTCCACCTATTTAAAACATTTTTTATGTTTATTGTGTACTGATCATGCTTAATTTCTTGCTTGTAGTGATATTCCGAAACCCATTGTGCTGCATACTGGTTTCCTATTATAACATCTGGTGTTTTGTTCATTAATCACGCCTAATACCAGTTTCCACCTATTTAAAACATTTTTCCGTGTTTTTTGTTTACTGATCACGTTTAATCTCTATCTATATCTATTCCTCATATGTTCCTTTGGGTTTTATAGAAAATCCCATTCCTCATGGATATCATTTCCAATATAACCACACATAAATATGCGACCCTTGACTCAATATCTGCCACGCTATCCTCTGCTATTCAGTTCTCCGACACGACTAAACTTCAGGGAAAGATACGTCAGAGCCTCTGTGGTAAATTTAAACAATTAGAGAGATTGATATGCACCACCAATTTTCAATGGTGGGACAAATTCTTTCTACAGCAGTATATTGACTTAAAAGTTTCCCCCAGAGGCCTGCGTGTGATGAAAGACTGTCCCCTCTTCTTGAATGAAGAGTGTAAAAAAGAATGGGCTAGTATTGCAGAATTCTGCACTACCAAGTGGATGGGAACACTCATCTCCCACCGTACGGACAGATTTAACTCAACTAGTCAACAAGTCAATTCCATTATAGAAGAGATCTCTAGCCTTTCAGTCCATATTCCATCTTCATGGTTAGAAATATTGAAGGAAAATACAAAAAAGGATGAGGACAACTTCATAAATAAAAAAATGGGGAAATTCAAGTGTGATTTGGACGACTATAATCTTAATAGGATCTACTCATGGAATAAAAAGAATATTCCCCATACACTTCATACCAGTACTAATCCCCATCCTCCCAGCCATACCAGACATGATCCTGCACCTCCCAGTCATCCTCCCATACCTCTCATGAGCATCCGATTTCCTAATAGTAGAATACCTACCAGTCACCAGCAGAATAATTGCCATTCACAGGTTCATGATCCGTTTCCCCATCACCCTCAGAAATATCATACCACCTCTAGACCTTATCCTAACAACTATACACATATTAATAACAATAATGATAAAAAGGATGAACTTATTCGTGCTCTACATCAATTCTATAATAGGTCTCCTAACCCACCACTTACGATCCAACCTATTTCCCCTGCTTCTAGTGCTCTAGTTCGAGTTACCCCTATTGATGTCTCCAACACTCTCACTGTCCCCTCCTCCATCTCTAACCCAGCCGATCAATCCATTTTCACTAAGTCAGAACTTCTGCAAACTAAGGTACCTTCCACCCTTGGTAAATTGATCCCCTGTGCCTCTCCATCTACATCCTCCTCCAGTACTATACTCTCTTCCCCTGCTCCTTTTTTAGTGCTCAGTCCTCCTCTAGCACAGACCTCCCGAAAAAGAAAGCTCACAGAAGAGGCTGCAGAGGAGGACGAGGCAGGAAATCAGACAAACATGCTGAAATACCCCAAACTATAAAAATATGTAACTTATCCTCTCATACGTTATCCCATGCAGACTTATCCCTCCTTGGCCGCGGACTTAATTTTGCACCTACCAATAAACCTAACCCTTTTGTCCTTTTCAAAGACCTCAATGGTTTTATATATGGAACCTCACCCTTAAGAGGCATTTTCATATCCAATCAGAGAAATCAGCCAACACCTCATGTAATTCTGATATTAATTCCCAGACCCATTCCACCATAGTGTCACCAGAGCCTAGTTCTGAATCTCTTCTAGACACTGATGATCCTGATGCATCTCACGGTGACGACATGCTGCTCCGTATACTGACCCAGCATCTTGCATCATCTCCCCCTATTGTCCACACTTCACTTAAACCCAAATCAATATTCTTTCCCACACAATCTAAAGGCCCTTACATAGAAGCCTTTTATAGAATTGTTTTTTCAGATTTAAAGAAATTATGTGAATCTTCCTGGGCCTCCAAATCTAACAACTTGTCACCTTCCGAAATTAAAGCACTTGATCAAATCATTCATACAGAGGATTTGGTAATCAAATCTGCAGATAAAGGAGGGGGTATTGTACTACAAAATAAATCAGATTACCTTAAAGAATCATACAGGTTACTTTCTGACAACACGACATATGTTAAACTTCCTAGGGACCCCACAACCGAATATGCTATTGAAGCTGACCAATTGATCTCCACTGCCCTTCAAGAAGGTATTATTACTAAAACTGAGAAGTCTTTTTTGCAAAAGACCTTCTACCAAGTACCGTACTTTTACCACCTGCCGAAAATCCATAAAAGCCTACAGGATCCCCCAGGCAGACCTATTGTGGCAGCTATGGATAGTGTCACTACGGGCTTTAGTTTATATATAGATCAATTCCTACAACCTATAGTTGCCCAATTACAATCGTATATTCAGGATGGTACCCATCTCCTGGAAAGCCCACTTATGTTTGGCTCTCACTGGACGTGTGTTCATTATACACCTCCATTCCCACATGACTTTGGACTGACGGCATTAGAACATTTTTTGTCCACAGATCCTCTGATTAATATGCGCCAGGCAAGGTTTATTGTGGAAGCAACAAGATTTTGCCTGACACATAACTACTTCTCCTTTAATGAAGAATACTACCAACAGATACAAGGTACAGCAATGGGGGCGAATTTCACACCCTCTTATGCAAACCTGGCGATGGGTCTATGGGAAAACAATTTCATCTACAAAAATAACCCCTTTGCGGCCAACATCATATTCTTCGGGAGATATGTTGATGACCTAATTATCATCTGGGATGGTGATATTGATCTGATAACTCCTTTTGTCCAACATTGCAATACCAATCCTTATGGGCTGTCTTTTACGTCAGCCACTGACTCAGCCACTATCGCTTTTTTAGATCTAGAACTGGGACATGATGGTTCCACCATCACCTCTAAAAATTATACCAAGCCCACAGCAGGCAACTCGTATCTACATTTTGAAAGTTGCCATCTTCCCAAATGGGTCACAAACATTCCCAAAGGACAGTTCTGCCGCATTCGGCAGAACTGTACTAGGGATTCAGACTACGTTGAACTAAGTGAAAGCCTTAAAAGAAAGTTTTTTGACAAAAAATATCCTGAAATTCTAGTGGAAGAAGCTTTCAAACATTACCTGCATGGAAAACCACCAAAATCCAAAACTAATCCACCTACATATGATGGTTCTAGTAGGTTTATAACTACCTTCCATAACAAACATAAAGGTATGGAGAAGATCCTAGAAAGGCATTGGGGTATTCTACACCAAGACCCCCATTTAAAAACGTTACTTCCACCTCGCCCCAAAGTCATCTACTGCAGGGCTCCCAATCTTAAAAACAAGATTGCACCCAGTAAGTTTAAACCTATTTTGACGATACCACCTGTACTCACATTAATTCCCCTGGTAGGCATGTACCAATGCCGAAAGGCCTTATGTAAAACCTGTAATTTCGTCCAACACGGACAGAAATCCTTCACCACCAAAGGCAAGACTTACATGCTGAAAGAATTTTTTAACTGTTCATCTGACTTCGTCATCTACGGCCTTAGTTGTCCTTGACCTTGTCCATTGTCCTTGACCTTGTCCATTGACCTTTTATACACACACACTAATTACAAACAAACAGATCACAGGTGAGGATGGTTACCTTTAATAGCCATTCAAACCCCTTTGTGTCAACTTGCGTGCATGTTATCAGTGTGTGTATGTGTTAAAAATATATTTTGTATTTTTTTATAAGTGTCTGCATAATGGGCTTAGAGAGCTGGGGGTGGAGGCTGCAGGTTGGCGTGTCAGCAAATGGCAGAGGAACAACAGTACACTGATCTTCCCAGTGATTAGCTGTGCAGGGGGGGGTATGTCAGCACAAGTCTGACCACTGGAGGACAGACAGGCTTAGCTCCTAGCATAGCCAGAAAACTGACTACACTGGGATGGATGTGCTTCCATGTCTAGCATGGTTAGTTTGAAATAGGAAAGCAGAGGGACTGGCAGGATCATCAGTTTTTTTTCATACTTAGGAAGCAATGCAAAGAGAACAGAATACTTTTTTATAACAATTACAGTCATGGCCAAAAATATTGGCACCCCTGCATTTCTGTCAGATCATGCACCACTTCGCCCAGAAAATTGTTGCAATTACAAATCTTTAGGCAGTCTCATGTTTATTGCTTTTGTTTGTTTTGGTATGACACAAAAAAGTGGAGAAACAAAAAGCCAGATCTGACACATTCCCGGCAAAACTCCAAAAATAGACTGGATAAAATTATTGCCACCTTCTCAAAGTTGTAGGAAATAATTGCATTCTAAGTTTGTGATGCTCCTGTAATTTGTAATTAAATGCACCTGTATTAATTAACAGGTGCTGACAATATAGAAATCACACCAGTTAAAATTGTGAAAAACTGACTGTGGAGGTAGACTTCTCTGTCACCTCTGGCTCAGGAACCCTGGTAGGGTGACAGGAGCTCCTGAGCACACAGTGAGCATGAGTGCTTGAGTGGTCTTCCGTTGCAGGATGCTGAAGAGTAGTGCATGCGTTGCTGAAGAGCGGGCTTTGCACTGCTGAAGAGCGGGCTTTGCGCTGCTGAAGAGTGGGCTGTGCGTTGCTGAAGAGTGGGCTATGATGGTTCTAGTAGGTTTATAACTACCTTCCATAACAAACATAAAGGTATGGAGAAGATCCTAGAAAGGCATTGGGGTATTCTACACCAAGACCCCCATTTAAAAACGTTACTTCCACCTCGCCCCAAAGTCATCTACCGCAGGGCTCCCAATCTTAAAAACAAGATTGCACCCAGTAAGTTTAAACCTATTTCGACGATACCACCTGTACTCACATTAATTCCCCTGGTAGGCATGTACCAATGCCGAAAGGCCTTATGTAAAACCTGTAATTTCGTCCAACACAGACAGAAATCCTTCACCACCAAAGGCAAGACTTACATGCTGAAAGAATTTTTTAACTGTTCATCTGACTTCGTCATCTACAGCCTTAGTTGTCCTTGTGGCCTAATGTATGTAGGCCGGACAATTAGGGCCTTGAGACGAAGATTTGGCGAACACAGAAGGCTCATCGAGGGGGGAATAGACCCCCATAGTGTTCCAAAACATTTTGCCTCAGCCCACCAGAGTTCCACGGATGGCCTCAAGGTATGGGTCATTGAGCAGATCCCGAGGTCCCTCCCAGCTGCTGAGAGATTCAAGAAGCTCTGTGCCCGTGAGACCTTCTGGATATACACCCTGGATGTACTCTCGCCAGGAGGAATCAATGAGAGCATCGAGATCGCAACCATTTTATAAATATATTATATACTTCCGCTACATCTGTTTATTTATTAAAATTAATTAAATCAATTGGTGGTCCCAATGGTTACTACATACTGTCCCCTAGAGGTCAAATGGTTTTATTGCATCACATGTTTTTAAAAATGTACCAATACCTTTGACTGTAATACTGAGGTCCTTTTAATTAATTTTTTAATTTTTTAATTAATTTTGTATTAACTATTAGTTTTTAATATTATCATCTAATGTTTAGAATTTGTTGGCCCCATGCTGCGCTTGACATGTATTGGCCAATTTATCCATTTTTTATTTCCATTATGTTTTCACATTTAATTTAATATTTTTTATACCGTCCTTCCCTTATTTGTTTTTTCATATAGGCACATTTCATATATATATATATATATATATATATATATATATCACCTGCAAGTCTGCTATCAATTGAGACTACCTTTAGACATGCAATGCACCTTTGTAGATTTGATAGAGTGTTTTTATACGGTCACTACTTTTCCCCTTTCCATCCTATTCCGTTTCCCCCCTTTCTCCTCCTTCCTTCCCTCCCCCAACTCTCTTTTAAGTCGCCACTACGATCCATCTGTAGCTTGATGAAGGAGCGCGGCTACCGTGACATCGTAGCCCGTACGCTCAGGAAATGCGTCGCTTTCCAGTGACGTCACAGCTCCGCGTCTGCCTTCCACCAGCGTTCCAGGCCTCGCTTTGAATCACATCACCACCGCGGCCGGCTCGAGCGGTGTCCAGCAAAGCCCCACGCACGGCAGGCAGCAGTGATACCTGTGATCGATCTGATGGACTCCCTTTTTGGATCATAACCGCACTATATGCTGTCTTTTATTCTTCAAAATGTGAGTTGTTTGTACAGTGTTTTTAAATAAATTGGCTTACATAATACACTTAGAGGCGCCTCCCCCCTTGTGTTTTTTCAAACTCTAATCAAGAAGTGGAAAATGAGGGGTTCTGTTAAAACCAAACTACGGTCAGGTAGACCAACTAAAATTTCAGCCACAACTGCCAGGAAAATTGTTCAGGATGCAAAGAAAAACCCACAAATAACTTCAGGTGAAATACAGGTCTCTCTGAAAACATGTGGTGTGGCTGTTTCAAGATGCACAATAAGTGGGCACTTGAAGAAAGATGGGCTGCATGGTCAAGTCGCCAGAAGAAAGCCATTACTACGCAAATGCCACAAAGTATCCTGCTTACAATTCGCCAAACAGCACAGAGGCAAGCCTCAAACCTTCTGGCACAAAGTTATTTGGAGCTATGAGACCAAAATTTAGCTTTTTGGCCACAACTATAAACGCTACATTTGGAGAGGAGTCAACAAGGCCTATGATGAAAGGTACGGAGGTGGATCGCTGATGTTTTGGGGATGTGTGAGCTACAAAGGCACAGGAAATTTGGTCAAAATTGTTGGCAAGATGAATGCAGTATTTTATCAAAAAATACTTTAGAAACATTTGCATTCCTCAGTCAGGAAGCTGCGCATGGGTTGTACTTGGACATTCCAACATGACAATGATCCAAAACGCAAGGCCAAGTCGACCTGTCATTGGCTACAGCAGAATAAAGTGAAGGTTCTGGAGTGGCCATCTCAGTCTCCTGACCTTAATATCATTGGGCAACTCTGGGGAGATCTCAAACGTGCAGTTCAAGCAAGACAGCCCAAAAATTTACAGGAACTGGAGACTTTTTGCCAAGAGGAATGAGCAGCTTTACCATCTGAGAAGATAAAGAGTCTCATCCACAAATATCACAAAAGACTTCAAGCTGTTATTGATGTTAAAGGGGGCAATACACAGTATTAAGAACTGGGGTATGTAAACTTTTGATCAGGGTAATTTGGGTAGTTTCTGTTGTCATTATGATTTAAAAAGAGTAAACACAGGTGATTAAAAAAAAATGGCTTTAGCTAAACACTAAACATGAGTGAAAGAAAAGTTTTTGTGTTATTATTCATATTGTCTGAAAAATGGCCAAGAAATTATAATTTCAGCCAAGGTATGTAAACTTATGAGCACAACTGTATTTAATGTTCATTAGGGGCCGCCCCCTCTCTCCAGGCCACCCCCTATATGGTAATAGAAGGATTCATGCATAGCATGAATTTATCCATGGCTGCCGTGGCCACCCCTATTCATGCGTTCAGCCCCTTCCGCGACCACGGGTGCATGAATTACAGCGGCAGGTATTTCTTTGAAGCACCTGATTGGAGCCAGAGGCTCGAATAGGCTTCAAAATAGGGTGGGCTTGGGTCGCAGAGCATGCGACCGGAGCCCACCCAGGTGTTACAACAGCAAATACATATTCGCTGTTGAAACACTGATTCTCAATCCAGCCAATCAGAAGCGGGTGTGAGACCTGTTTTCTGACTGGCCGAAAAGACAAGACTCCCGATTGGCCGCTGAGGAGGAGGGAGGAAACGGAAGCCACCATCGTGAAGAGCAGGAGAACGGGAAGCTGCCAGTGATGGAGAGCAGCAGAATGGGAGGCCGCCGAGCAGGGAGAAGCCACCGGTGATGGGGAAAGTGCTATTGACTGACTGACGGGGGTATGGCATACTGTTTGCCGCCCCCCCCAAAAAATGTTTCCACCAGCCGCCACTGATATACAGTATATATATATATATATATATATATATATATATATATATATATATATATGTCAGCCTAAGTCCTGCCCCATTCACTATATTTCCTGAAAACATCCCTATGTCTAAGCAGTAGCCCTTCCCTTGCATATTAGGTTGTTTAAAGCTTAGATGGCTCCAACTTTGAAGATTTATGCCCAGTCCCTTTACAGTAGTAATGCCTTGATAGTAGACCTGGTCCGTGTACCAGATAATTTACCCAACCAGCACATGTCTGAATCTCAAAGACATATGGCACCCAAGACAAATTTCGGGATAATCTACCATGCATGCAGTTCAGTATTTCATTGCTGAAAAGCGATAGCAGCTGGCAGTTGGAATCACTTTCACCCAAGATATATGGAATTTATAAGTAAATTGCTTTTTAAATGACTGAATCTGACAAGATAACTGGTCCATGTATGATCACCTTTATTCAACCTCAATCTGTTATCTCTGTAAACGCATCACCAATCACCAATTAAGGTATAAGGTGTAAAGTAAGCCGTGTTGACTGACAGTGATTTCTCTGTGGAATCCACAATCTGTTATCCTTTGAGAATGGATGGAGGCATGCTACTTGTTTACATAAATGTAATATTTTACAGCTAATTATATTAGAACTAGTTCTCAGTTTTTGAGAGCTTCCCTTTGCTCAATCTAAAAAACAAAAACAAATGTTTATTATTATTATTATTACTGGTCTATTGCAATGAAAAAGCGTGCAACCAAAATCCAGACTATTTATGTGTGACGGCACAATTAACAAGCAAGTCAAAAATTCCCTAGCACACTTTCCATCGACCTCTCGGGTTCAAAACTGTTTTTTTTCTTACATTTTCCATCAAAGAAAGCTTCAACTGCATCATGGGGGCATTTTTCTGCATCTAGGGGACAGAAGTGGTTAGATACCGGCTTTCTCTTTAGCATAACCATCGCTCTAGGAATTCTTTGTCCTGTATTAAATGTTTATTTGTAATGTTATAATACAGTTTTTGTATGGCGATGTGAATTCCTGCTGTTATATAGCACAATGTAAAAAAAAAATGACTGCTGCACATCCCAGTCTTCTTTTATTGTTATCAGAATGACTTCTGTATACCACTATATTATTTGGCCCTACTGACTTTATTCTGTAAGCTCCAGACCCTTGTTTGAGCTCAATGATGCAATCATATCATTAGTAAATTACTAGAAATAAAATCAGCAGGCAACATGTGTTGCACTATGGGAATGCACCATATTTTGGATATATCTTTTTTTAGGTGAACACAGTCTTTTAATTATTCAGGTTTTAAAGTGTCACCAAACCCACATCATTAAAAAACTATAAATAAATGGTGTATTGCATGCTGTTCATACTCACTCAGTATGGGATTCGTTTTCTGTATTCTGCAAAAAAAAACCTGCTTGAGCCTGTTGTTCTCTATCTCCACCTTCTGTTCATGTCCCCAATTCAGCTAGGGATTTTGCAGCTGTGGTGGCAACTCTGCACTTGCTCAGTTTCCAGTGAGTTTCTATGCTGAGCATTTCCTCCCTATGCAGGGGCGTAACTAGAAATAGCAGGGCCCCATAGCAAAATGTTGTATGGGGCCCCCCTGCAAACAGCCCCCCCCCCACACACAGCTGCCCTAGTGTCAATGCAGCATGACCTGTGCCACATACAGCGTGACCTGTGCCCAATGCAGCGTGACCTGTGCCACATACAGCGTGACCTGTGCCCAATGCAGCGTGACCTGTGCCCAATACAGCGTGACCTGTGCCCAATACAGCGTGACCTGTGCCCCATACAGTGTGACCTGTGCCCGATACAGCCTGGTCTGCCTGTGCCCCATACAGCCCCACCTATGCAGAGGAAGAGGCAAGCCACCCGGATCAGCAGAGAGCGGGATTGCCCGCTGTAATAGCTTTCATTTGAATTTCCTGTCTTCCCGGGGCTCATCGTCACATAGCCCCACCTCTTGGCCCGACGCCTTTGATAACGTCACACGTCCCGCATTGGATCAGCGTTCTGTCTATCAAAGGCACCGGGCCAAAAGGTGGAGCTATGTGACGTGAGCCCCGGGAACACTGGAAGTTCTAATGAAAGCTCTTACATCGAGCAATTCAGCTCTCTGCTGATACGGACAGCTCGTCTCTTCCTTTCCTCTCTCTTCTCCTGGCTGGGAGACTGTGCCAGCAGTGCTCTTATCCTCACTGGGCCCCACTCGGCTGCGGGCCCCATAGCGCCCGCATGGGTCGCTATGGTGGTAGTTACGCCCCTGTCCCTATGACATCTGAGCAGCCCATGTGACTATAGAGTCACACATGTGGGCATATACACAGTGGTAAACGACAGCCCACTCCCTCCCTCCTCCTCCCTGCCCACTAACCAGCTAAACACAATGGGGGGGGGCGGGATATTACATGTAGATTGATTGAGGCTTCACCTCCCTCTCATTCTAAGACACAGGCTGGAGGGGTGTAACAGAGCCTGTGACTGGCAGAAATCCGACTGCACCATGTTATTGCCAAAAAAGAATAAATATTTGATTTCAAATATATATTTGTATGACAATTTATTTTATTGTTAAAATTTTTATTTTTACTCGGTATTCCAAAGGCTGTTTATTTTTTTAACATGTGACGAGCAGCAGAGGACTAGAAGCTCCTCCTGCTTATGTTTCCATTCAGACAGGCTGGGAAAGACCTGGGTCATGTGACAGCTGTGTATTGATTAGGAAAAAGTTCCTTAGATTTTTTAAATGAAAATAATTACAGTACCATCATCCATATACAGAAACAGAAGGGACAATGTAAATTGAACAATGTAATCTTTTAAAGGACTTGTGCTTTCTGAATTATAATGATCAAGTGTTACTACTGTTTCTTTAAAAGCATGAAAAAATCTGATGGGTGTAACAGAGCATGTCATTGCTACTGAACAGTCTTTCCTGTTGTGATTTCCGAAGCAGAGACTTTAATTAGGTAACTGATGAAGTTGGCTAAATGGTCCTAATCCCAACTCAGTGTGAAAACACAGCGATGTCTGCTAAGCAGCGAGTGTAGGATCATTCAGTTTTTCCATTATAATACAAGCTTCCACTACTGCTGCTGAGAAGGCGTCGCTGAAAGCTGGTTTTATCAGATGAAACTGTATTTGATAAACTAGATTGAATTGGATGACCTAGTTTTCTGAATACCCTTTGGCACAAAATATTGCAACTTGAACAAGGAGAAAAATATTTTGAAATAACATGTATCAAAACTAGATGATGCCTAAGCTAATACAGATGGAATATGTTTGTCTGAGACAGTGAGCACAACTTGTCACATGCTGGGCTGAATAAAATGTGCAACTTTACCCACTGGGAATAGAGGAAAGGAGCCGGTGTTACATCAGCTGGAACTAGATGGGTAGCTATAGGCAACAACCAAATATTTATTTCCTCCTTTTTGTAGATCAATACAAGTTAAAATTCTGCCTACTGATTTTTTTTCAAAATAAGAGTCTAACACCACAAGTCAGACACCATATTAAAGTTCGTTATAAATTAAAAGTTTTCAATCCAGACTTGTACAGTTTGTAAAATGTATTGTGTGCACCTAACAAGTGTTCATTTAGGCTACTTTCACACTGCAGTGCCCGGCCATTATCGCCAAAGTGCCGCTCATTTTTGCGGCGCTCTTGCTGCGCTTTACGGCCGCTAGCGGGGCACTTTTATCCCCAAAGAAGGGGATGAAAGCGCCTGTGTTGCGGTGATTCCGAAGCACTTTTGAGGTGCTTTGGAAGTGCTGCCCATTCATTTCAATGGGCAGGGCGTTTTGGAGTGCTGTATACAACGCTCCCAAACCGCCCCAATGATGCTGCTTGCAGGGCTTTTCCTAACGTCCTACAAGCGCACCGCCCCAGTGTGAAAGGTCACACTAAAATGAATGGGACGTGGTTTTCAGGCATTATTTAGAGGCTATTTCTAGCGCTGGAGGATATTAGGGTTTAACCTTAAACTGCGTAGAGGGTTCTGTACTGTAAGGCGGTGGTTTCAGCGGGGAGCATCGATAGTTTAAAAAAACTATTAGATAAGCACTTGAACGACCGCAACATACAGGGATATGCAATGTAATACTGACATATAATCACACACATAGGTTGGACTTGATGGACTTGTGTCTTTTTTCAACCTCACCTACTATGTAACTATGTAAAACGCCTCAGTGTGAAAGAGGGCTTAAACTTTTTTTTGTTTTGTTATTTTTGGAAAGTGTGGAAGGGTTAGAACCCCTGTCAAGTTTTAAAGTCGATTAAGGCTTGGTTCACATATGTCTAGGCATGATTTCATTGCGATTTATCAAAGGAGTCTGATGCGGTTTTGTTCACCGGTTCAAGTGTGATTCACGAGCAAATTTTTTAAGTGTAAATAAAAGTTTTTGGCTATACATAAACTCTTTAACCACTTGCCAACCGCCTCCTGTACATATATGTCGGCAGAATGGCATGGCTGCACAAAGTAACGTACCTGTACGTTACTTTGAATTTGCCGCCGTGCACGCGTCTGCCGCAAGCTCCATGAGTCGAGTCGCGGGTCCTGCGGACTCGATCGCCGCGGGGATACCCGCGATCGCCTCGCGGAGAGGACGAATGGTGAGATGCTGATGTAAACGGCATCTCCCCGTTCTGCCAAGTGACAGTGTCACTGATCTCTGCTCCCTGTCATCGTGTGCAGAGATCAGTGACGTGTCACACACAGCCCATCCCCCCTACAGTTAGAACACATCCCTAGTACTGACTTAACCCCTCCCCGCCTCCTAGTGGTTAACCCCTTCACTGCCAGTGTCATTTACACAGGAATCAGTGCATTTTTATAGCACTGATTGCTGTATAAATGACAATGGTCCCAAAAATGTCCGACATAATGTCGCAGTCACAATAAAAATTGCTGATCGCCGACATTACTAGTAAAACAAAAAAATTATTAATAAAAATGCCATAAAACTATCCCCTATTTTGTAAACGCTATAACTTTTGCGCAAACAACTGCTTCATGATTGGCTGGGAGGAGGACAGCAAGCTCCCATCGAACATTTTCCGTCGGAAAATCCTATTGTGTGTACGGGGCATTACTGATTATAAAGTGTGAACTGGAGTTTGGCTTCAGTTTGTTAGTGTATGTAAATATGCTAATACATTTAAACACTCCCCTTCCCCCCAGACTGACAATGCTAAGTTATGCTGTGCCTCCTGTGCTCATTCCTCTAGAGTTGTATCTCACTAATGCAGGAGATGTGTTACAGGCCAGATCACCAGGTGAAAGCAGAGGGGGAAAAAAGCTTAAAGTGGATGTAAACCCAATTCATGAAATTTGACCTAAGCACATATATCTGTAGTGTTCTCTTATCTCTCTCCAAAGCACTAAGTCCTGTGTCTTTCTGCTGGTTTATTGTTCTGTTATCAGCATGACAAGTTCTCCGTCAACCAAGATTAAACCAAACTGAAATTTGTGTCAGGGTGGGTGCTACAAATAGATTAGCAGTGAGCTTGTCTTGTCCCAGCACAGCTCTGCACATTCCTTCCTTCCTTTGCCTATGTGGAGGGGGGAGGTGTGAGCCTTTCCTCCAATCCGCTGTCTTGGCTGTATGCCAAGAATCCACTCCCAGTGCTGAACAGGAAGAGAAAATCTCTAACACAATGTGCACATGCTAAAGAATATATAAAGCTGAAGACAGCAGATATACATGTAAAACTTATGTAGGGAGATTTGTTTCATCTCTGTGTATCATCTGAGGCTGTTCACTTCACTGGTTATAGGAGAGGGTTTACATCTACTTTAAGAAAACTGATGCAGTCCCCATATCTAATGATTGGTAATCTGCAATATAATACATTTTTAGCTTTGGGTCTAATACCCCTTTAATGTGTATCTATAACCAGAGGTAAGGGCTTGAACTCCTTGTTAAATCAGAATTGTGTCCCACTGGGGAAATTGCCTCCTATTTCCTGTACAAGAGACACAACAGTTTGCACTAGCCAATGCTCTGAAAAGTGATCCACTGTGGAGTGTTGCCAAACAGTAGCTGTCAAGCATTCAGGAGGCCATCCTGCTGCCTCCTGAATTCCTGTTTTATTTATTTATTGTTTGCTCAGTGGCAATTTATAATGAAGCTACTGTACCGCAGCTACAAACCAAGTGTTTGGTTCACGGTTGCAGCACAGCTCCATTGACTTGTGAACTCAGTGTGCCATGTTAAATTTGCAGTAACATGTGAACAGCCTCCTCCGGTTATGTTTTACACTGTAGGAGGGTTGCCAGGTGAAAGCAAAAATGTTGCCCAGCCATATGTTTTTACCTCTGCCCGTGTGAACGAGGCCAAAGTGAGTGGCAGTGCACTGCAAGTTATCAAAATAGGTTTCCCTTTTGAATGATTTCTCTGCATCTCCTGTTCCTTTGAAACTGTAAAGTTTTGCATTTATCAATTACTGTTCCGGTTAAAATGGCCACAGGACAAAAAAAGAGGGGGAGAATCTCCGGGAACAAAGAGCGCAAAAACAACCTGACAGGGATTCCAACTGTTCCCTTGATTTTCTGAATTAATGAAAAGTGTTTTCTGATTGGACGAAATGGAGAGCATGACGTCATCCTGCTGTGACTCCACCTCGACTAATCAGATAATGCTTTGTATTCATTCAGAAAATGCAAACCATTCACTAAATGGTACTCATGCTGAGCATCCAACCTCCTGTATTCACCATGCTTTAGGCTGGCCGCTCAGCATAGGACCTGGAAGTGGAGATCACTGGATTTCCAGCTTCCAGGGGCATTGGCCAGGTATGGTATATTCATAGTTACATTGGTACAAGCTATATGTAAAAATATGCCATGCCTGGGATTCTTCTTTAAGTAAGCATATATTCATTTTCCAACATAACATGTAAAATGCACAATGTAAAGTGCAATGTAAATTTCAGCGTATTTCACCTGCCCGAAAAGCACAGGTGAATTTTTTTTTTTATTTTTCACATGTCCATTATCATGTTTAACTACTTAAGGACCGGACTGAAAATTGCGCGGTCGTGTGACGTTGTACCCAAACAAAATTTGTATGGTTTTTTTTCCACAAATAGAGCTTTCTTTTGGTGGTATTTTGATCACCTCAGCGGTTTTTATTTTTTGTGCTATAAACAAAAAAAGACTTCATCAGTTTAGGCCAATATTCTACTACATATTTTTGGTAAAAAAAAAAAATCGCAATAAACATATTCTGGTTTGCACAAAAGTTATAGCGTCTACAAAATAAGGGGATATATTTATGGTATTTTTATTATTATTTTTTTTTTTTTACTAGTAATGGCGGTGATCTGCGATTTTATCGGGACTGCGACATTGCGGTGGACAGATCAGACACTTTTGACACTTTTTTGTGATGATTGTCATTTATACAGCGATCAGAGCTAAAAATAGCCACTGTTTACTGTATAAATGTCACTGGCAGGGAAGGGGTTAACACTAGGGTGCGATTAAGGGGTTAAGTGTGCCCTAGGGAGGTGTTTCTAACTGTGGGGGGATGGGACTGACTGGGAGTATAGAGCGAAAACTGATCCCGATTACTACTTACAGCAGATCTCTCTTTACTTCCCTGACAGAACGGGGATCTGTCTGTTACATTTGACAGATCCCCGTTCTGTCTCTGTGAGGAGCTATCTCGGGTGGCCAGTGGACATTGTGGCTGCCAGCCATGCGCATCGGCTCCAGGGACACAGAGCCGATGCTAACCTGCCTCAGTACAACTGCGGTGGGTGGTTGGCAAGTAGTTAAGCGAGCACCAGCGTATAACTGCATGCAGCTCAGGGGTGTTGCTAGGGGGTGGCTATTGGGGCTATAGCCCCGAATCTGGGGCCCATAGCCCCGAGTCTGTTGCCGCAGGGTCCCTGCCTAACAAGCGGGCTGTGGCTGCTGTGGTGGGCGGGCTGGCTGCATGAGAGAGACAGAGGAGAGAAGCGAGCAGGCGGAGGAGCAGAGATGACATCTCTCTCCGCCCACTCCACATCAGTGCTCTTCACAGCCATGCCTCTTCAATTTGGGAGCGAGGTACGGCGGGGAGCAGCGAGATGACATCATTTCTCACTGCCCGCCCTGCATCACTGCTCTCCTGCTCTCTCTAAATGGACCAGTGCTGTCAGCCTGCTACCAATGCAGCGTCAATGCACATTTAGTGGCACTGGCTGGCATGGCAAGTGACAATCCACATCAGTTGGCAAGTGACGTGGCAAGTGACAATCTGCAAATGGTGGCAGGAGATGTAGCAATTTGCAAATGGTGTCAGGAGACATGGCAAGTGACAATCTGCAAATGGTGGCAGGTGACATGGCAAGTGACAATCTGCAAATGGTGGTAAGAGATGTGGCAAGTGACAATCTGCAAATGGTGGCAGGAGACGTGGCAAGTGACAATCTGCAAATGGTGGCAAGAGACGTGGCAATCTGCAAATGGTGGCAGGTGACGTGGCAAGTGGCAATCTGCAAATGGTGGCAGGTGACTTGGCAAGTGACAATCCACATCTGCTGCCAGGTGAAAGTGGCATGTGACAATCCACATCTGGTGGCAGGCGACATGGCAAGTGACAATCCACATCTAGTGGCAGGCGACGGTGGCAAGTGACACGTTGCATCTGGTGGCAGGAGATGTGGCAAGTGACAAGCCCAGGGCTCCTACTGATTCTGCTGTATGGTGAGTTGAACCAATTCATTAAATATTAGAATGTAACAATAGAAATAATGCACCTCAATCATCCTGACACCATATCAACCATGGTGCCATGATGATTGAAGTGCCAACACCAGCCATCACCCATGAAAAATTGCTTACCACCGGTGCCCCACCCCAACCCACCCCCCACGCGGGCATGCAAAAAGGTTGGTGACTGCTATGGGCTCTAGCCCCAGATCTTTTGCAGACCTAGCAACACCCCTGATGCAGCTATTCATGTATATGGGCAGTTGTACGCAGAACTGGGGCTTTTTGGGCAGGCGCCCACGTACAAGAGTTCTAAGAATGTATATGAAATATTTTGATTGGGGAAGAATTTCTAGTAGAGTAGAGGAATGAAAACATGTCATCTATAGAAACTAGTCAGGATCCAACTGTCATTTTTCTAACATACAGTACTTTAATATGAGGGCCAGAATTAAATTAGTTTCAATAGGTAATGTCAATTTTCCCTCTCTGTTTTTATAAATATAACTTTGTAATGTTCAATTCCTCAAAATATAGATACTATATTAGGTTCATCACACATTTTTTCAATCTGATTGTACAATCTCCTTAAAATCTACCAACGACTGGATAGATTAGGTAGGTCCTCATATTACATAGTTTTGGTAAATATAAAACTGTTTGTACAGCCATATTGCAATGTTTAAGGCAACCCTTATAGGGCGTACACACGGTCGGACTTTGTTCGGACATTCCGACAACAAAATCGATGTTGGCTCAAACTTGTCTTGCATACACACGTTCGCACAAAGTTGTCGGAAAATCCGATCGTTCTAAACGCGGTGACGTAAAACACGTACGTCGGGACTATAAACGGGGCAGTGGCCAATAGCTTTCATCTCTTTATTTATTCTGAGCATGCGTGGCACTTTGTCCGTCGGATTTGTGTACACACGATCGGAATTTCCGACAACGGATTTTGTTGTCGGAAAATTTTATCTCCTGCTCTCCAACTTTGTGTGTCGGAAAATCCAATGGAAAATGTCCGATGGAGCCCACACACGGTCGGAATTTCTGACAACACACTCCGATCGGACATTTTCCATCGGAAAATCCGACCGTGTGTACGGGGCATTAGGCTCACCACATACACATTAAAATCTGATTGTAAAAACCTCCTTTAGATCTATCAACAGCTATGTAATGCAAGGATCTGCCTAATTGGATATCTAATTATTTAGTTTTAGTAAATCTATATTTGATTGTGCTAAGATTGTATGATCAGAATGTAAGGATTATGACAACCTTTAGGCTCAACACAGACATTACAATTTGATTGTAACAACCTTCTTTAGATCTACTAACAAGTATGTAGTGCAAGGCCCTGACTGGAGACAAATTGATTGGATAGTTTTGGTAGGTCCTCATATTAAGCCACAAAATGTTTTTCCTTGTAGAAGGGGAGACCATAACCAATGGACAGAGGGCTCTTGATCCACAGGGGAAGGGAATTTAAATGTGACAAACCAATGAACAAGGAAAAAACAAAGATTACTATACAAAAAAGCTCACTTAAAACATGAATTTATTATGTCATTAAAAACATGCCATCTTGTTAAAATCATAGGAAAGAGAATGAGAGGGTGTCAGGAACCATGAATCAGACTGAGACAGAAGTGCAGTAAAAATTATACTATTTAATAAAATGGTAAAATGGTATAAACAGAGAAAACGTAGTCAAAACATAGCCAGAGTTCGGTAACCAGGACGGGTAGTCAGAACAAGCCAGAGAAACAGGAGTCCAGAGATCAGCAACGTCGGGTGCAGCAAACAGGATCAGGAACCAGAAGGGAAGTCAGCCAAGCAAAAGTCTTTCACAGGAAAACACAGCAGAGAGATATGTGGACCAAGGCAAAGGCACAGAAGATCTGATCCATGCAGTTTAAATAGCTAGCAGAGCTAGCTGACGAGCAGGAAATGAAGACCAGGTGAGTCACTGTGGAATAAAGAGCGCTCGCAATTAACCGTCAGCTGAGCACAGAGCTCTGAAGGAGGAAGGTCTGAGCCCGGCCCTGACAGTACCCCCTCCTCAACAACCCCTCCCCCTCGGAGGACTACTAGGTTTGAGGGGAAAACGTCTATGGAAAGCATGAAGGAGGACAGGAGTAAGTACGTCCAAGGATGAGACCCAAGAGCGTTCCTCCGGACCGTACCCTTTGCAATGAACCAGGTACTGTATACGCCCACGGAACCTATGGGAATCAATTATAGATTGTATCTCATACTCCTCATGGTTCTCAACCAGAACAGGGTGAGGATGTGGTACCGAGGTGGTGAAGTGGTTGCATACCAAAGGTTTTAATAAAGAGACATGAAATACATTTGAAATACGTATATTAGAAGGAAGGTCTAAAGCGTAAGCCACTGGGTTGATCCTACGGAGGATATGGAAAGGCCCAATAAACCGTGGTGCCAGTTTTAAAGAGGGAACACGGAGTCGGAGGTTGCAAGATGACAGCTAGACCCTGTCCCCAACTTGGTAGGAAGGCGCAGGTAGGCGTCTACAGACAGTATAAAGTCTGTACCTCTCATTGGTACGTCGCAAGTACTCTTGGACCTGTACGCAAGTGGAATGAAGACCACGGAGATGCTCCTCCAATGTAGAAATGCTCTGAGGAACAAATGAGTCAGGCAACATGGATGGTTGGAAACCATAATTCGCCATGAATGGATACAATCTGGTATTGACGGCACTATTGTGAGCAAACTTCGCCTAAGGTAAGAGATCTGACCAGTTATGGTGGTCATATAAGTACTAACGTAAAAACTGCTCCAAGGACTTTTTGGCTCGTTCTGCGGCCCCATTGGATTGCAGGTGATATGCAGAGGAGTGGGAAAGCTGAATTCCCAACTGCCACCAAAACCTGGGCACAAACTTGCTACCCCTGTCCAAGATGATAACCTTGGGTAGCCCATTTAAGCAAAAGATCTCCTGAGCAAAAATGGAAGCCAGTTCTTTGTATGTGGGCAACTTCTTAAGAGGAATACAATGAGACATTTTTGAGAACCAGTCAACCACCATAAGGATAACTGTGTTGCCCTGAGAGTTGGGTAACTCCACAATGAAGTCCATAGACAGGTGGGTCCAAGGCCTCTCTCCATTGGGTATGGGTTGTAGGAGGCCCACTGGAAGGTGTCGTGATGTCTTACTCTGAGCACACACGGAACAAGCAGCTATGAAGGTGGCTACATCAGCGCGTAGACCAGGCAACCAGAATTGTTGGGAAATAGCCCAAATGAGTTGATTCTTCCCAGGGTGGCCAGCAGCCTTGGGAGAGTGGTAAGTCTGGAGCATGGCAGTGCGTAGACTCTAAGGGACAAAGCAGCGGTCACAAGGTTTCTCAGGAGGAGAATGGATCTGAGCGGCAAGAATTCTGTCACCCAAAATGTGAAGTGAGACTGGTATGAACCATTGCCAGAATACGATCGGGAGGAATCACAGGAACAGGAACCGACTCCATCTTGGAAGCGGAGGAAAACTAATGCGACGATGCATCAGCCCTTACATTCCTAGTATCGGGTAAGATTGAAACTATGTCATTAAAGCTTGACAAGAAAAGAGCCCCTTCGCACCCTTCTGGGAGAGAGGCGTTTAGCCTCAGAGAAGGATGTGAGATTCTTATGTAGATGCCTCCATTCTTTAACCACTTGCTGACCGCGTCACGCAGATATACTGCAGCACAATGGCTCTCCTGGGTGAAATCCCGTACGGGTACCCGTCCTACCCGTTTTAGGCCACCAGAGGGCGTGAGGCCGCTCCACGGCGGGGGACCTGATGTGCGTGGCCGGCGGGCGCGACCGCATGCACGATCGCCAGCACGGGGATTTGTGTGTGTAAACACACAAGTCCCTGTGCTGTCAGAGGAGGGGAGCCATATTGTTTGTTCCTACTAAGTAGGAAAAAGGATATGGCTCCTCTCCTAGTCATTCCCATCCCCACACAGTTAGAACATGCTGAGGGAACACACATTTAACCCCTTGATCGCCCCCTAGTGTTAACCCCTTCCCTGCCAGTGCATTTACACAGTAATCAGTGCATTTTTATAGCACTGATTGCTGTATAAATACCAAGGGTCCCAAAAAAGTGTACAAAATCTGCGATCTCTCCGTCGCAATGTCTCAGTACCGATAAAAATCGCAGATCACCACCATTACTAGTAAAAAATAAAATAAATAATAAAAATGCCATAAAAATGCCATAAATCTTTCCCATAGTTTGCAGACGCTATAACTTTTGCGCAAACCAATCAAAATACACTTATTGCATTTTTTTTAACCAAAAATATGTAGAAGAATATATATTGGCCTAAACTGATGATGAAATTAGTTTTTTTTTTAACTTTTATTATAGTAAAAAGTAAAAAATATTGTTTTTTTTTTCAAAATTGTCGCTCTTTTTTTGTTTATAGCGCAAAAAATAAAAACAGAAGAGGTGATCAAATACCACCAAAAGAAAGCTCTATTTGTGGGAAAAAAGGATGCAAATTTCGTTTGGGTACGTCGAACGACCGCGCAATTGTCAGTTAAAGTGACACAGTGCCAAATTGTAAAAAGTGCTCTGGTCATGGAGGGGGGTAAAATCTTCTGGGCTGAAGCGGTTAAAGTCTAAAATGACCACTAACAACTCTCTGTTCCCAATCTCATAATTGCATTCTGCAGGAGACAATTTCTTGGAAAAGTAGCCACAAGGATGCATAGCGCTCTCAGAGGTAGGATGTTGAGACAGCAGGGCACCAACTCCACTCTCAGGTGCATCAACCTCAAGGATGAAAGGTACCATAGGATCAGGATGTATCAACACAGGAGCAGAAACAAAGGAAGCCTTGAGAATCTCAAAGGCATTCATGGAATCCGGAGACCAATTCTATGGGTTACCGTCCTTTCTGGTCATATCAGTCAGGGATTTGACCAGAGACGAGAAGTTAAGAATAAACTTCTGATAATAATTGGCAAAGCCAAGAAAATTGCAATTGATGTAAATTCATGGGTCGGGACCACTGTAGAACTGCCAAGAGTTTCTCTGGGTCCATCGAAAAACCAGCAGTGGAAATGACATAATCCAGGAATTTAACCTGTACATGATGAAACTCGCACTTCTCCGATTTACAATACAGGTTATTATCTCTCAGCCTCTGAAGCACACGACAGACATCTGTGTGGTGGCTCTCTAGGGAATTGGAAAATATGAGGATATCGTCAAAAAATAAACCACCACACATAGCTGCAACAAATCTCAGAGGACATCTTTGATTAATTCCTGGAAAACTGCCAGAGCGTTGCAAAGACCAAACAGCATTACAAGGTATTCATAATGGCCAGTTCCGGTATTAAACGCAGTTTTCTATTCGTTGCCCTCCTTGATCCTCACAAGATTGTATGCCCCTCTCAAATCAAGCTTTGTGAAAACCGTTGCTCCCTTGAGGCGGTCAAATAACTCCGTAATAAATGGAATCGGATAAGCATTCTTAATCGTGAAGCGATTGAGACCCCTATAATCAAAACAAGGTCTCAATTCACCACTATTCTTTTTCACAAAGAAGAAACCAGCACCAGCAGTAGATAAGGATTTACGTATGAATCCTTCACGAAAGTGCGTTAGCAACATACTCCTCCATGGCTTTGTCCTCCGGCAGACAAAGGGTAAACCCAGCCACGAGGGGGTATGGCTCCAGGTTGAAGGTCAATTGCGCAATCATATGACCAGTGTGGAGGCAAACTACCGGCTTGATCTTTCTCAAAGACATCGCTAAATTTGTGGTACTCTTCCGGCAGGGAGGAGGGTGAAGAGGTGCACAAGACCTTAGCCACTTTCTGAAAACATGTCTTCCTGCATTGTGGTGACCAGGAAAGAACCTCAGCACGAAGCCAATCAAAAGAGGGGTTGTGTCTCTGTAACCAAGGATAACCAATAACCACCGGGAAATGAGGTGAGGAAATGACTTGGAAGTGGATTATCTCATGGTGAAGAGCCCCTACGGCCATGGTCAGTGGAGCAGTCTCACAAGTCACATGGGCAGGCTGTAGAGGTATCCCATCAATAGCCTCTATGGCAAGTGGAGTAGCATGAAGCTGCAGCGGAATTGAGTGCTTAGACATAAAGGCCCCATCAATGAACAGGCCTGCAGCCCCAGAGTTGATTAGAGCCTGTATCTCGATGGACGACTCAGACCAAGAAAGGGTCACAGGAACCAGGGGCTTATCCTTCTGGATAATTGGGGAGAAAACAATGCCACCTTAGGTCTGTCCCCTACAGGACCTCAGGTGCAAGTGTTCTCCCGGACGGGTAGGACAAGACTTTAGGAAGTGACCTGCCTGGCCACAATAAAGGCACAATCTCTCCCACCTCCTAAAGGCCCTTTCATCTGCAGAGAGATGTATGAAGCCCAATTGCATGGGCTCTACCTCACTGGCAGACTCGGTACCAGGAGGTATGGGAGGTGAGGGAGGCAAGGGTGAGACTGCAAAGCTCAGAGCAAAACGTACAGAAAACTTCCGCAAGCGCTCTTTAATGGAAGGTCTCTCTCGGAGTCTGGAGTCAATGAGAACAGCAAACGTGATCAACCCCTCCAGCTCAGTGGGTATACCTCGGGCTACTATCTCATCTTTGATAGTATCCGAGAGACCATGAGAAAAAGCAGGAACAAGGGCCTCATTGTTCCAAGCAACTTCTGCTGCCAGAGTACAGAATTCAATGATGTAATCGGCAACAGTTCTCCTACTCTGTTTGATGGACATGAGGCTCTTGGCAGCAGAAGTGGAGCATGTGGGAACGTCAAATATCCTTTTAAAGGAAGCTACAAACTCAGGGTAACTCAGGATGACAGGGCTTTGCGTCTCCCATAGAGGGTTTGCCCAGGCCAAGGCTCTCTCAGAAAGCAAAGTCACGAAGCCTAGACATACCTCTTATAGAGGTAATATTCGAGGTGGGTACCTGCATAGAGACTGGAGCATCAGCAGGGACAGCCTGCAACACAGGTTGCACCGGAACATCCACAGTGGGAGGATCCAGGTGAGTAGTGCGACTTAGGAGTGTCCATAAAGCTATGGTAAACTGATCCATGCGGTGATCCTGCTCATTTATTCTGGAAAAAATATTACCAACAAGTGGATTGCCTGCATCTTCTGAATTTATGGCCTTCGCCTACTGTCAGGAACCATGAATCAGACAGAGACAGGAGTGCAGTAAAAATCACACTATTTAATAAAATGGTAAAATGGTATAAACAGAGCAAACGTAGTCAAAACATAGCCAGAGTTTGGTAACCAGGAAGGGTAGTCAGAACAAGCCAGAGAAACAGGAGTCCAGAGATCAGCGACGTCGGGTGCAGCAAACAGGATCGGGAACCAGAAGGGAAGTCAGCCAAGCAAAAGTCTTTCACAGGAAAACACAGCAGAGAGAGTCCGGATATGTTGACCAAGGCGAAGGCACAGAAGATCTGATCCATGCAGTTTAAATAGCTAGCTAGCAGAGCTAGCTGATTAGCAGGAAATGAAGACCAGGTGAGTCACTGTGGAATGAAGAGTGCTAGCAATTAACCGACAGCTGAGCACAGAGTTCCGAGAAGGAAGGGCTGAGCCCAGCCCTGACATAGGGTCTTAATAGAGACATATGGATATTACAAGCATGTGAAATCAACGCGTTTCGCTACATTTGCTTCTTCAGGATTCACACTTGACAATAGCCCCCAATATTACATGGTCGTGGTAGATCTTAGGTTGATTGTACAGAGATTCTATGGTCAGATTGTAACATATATGGTGAACCTAGGCTCACCAAACATGTTGGAACCTGGTTGCAACAATCTCCTTTAGAACTACCTAGAAGTATGTACTGCAATGACCTGTCGAATTGGATTCAAATTGATTGGATAGTTTAGATAGATCTTGATATTACATAGTTTTGGTAAATCTAAAGTTCATTGCACAAAGATTGTAACACGTATGGTAACCCTTAGGCAGGCCATACACGGTGCAAATGTCTTTGGCTGCAGGAACGAGGTTCGCATGTTTCCCCCCATCAATACAGACAGTGCTGACGGGAATCCCTCCTGCAGAGCAATTGTCTTCTCCTGGGGGGGAAGCCATCCCCGCCAGGAGAAGACAGTGATTATTGCTAGTGGCTATAGCAGCTGCTAGCAATAATCGTAAGAGAATCCAGCAGGCTGGTTGTACCCAAGTTGATCTGTTGATCGACTCTGTACATTTAGCCTGTCCATTAACGGTTTCAATCTTGGCTGGTTCCTGCTGAACTATGTATGGCCAGCCTTAAGCTCACCACACGTTACAATCTGATTGTAAGTTTCTTCTGATGAACCAACAGATATGTAGTCCAAGGGCCTGTCTCATACAAATTGGATATTTTAGACCAGATTGCAACATTTATGTTGATCCCTAAAGATGAGCAAAAAAAATCCACACGATTTACAATTTACACAAAACTGCTTCCTTGTCAAATGAGAGCAATAAAGAATCTACACATTTGTAAAACAGTCGGATTCCCAAATGCTACTAGTGAAGCAAAATTCTGCAGTATAATAAGGCTAGATGCGTGATTTTACAGTTTGATATATTCTATTTTGATCCTGCAGCGTAGCCACAAGTTCACAAGATCTCATACGGCTTTGACAGTAAATGACTTCCTCTATAGGCTGACTCACACCTGCTGCTATATGTCTGAAGATTAGCTGGTCAAATCCGCATTCAATATTCATAAAGGGAAAACGAATAATGAAAGTGAAGGTGATTTCCCTCCAAAGGGCATACAAAGAGGTTCTAGCTATCTGTTGCACTAATGTACAGGCAGGGGGAGGCTCTCCCTTGGGTAGGCATGGGTTAAAAGTGTAGCTCAGAACTACCTCCAGTCACAGGGGAAGGGAAGCTGTAGAAGACAGAGCTGCTGGGGGATGGGAAATACCAAGCAGACAAGAAGCTGGGCATATGAGGATTTTTTGAGAGGGGGACTTGAAGGTGCGTTGTGTAACAAGAGGTTACATCCGAATGATATTTATAGATCTAACACACTGCACTGGGTAATCTATGCACTAGATGGATCACACTGCACTGCATGTCACATGCAGGTGAATAGACAGATGTTACCAGAACAGAAAAACAGATGGATCAGGGAGAAGATTCAACTTTCCTAATTTGTCATTTGTGTGATAGGAATCTCAAGTAAATCATTCTGTTAGGGCATTGATGATGATTAAACAAAGGGCTTCTACCTACAACATGCCATGGCATTTAGCACCATGCATTTCAGCACCATAGAATTTAACATCATGGTTTTCAACCACATTGAATTCTGCACCATGGATTTCAACCACATTGAATTCTGCACCATGCATTTTAGCCCCATAGATTTCGTCCCCATAGACTTCAGGACTGCATCTCAGTACATGACATTCAGCCCCATGGATCTCAGTACATGACATTCAGCCCCATAGATCTCAGTACATGACATTCAGCACCATGGATCTCAGTACATGACATTCAGCCCCATGGATCTCAGTACATGACATTCAGCACCATGGATCTCAGTACATGACATTCAGCTCCATGGATCTCAGTACATGACATTCAGCTCCATGGATCTCAGTACATGACATTCAGCCCCATTGATCTCAGTACATGACATTCAGCCCCATTGATCTCAGTACATGACATTCAGCCCTATAGATCTCAGTACATGACATTCAGCCCTATAGATCTCAGTACATGACATTCAGCTCCATGGATCTCAGTACATGACATTCAGCTCCATGGATTTCAGTACATGACATTCAGCCCCATGGATCTCAGTACATGACATTCAGCACCATGGGCAGCTCCCCACTGTCACTATCCTACAAGTGTCCGCTCCCTCTGTCTCCCCTGCCTGTGCTCTAATTTAGCCCCATAGAATGTAACACCATTGATTTGGTCCTCATAGAATTCAGGACCAGGGTTGTCAGTACATGACATTCAGCACCATGGATTTAATCTCCTAAGAATTCAGCGCCATGGATCTCAGTACATGACATTCAACATTATGGATCTCAGTACATGACATTCAGCATTATGGATCTCAGTACATGACATTCAGCCCCATGGATCTCAGTACATGACATTCAGTCCAATAGATTTCTGCCCCATAGAATTCAGCATCATGGATCTCAGTACATGACATTCAGCACCATGGATCTCAGTACATGACATTCAGCACCATGGATCTCAGTACATGACATTCAGCTCCATGGATCTCAATACATGACATTCAACCCCATGGATCTCAGTACATGACATTCAGCCCCATGGATCTCAGTAAATGACATTCAGCTCCATGGATCTCAATAAATGACATTCAGCACCATGGATCTCAGTACATGACATGCAACCCCATGGATCTCAGTAAATGACATTCAGCCCCATGGATCTCAGTACATGACATTTAGTCCAATAGATTTCTGCCTCATAGAATTCAGTACCATGGATCTCAGTACACGACATTCAGCTCCATGGATCTCAGTACATGACATTCAGCACCATGGATCTCAGTACATGACATTCAGCACCATGGATCTCAGTACATGCCATTCAGCATCATGGATCTCAGTACATGACATTCAGCACCATGGATCTCAGTACATGACATTCAGCCCCATGGATCTCAGTACATGACATTCAGCTCCATGGATCTCAGTACATGACATTCAGCCCCATGGATCTCAGTACATGACATTCAGCACCATGGATCTCAGTACATGACATTCAGCATTATGGATCTCAGTACATGACATTCAGCACCATGGATCTCAGTACATGACATTCAGCTCCATGGATCTCAGTACATGACATTCAGCATTATGGATCTTAGTACATGACATTCAGCTCCATGGATCTCAGTACATGACATTCAGTCCCATGGATCTCAGTACATGACATTCAGCCCCATGGATCTCAGTACATGACATTCAGCTCCATGGATCTCAGTACATGACATTCAGCTCCATGGTTCTCAGTACATGACATTCAGCATTATGGATCTTAGTACATAACATTCAGCTCTATGGATCTCAGTACATGACATTCAGCCCCATGGATCTCAGTACATGACATTCAGCCCCATGGATCTCAGTACATTACATTCAGCATTATGGATCTTAGTACATGACATTCAGCTCCATGGATCTCAGTACATGACATTCAGTCCCATGGATCTCAGTACATGACATTCAGCCCCATGGATCTCAGTACATGACATTCAGCTCCATGGATCTCAGTACATGACATTCAGCTCCATGGTTCTCAGTACATGACATTCAGCATTATGGATCTTAGTACATAACATTCAGCTCTATGGATCTCAGTACATGACATTCAGCCCCATGGATCTCAGTACATGACATTCAGCCCCATGGATCTCAGTACATTACATTCAGCCCCATGGATCTCAGTACATTATATTCAGCCCCATGGATCTCAGTACATTACATTCAGCCTCATGGATCTCAGTACATGACAATCAGCTCCATGGATCTCAGTACATTACATTCAGCCCCATGGATCTCAGTACATTACATTCAGCCCCATGGATCTCAGTACATTACATTCAGCCTCATGGATCTCAGTACATGACAATCAGCTCCATGGATCTCAGTACATGACATTCAGCCCCATGGATCTCAGTACATGACATTCAGCCCCATGGATCTCAGTACATTACATTCAGCACCATGGGCAGCTCCCCACTGTCACTATCCTACAAGTGTCCGCTCCCTCTGTCTCCCCTGCCTGTGCTCTTTGTGAGCCGGGATGGGAAGCCGCACATCGGAGCACAGTAAGGTTTGGGTGGCTCCGGAGGGCATCCTCATCATCTACGTGAGAGCTGTTCATTCGTAGCACAATGCTACATGCAGTTAATGGAATCGCTCATAAGGGTAGCAGACCGTCACATCTCATAGCGGTGTCTGCAATGAGCCCTCCATGGCAGAGCCCAGCTGCCGCTCCCCCCCTCATCCCTACACTTCAGCTGACACTGTATTCCTGATGAGAATGACTTGTGCGTGCAAGAGATTGTGCAGAGGAAAGACCCTCGGCGGGGCCTGTGTAATCATGTCAGAGACGAGTAATTGCACTGCACTAACCAATTAACTTTGTCTTTTCAGGGAAACCCAAATGAAAAATGCTAAGAAGCAAGGCTCATCAACATCCACTTGTATACAGTGATCAGATGTTACCAGGATAAAATATGCTGCATCTTTACTGCCTCTGTATATATATATATTACATTCTGTCTTCTGTTGCTATGTTGCCATAAATGCACAAACTGACAAAGCTCTCCTTCTTCTAACAATGACATTTTACTGGAGGATAGCTGAATAGTCAGGTGTTTTCCTGCTTTTTTGGTGGGGAGACCAAATGCTGAGGACTGCAGGTATCTTCATATATGTCCTCAAATATGTTACCACCAGACCAGAGCGCTAAACGCTTAAAGTGGTAATAAACCCAAAAGCAAAAATGTATTATATTGCAGCTTATAAATACTTAGATGTGGTTGCTGCATTCATTTTCTTTTCTAGGCTTTCTTTCCTTTAATTTCACACATTGATCTGGCCAGAAAGCCTGTTGCTTTTCAACAGAACAAGCTGTCCTGCAGATGTAGCAGATAGAGCCTTGAGAAAAAACATTTACGGCTAACTGGGGTGCTTACAATGATCAGCTTTTCTTTATTTATGTAAAACCTTTATCCCACAAGGTAATAAAACTGCATGCTGTAACAGCTTATAAATTGTTAGCTGGAGTTTGGCTTCAATTTATTAGTGTACCTAAATCTGCTACTCCATCTAACACTACTCGCCCTCCAGACTGACAATGCTGCTGTCTAAAGGTGTCCCTGTGCTCCTTCAACCAGAGTGGGGCACTCTACAGGAGGTATGTTACTGGCCAGATCACCAGGTGAAAAGAGAAGGAAAAAAATCTAAGAAAAGAAAATGCAGCCACCACATATAAAAGCTATTCAATTTTATTTTATCAAAGATTTTTATATATACAGTTGTGCTCATAAGTTTACATAACCTGGTAGAATTTATGATTTCTTGGCCATTTTTCAGAGAATATGAATGATAACGTAAAAACATTTTTCACTCATGGTTAGTGTTTGGCTGAAGCTATTTATTATTGATCAACTGTGTTTACTCATTTTAAATCATAATGACAACAGAAACTACCCAAAAGACCCTGATTAAAAGTTTACATACCCTGGAATGTTTGGCCTTTGTACAGACACAGAAGGTGGCATACACAGGTTAAAATGGCAACTAAAGATTAATTTCCCATGTTTGTGGCTTTTTAAATCACAATTAGTGTCTGTGTATGGTTGCACTAAGCAGGCTAGACACTGAGCCATGAGGAGGTAGAAAAGAACAATCAAAAGACTTGCGTAACAAGGTAATGAAACATTACAAAGATGGAAAAGAATATAAAAAGATATCCAAAGCCTTGAATATGCCAGTCAGTACTGTTTAATCACTTATTAAGAAGTGGAAAATTAGGGGCTCTTTTGATACCAAGCCAAGGTCAAGTAGACCAAGAAAGATTTCAGCCACAACTGGTGGAAGAATTGCTCAGATTACAAAGAAAAACCCACATATAACCGCAGGAGAAATACAGGCTGCTCTCCAAAAAGACGGCGTGGTTGTTTTTAGAGAGCACAATTCAACGGTACTTGAACAAAAAAGAGCTGAATGGTTGAGCTGCCAGAAAGAAGCCTTTACTGCGCCAATGCCGCAAAAAAGCCCAATGAGGCATGTCAAGGTGTTGTTGGGCATATTGTAACCAGGCTTTTTTGTGGAACTCTTACAGTAAAGGCTTCTTTCTGGCAACTTGACCATGCAGCTCTTTTTTGTTCAAGTATCATTGTATTGTGCTCCTTAAAAACAATCACACCATCTTTTTCTAGAATAGCCTGTATTTCTCATGAGGTTACCTGTGGGTTTTTCTTTGTATCCCGAACACTTCCTGTGTGAGTTTTGGCTGAAATCTTTCTTGATCTACCTGACCTTGACGTGGTATCAAGAAGAAGTGGAAAATTTGGGGATCTCTTGATACCAAGCCAAGGTCAGGTAGATCAAGAAATATTTCAGCCACAACTGCCACAGGAAATGCTCCGGATACAAAGAAAACTCCACAGGTAACCTCAGCAGAAACACAGGCTGGAAAAAGAAAATGACGTGGTTGTTTTTAAGGAGCACAATACGATGATACTTGAACAAAAAAAGAGCTGCATGGTCAAGTTGCCAGAAAGAAGCCTTTACTGTACAAGTTCCACAAAAAGCATGGTTACAATATGCCCAACAACACCTTGACATGCCTCATTGTGCTTTTTTGTGGCATTGGCGCAGTAAAGGCTTCCTTCACCAGCTCAACCATGCAGCTCTTTTTTGTTCAAGTACCGTTGAATTGTGCTCCTTAAAAACAACCACGCCATCTTTTTGGAGAGCAGCCTGTATTTCTCCTGCCATTACCTGTGGATTTTTCTTTGTATCCTGAGCAATTCTTCGATCAGTTGTGGCTGAAATCTTTCTTGGTCTACCTGACCTTGGCTTGGTATGAAAGGATCCCCAATTTTCCACTTCTTAATAAGTGATTAAACAGTACTGACTGGCATATTCAAGGCTTTTGGTATCTTTATATACTTTTCCATCTTTGTAAAGTTTCATTACCTTGTTACGCAGGTCTTTTGACTGTTCTTTTCTACCTCCTCATGGCTCAGTGTCTAGCCTGCTTAGTGCATCCATGTGAGAGCTAACAAACTCATTGACTATTTATACACAGACACTAATTGTGATTTAAAAAGCCACAAATGTGGGAAATTAATCTTTAACTGCCATTTTAACCTGTGTGTGCCACCTTTTGTGTCTGTACCAAGGCCAAAAATTCCAGGGAATGTAAACTTTTAATCAAGGTCATTTGGGAAATTTCTGTTGTCATTATGATTTAAAAAGAGTAAACACAGTTGATTAATAATAAATGGCTTCAGCTAAACAATAACCATGAGTGAAAGAAATGTTTTTGTGTTATCATTCATATTCTCTGAAAAATGGCCAAGAAATCATAAATTCTGCCACGGTATGTAAACTTATGAGCACAACTGTGTATCTATCTATCTATCTATCTATTTATATATATATATATATATATATATATATATATATATATATATATATATATATATATATATATATATATATAAAGAGAGAGAGAGAGAGAGAGAGAGAGAGATACACACACACACATACATACAGTATATATTAGGAATGCACCGATACTTTTTTTATTGGTAAGCACGAGTACTGATACTTTGCACTGCGATTTGCATCCATACAAAACGAATTGGCACAAATCACACTGCAAAGAATTGCATGCGATTTGAACAGGAATGCAGTGCGATTCCTTTACTGCTCATGTGTGAAACCAGGCTTCTCATAGTGATTTTGAGCCTGAGTTCACACAGGAGTGGTGCGGGAAACCTCCCTGCATTTTGGGTTCAACCAGCTCATATGGACATATGCGGTAGACATGTGCATGAAGAAAAAAATAGTTTTGATTAGTTTAGATTTGTTAATCTAGTTATTTAGCTTAGTTAAATTCGGTTGGATTCGTTCAGTTCATATTCGGGATTCATATTCTGGATTCGTATTCAGAATTCGTATTCATGTCTTTTTCGAATTTTCATCGAATTAACCGATTTGTTCGAATCGATAACTCTTGAATCAGTCGAATCGAAAACTTTTTTCGATTTGAATGTTGCAAAGTGAACAAACAAAAGAAAAATCTTCATCAAATTATTACAATGACTCTTTAACTTACATTTGGCTTAACTAAAACAGCATTATTTCTTAATTCTACTCTAATAACACACACAGTCTTTGATTTCAGAAATATGTTTACAGTTCAAATTCGACGGTGCTATTCACATGAAAGATTCACCACATGTTGGTAACAGCCCATGCAATCCATATATACAGAGTAACCAAAACAAATAAGTTAAAAAATTAAGTTATTGATAATAAAATGGAATGACACAGGAAAAAAGTATTGAAAACATAAAAAAAGGGAAGTGCAAAAAGGCAATGGCAAGCCAAGACACCAGCTAAAATCTATCAGTAATTAGATAGCAATCCCACCACTTGTCAGTGCAAATTCATATCAGCTGGTTCAGTCTCAACTGATGGCCTATAAAAAGGTGTCTCATTACCAAGGTGTCACACAAGAAACATCTCATGATGGGTACAAGCAAAAAGCTCTCTAAAGATCTTCGCAACCTTATTGTTGCAAAACATACTGATGGTATTGGTTACAGAAATATTTCTAAACTAAATGTTCTAGTGAGCACTGTTGGGGCCATAATTCAGAAGTGGAAAGAACATAATTTCACCATAAACTGGCCACAACCAGGTGCTCCTCACAAGATTTCTAACAGAGGAGTAAAAAGAATTATCAGAAGAGCTCTCCAAGAACCAAGGACCACTTGTGGAGAGCTTCAGAAAGACCTGTAATTAGCAGGTACAATTGTTTCAAAGAAAACAATAAGTAATGCACTCAACCACCAAGGCCCGTATGCACGCTCACCACCCAAGACACCATTGGTGACAAAAAAGCATGTTGAAGCTCGTTTAAAGTTTTCTGCACAACATTTAGACAAGCCTGTGAAATACTAGGAAAATATAGTCTGGTCAGATGAGATCAAAATTTTACTTTTTGGATTCCATAATATAAACCATGTTTGGAGGTCAAATGGCACTGCACATCACCTCAAAAACACTTCCATACCAACAGTGAAGTTTGGAGGTGGGATCATCATGGTGTGGGGCTGTTTTATAGCATGCAGTACTGGAAAACTTCATATCATTGAAGGAAGGATGAACTGAAAAATGTGTTCTTGATAAAAATTTGCTGCCATCCACCAGGAAGATGAAGATGAAACAAGGGTGGACATTTCAGCAAGACAATGATCCCAAACACAAAGCCATGGAAACTCTCAATTGGTTTCAAAGAAAGAAAATAAAGCTGCTAGAATGGCCCAGCCAATCCCCTGACTTGAATCCAATAGAAAATCTATGGAAAGAACTAAAGATAAGATTTCATAGAAGAGGCCCACGGAACCTTCAAGATTTGAAGACTGTTTGTGTGGAAGAATGGGCCAAAATCAGATCTGAGCAATGCATACGACTAGTTTCTCCATACAGGAGGAGTCTTGAAGCTGTCATTACCAACAAAGGATTTTGTACGAAGTATTAAATTCATTAAATACATTTCAGTTAGCGTGTTCAATACTTTTTCCCTGTGTCATTCCATTTTATTACACATAACTTTTTTCTGAACTTATTTGTTTTGGTTTCTTTGTATGTATGGATTGTATGGGTTGTTACCATTGTGGTAAAAATTTCATGGCAATAGCACCTTTAGAAATATATTTACCTAGAAAAATGGTATCATATACAGTATGTACATATATACAGTATTTCACTCCTCTTACTATTTCCATAAACGCACAAGCTGGAAGAGCTCCTTTTTCCAATATTATAATTACTGGAGTGTAGCTGATTAGTTGGGTTGGGATGTCCTAGGTTTCTGCAGAAATGCCTGGTATCTTCATATGCTACCAGTAAAGCAAAGAGCTGGATGCCAAAAATTATACAGCCATCCAATTTATTTTAATCTGCCTCAATTATTTTCATTATATCAGGATCGTGCTTCATTCTTTTCTGTAAAATGCATCTCATGAGAAACAGTGAAAGCATAAGGGACAGAACACAAGACATGCTTTGTCTTTCTTTTCTGGTCTGGCGGTTAGGAACAAGAAGCTGGCAGGTCATTTCTTCCTATGGAGTGGAAGAGATAGCAGGAGATCAGTGAAAGGTTTATTTCTCTGTTCACTGGAGGCAGGAACAGGTCTGGCAAGGAAATCAGGCAAAGGTAATAGGCCCTTGCTCCAATTATCTAAAGCATGATTCAAAGCAAGAATCAATGTTAAGATTCACGGTAAGCACCTCCATCAGACTGGTTGCTTAATCCAGCAAAGTTTGATGACACTCAACCCTCATTGCAGATCTATAGTGTAAAGCCATTTATGTGATTTGGACTCTTTCTTATAAACTTAGGTTTATTATACCAGTCAATATTTTTTCATGGACAAATATATCCTTATATTCTATGTTAACTAAAAAGCACTGGCAATTCATGTAGAAACAATGTATAAATAAAAAAGCTCATTGTGGTATGCTGGCTTCTGGCATTAAGAACCCTGCACCTTGCAGTGCTCACTGGTAAGGTTCCAATGTCAAAAATGTTTTAAAAAGTTTCTCTTTACATTCCTTAACCCCAACACTTATTGTCCTTTTTGTGAGTCCTAAAATTTATCCCAATCATAAATTAGCCCTTAATACTTAAAGCAGAATTCCAGGCTAAACATAGATAGCCTTAAAAAAAAGCTCCCTCCCCCTCCTAATAACTATGCTGACTACCCTGTGTAAGAAAGATTTATATACAGTGTTTCCCCGAAAATAAGCCCAACCCCAAAAATAAGACCTAGCCTGATTTTCAGGGAAGGCTGCAATATAAGCCCTACCCTGAAAATAAGCCCTAGTAAAGTCCATGTAAAAATATATAATCCGTTTTGTAAAAATGTTATATAATCCACTGTGTCTCCTTTTGTAACTTTATTGTTGAAAATACCTTATTTACAGGTGCTCACGTGGCCCTCTGGAGATCTCCTCCTCTAGGCTGACAAGCACAGGCCTTACCTTGGCAGTGCTCAGAGCAGGGCTGACATCAGCAGGAATTCTCAGCCCTTCCCTCGGTAGTGTTCGGAGCTGGGAAGAAGAGTTCCAGCAGATCACATGAGCGCCCAGCGGCGCTATAAATAAGGTATTTTCGACAAAGTTACAAAGGGAGACTCACTGAACATTATATAACCTTTTTACAAAATGGATTACATATTTTTTGAGATTAAAGATGTCATAATGATGACTCCTGAGCTGACAGGGGGAGGGAAGACAGGGGACATAGATAAGACAGCTCCGTAACATCTCTAAAATTTGCCCCTTTTTAACAAATGAAAGCACCAAGCTCCTCATTCGCTCCCGTGTTATCTCTCGCCTTGACTATTGCAACTCCCTTCTCATTGGCCTGCCTCTCCATAGGCTATCCCCTCTTCAGCCTATCATGAATGCTGCTGCCAGACTTATCCACCTTACCAACCGCTCAGTGTCTGCCAACCCTCTCCTCCAATCGCTACACTGGCTCCCAATCACCCAGCGAATTAAATTCAAAATACTAACCACAACATACAAAGCCATTTACAACTCTGCCCCAAGCTACATCACCAATCTTGTCTCCAAATATCACCCAAATTGTCCTCGCCGCTTTTCTCAAGACCTCCTACTCTCAAGCTCTCTCATCTCCTCCTCCCATGCTCGTCTCCAGGATTTCTCCAGAGCATCTCCCATCCTCTGGAACTCGCTACCTCCACCTGTCCGGCTATCCCCTACTCTTGCTACCTTCAGGCGATCCCTGAAAACTCATCTCTTCAGGAAAGCCTATAACGTCTCTAACTAATCTTTTACCACTTCCATCAGCTCATTCCCCACAGTTACAACCTTTTGTACCACCTGCCTCACCCTATTAGATTGTAAGCTCTTCTGAGCAGGGCCCTCTTAATCCTCCTGTATCTTATTGTATTATAACTGTATTGTCTCCCTTTTATATTGTAAAGCGCTGCGTAAACTGTTGGCGCTATATAAATCCTGTATAATAATAATAATAATAATAAGACATCCCCCGAAAATAAGCCCTAGTGTGTTTTTTGTGGCAGAAATTAAAGTGGTTGTAAACCTTCGTGTTTTTTCACCTTAATGCATCCTATGCATTAAGGTGAAAAAACAGCTGGCAGTGACCGGCCCCCCAGCTCCCGTTTTACTTACCTGAGCCCTGGCACTTGACCCACGGGGACGTGCTGTCTCTCTGCCCGGGGTTCTCGGCTCTTGATTGGATAGTTTGATAGCAGCAAAGTCATTGGCTCCCACTGCTGTCAATCAAATCCAATGATGCGGGCGCCCGGGGGCGGGGCCGAGTCTTGCATTCAGCCTCTGTGGACGCCGAATGCTGGACTCGGGAGCGCGCTTGCAAGGTAATCCCCCGGGAGAGCGCTTCTTCCAGGGGGTTATCTGATGTGGGGAGGAGCCGCAGAGCCGCCGGGGGACCCCAGAAGAGCAGGTTTGGGGCCACTCTGTGCAAAACGAGCTGCACAGTGGAGGCAAGTATGATATTTTGGTTATTTTCTTTTAAAAGTAAACAAACCCTTACAATCACTTTAATATAAGACTCAGTCTTATTTTTGGGGAAACACGGGTAGTTGCCTACAGAATTTTCAGCCTGCTCCAGTCCGGTCTCGTGATCCGGCTCCCTGTGTCGGTCAGTGGGTGCTGCAGGGTAGAGGAGGGACCCCAATGAGCCATATTAGCCTACGGGTAATGTAACTGCTCCCAGGCATTCCCAGCCATTGTCAAGTGCTCTCCCCCGCAGCTGGCTGACACAGGGGATCATGTGACCGAACTGGAGCTGCTTGATAATGGTAAGTATATACATCTTTCTTACAGAGGCTAGTCAGCATAGGTATTAGGGGGAGGGAGCATTTTTAAGACTAGTTAGGTATAGCCTGGAATTCAACTTTAACCTCTCCCCAGCATGTAACAATAATGGATATATATACCTAACAACAAAATGTAAATTATTTCAGCTTACCAGGCCCTAAATGTTATGGCTGCATTAACAGAAAATACCTGTTGACCTTGGCAGAAATGCAGTGTCCTTACAAATACTTACACCCTAAAACCATACCTTAACCCTAAAGGATCTACTTCAATCTGTAGCCACTATGATTTCCTAAACCCTCCAGAAAAAATGAATATGGTATTTCTTGCAGTATTGAAAACTGGGGATATTCTTAACCTCACTGATCAATGCCAGAAATCAAATTTCTTGCTAGTCAGAATAAAGCCATCTCTTGCAGCTGGAGATTCATTTGTTAAGATACTTTAAGAGGGCCCATTCATACTTATGCATCTGAGATTTAGCTGCATTTTATTTGTGATCTTTACTATGAATTGTAATGTGATTTCTCAAATGCATGCACATTACATTTTTCTGCATTTTAATATGGAGCATTTACCAGTTAGCAGTCAGCTTGATAGGGCTGGCTATACATCAAAATGCACACATTATGCATTTTCATGCATTGTCATAAACTTCTATGTCATAAAGTTCTATGTACCGCACAATGTGGTAGAATGTGAAAAAAAACAGGTCATATTTTCCAAATTACACTATTAAACAGTACAGATATGTGAACAACACTTATTTATAACTTTAGGGCCATGCACACATGCAACGTTGCAACGTTATAGTGTGAAAAGGAGAAAAGATTCTTCATGGCTAACAGGATGCGTATGATATCCCTTTATTTGTTACAACTCTGAGACTAATAAGAACAGAACCTTCCTATCTGCAGTAAGGGCTGGTTCACACCACAAAAACTCACTCCAGATCCATTTTTGGATACGTTTTGCATGCATGTTTTTAACCCGTTTTTGATGCGTTTTTGGTGCGTTTCCAGATGCATTCCAGATGTTTTTTCTTCTTTCTTCCGGCTTTGTTTTTTTCACTGTACTGGGGTCAGGTGAGTTTTTGATGCGTTTTTAATGCGTTCCAGTGCATTCCAGTGCATTTTTTATGCTTTTTACCATCTTCCAGTACAGTCCAGTGCAGAAAAATGCAGCATGCCATTGGAAACCATATAACCTACTTTCCATGCTTTGTGATGCAGAAAAAAATCTGAATTAAAAAAATTAATTCTGAAATAAAAAACTAATAATTGGCATGTGCGTATGTATTCACCCCCTTTGTTATGAAGCCCATAAAAAGCTCTGGTGCAACCAATTACCTTACCATTAACTTAGTGAAATTATGTCCACCTGTGTGCAATCTAAGTGTCACATGATTTGTCATTACAGCAAGCGGTACCAACCAAATACTGCCATGAAGACCAAGGAACTCTCCAAACAAGTAAGGGACAATGTTGTTGAGAAGTACAAGTCAGGGTTAGGTTATAAAAAAAAATATCCAAATCTTTGATGATCCCTAGAAGCACCACCAAATATATCATAACCAAATGGAAAGAACATGGCACAACAGCAAACCCGCCAAGAGACAACCGCACACCAAAACTCACGGACTGGGCAAGGAGGGCATTAATCAGAGAGGCAGCACAGAGACCTAAGGTAACCCTGGAGGAGCTGCAGAGTTCCACAGCAGAGACTGGAGTATCTGTACATAGGACGACAATAAGCCGTACGCTCCATAGAGTTGGGCTTTATGGCAGAGTGGCCAGAAGAAAGCCATTACTATCAGCAAAAAACAAAATGGCACATTTTGAGTTTGCGAAAAGGCATGTGGGAGACTCCCAAAATGTATGGCGGAATGTGCTCTGGTCTGATAAAACTAAAATGTAACGTTTTGGCCATCAAAGAAAATGCTATGTCTGGCGCAAACCCAACACATCACCCAAAGAACACCATCCCCACAGTGAAACATGGTGGTGGCAGAATCATTCTGTGGGGATGTTTTTCAGCAGTCGGGACTGGGAAACTGGTCAGACTTGAGGGAAAGATGGATGGTGTTAAATACAGGGATATCCTTGAGCAAAACCTGTACCACTCTGTGTGCGATTTGAGGCTAGGACAGAGGTTCACCTTCCAGCAGGACAATGACCCCAAATACACTGCTAAAGCAACACTTGAGTGGTTTAAGGGGAAACATGTAAATGTGTTGGAGTCAAAGCCCAGACCTCAATCCAATAGAAAATCTGTGGTCAGACTTAAAGAGTGCTGTTCACAAGCGCAAAACCATCCAACTTGAAGGAGCCGGAGCAGTTTTGCAAGGAGGAATGGGCAAAAATCCCAGTGGTAAGATGTGAAAAACTCAGAGAATTATCCAAAGCGACTTGGAGCTGTGATAGCCGTAAAGGGTGGCTCTACAAAGTATTGACTTTAGGGAGGTGAATAGTTATTCACATTGACTTTTTCTGTTATTTTTGTCCTATATGTTGTTTGCTTCACAATAAAAAAAAAACATCTTTAAAGTTGTGGGCATGTTCTGTAAACTAAATGATGCAAATCCTCAAACAATCCATGTTAATTCCAGGTTGTGAGGCAACAAAACACGAAAAATGCCAAGGGGGTGAATACTTTTGCAAGGCACTGTAACTGTTTTTTAACTGTAGCAGTAAAACATCATGATACCAAGCTGGCTGTGCTGTGTGGCAGAGCTGCGTAAATCACAAGACCAGATGGACACAAAGACAAATGCTTTTGCAGGACATAAAATGCTGCTATATACAGTTGTGCTCATAAGTTTAGATACGCTGGCAGAATTTATGATTTCTTGGCCATTTTTCAGAGAATATGAATGATAACACAAAAACATTTTTCACTCATGGTTAGTTTTTGGCTGAAGCAATTTATTATCAATCAACTGTGTTTACTCTTTTGAAATCATAATGACAACAGAAACTAGCCAAATGACCCTGATCAAAAGTTTACATACCCCAGTTTTTAAAGCGGAGTTCCACCCAAAAATGGAACTTCTGCTGATCGGATTCCTCCGCCTCTCCGTTGTCACATTTGGCACCTTTCAGGGGGAGCAGTGATCTACGCAGTGATCTACGCCATGTCCGGACCCTCCTCCATCGCCTCCCGCTATCTTCTGGGAGACACACAGGTCCCAGAAGACAGCAGGGACCAGTGAGGACGCACAGCGCGACTTGCGCACGCACAGTAGGGAACCATGCTATGAAGCTGCAAGGCTTAATTTCCTGATTCCCTTACCAAAGATGGCGGTGCCTTCACCCGAGAGCCAAGGGACAGATCAGCTTCGGGTGAGGACATCGCGGGCGCCCTGGACAGGTAAGTGTCCATATTTTAAAAGTCAGCAGCTGCAGTATTTGTAGCTGCTGACTTTTAAAAAAAAAAAAATGTCGGCAGAACTCCGCTTTAATACCGTGTATTGCCCCCTTTAACATCCATGACAGCTTGAAGTCTTTTGTGGTATTTGTGGATGAGGCTCTTTATCTTCTCAGATGGTAAAGCTGCCCATTCCTCTTGGCACAAAGCCTCCAGTTCCTGTAAATTCTTGGGCTGTCTTGCATGAACTGCACGTTTGAGATCTCCCCAGAGTGGCTCAATGATATTGAGGTCAGGAGACTGAAATGGCCACTCCAGAACCTTCATTTTATTCCGCTGTAGCCAATGACAGGTCGGCTTGGCCTTGTGTTTTGGATCATTGTCATGTTGGAATGTCCAAGTACGTCCCATGAGCAGCTTCCTGGCTGATGAATGCAAATGTTCTTCCAGTATTTTTTGATAACATACTGCATTCATCTTGTCATCAATTTTGACCAAATTTCCTGAGCCTATGTAGCTCACACATCCCCAAAACATCAGCGATCCACCTCTGTGTTTCACAGTAGGAATGGTGTACCTTTCATCATAGGCGTTGTTGACTCCTCTCCAAATGTATGGTTGTGGCCAAAAAGCTAAATTTTGGTCTCCATTTGGTCGCTCCAAATGGCTTTGTGCCAGAAGGTTTGAGGTTTGTCCCTGTGCTGTTTGGTGTATTATAAGCAGGATACTTTGTGGCTGCATGCTCAGATAAGGGTCTGGTATGGAATTTGGGGGGACCCCCACACTGTTTTTTTGGTGTAGGGGCTCCCCTTAAAATCCATACCAGACCTAAGGGCCTGGTATGCCCCTGGAGGGGAACCCATGCCGTTTTTTTATTTAAAATTTGGCATGGAGTTCCCCCTCAAGATTCATACCAAACACAGTGCCTGGCAATGGCAGGGATCCAAGTCGGATCCCCGCACCAGTGTGAACCCGGCTCGCAAGGTGTCAATCTCGCCGATAAAAGCGGCGAGATTGACACAATACGAGACAACAATACAGAAGTTGACTAAAGGGTGGTGGTAGAGCTGAAAAACCATGTGATTTGGTGAAAGTTGACTGAAAAAGTTCTGCCGTGTGTATGCAATACAAACTTATGGCCAATGCCGTTTGTACAAAAATCCACAAGAAAGTTTGTACAAAGTCCTATCGTGTGTATGAGGCTAAAGAAATGTTTTTTTGTTATCATTCAAATTCTCTGAAAAATGGCCAAGAAATCATAAATTCTGCCAGGGTATGTAAACTTAAAAGCACAACTGTATGTACTTCATCTGTATTTGTTGGTTTGTATTTTTCAAAGCTATGCTTACATCTGAAAGCCTAGAATACTTGTACTGACAGGGGTTAGCTAAGATTGCTGGTGAGAAACACAGCCCTAGAATAGCCAAAAAAAGTGAACCTTTATGCACTATAAGTAAGGAATGTGGTATGTTCACATTGCTCCTGCTTTAAATCTTCTATAGTCAGCAGATTTAGCTCAATGTTGGATGTATGGGTATTGTTTCTGTTACTACTGCACATTCCTACATGTTCTACCTTATTTGCTTTCGGATGTTTTTTTCGACTTTTTGAATGCACTAATGTTTGGCAATGCTACGATGTATAACCTTTAATAAAGTTCTTTTTGGAAAATAAAAAAAAACCTATAGTCCCCATATAGATTAAGTAGTTTTACTGTGTTATTTCATATTATATATAATAAATAAAACAACTAAAAAATAAAGGTAAGAAAATGTTATTATTTTGCATATTTTTATAGTGTAACACATTATACAGAGGTTTCTGGAGACCATAGAAACAGTGCCTGCTCCAGTGGAGCTTACAATCAAATGTCCCTACCACAATCATACAGACACATACTAGGGCAATGTGCTCAGAATCAAATTAACTTGCCATTATGTTTCTGAGAACATGCATACAAGAACAGTGTCTTTATATAATGTTGAGGTTGCCCACAAAATGTGCACTATTTTGTCTTTTTCTCCTGTCATCTATATAGAATAAACTCTCAAGAAGGGCTGCTTTAGAAGAATTGATGCAAAGAAAAATGGAATAAAATTGGAGCAGCAGTATGATTCCTTGCTTTATTTGAAAGATGAATCTTATGTGGTTGCTATAGGCAACTGTTCCACATTTAGTAAATTAGCGTCATAACTTAGCATTCACAAATACGACTTCTGTCTATTTTACCTATGCTGTTGTTTTCTAAGAATCCTGCCATGCTAACACTCATACAATTTGTTTTTAAAATAATGCTGTCCATTGTGGAATCATTTTTACATACGCCACTATTACTTGTTTCATGTTTTAATTGATTTATTTGGGGTATACATGTGATGCTAGAAAATATGAAAACTAAAAAGGATGGTGCATCCATCCATAATTTGGCATTATGAGGACTTCCTCTGAGTATAGAGCCAAGAGTCTTTATAAATCATGGGAATGAGATTACTTTATATTTCAATTATTTTTATTGACCAAAAGATTATATATTACATATGGTAAAATAACAATAAGATTGTTAAAAAATACACATGGGTACAAATGTATTAAAGTTGCACCATAGTATAATGTAATAAACCAACACAGATAAGTAGCAAACAAAGTAGCTGCTTAAACACAGGTAGCAATCCATAAAAGAGTATTTATATTATGCAGTCAGTGATGCATGGTAAGGCCATTGTTGATGGATGGCTCTAGGTATTTCTTAGCCTGGGTGAAATCAGCAACAGGATAGCTTCTGAGATGTCTGGATATTATATCATATCATAAACATGATTAAAAAAATTGATACAGACAAACTGAAATAGTGCCTAAATTCCTACTGCAAATACTATAGTGGCTGTTTTATAAAAACTGGGGCACAGGAACCCGGAGCAATTGTTTATGATGACCAATCATATGAAGCAACAAATATGGTTTCTATAGGTAGCTATTTGGGATTTCTTTGCTCCGTATGCATTTGCATTTAGATGGCAATGGATGACAGTCAATACTGGAATGGAAAAGTCATTTACAATGAAAATAACTAACTAGCTAACAACTAAGCAGGACAGCATGCATTAAACCAGAAGAACCAAGCAAATTCTAATATACAGTATTCAGAACAGGAAAGAAATAATTCTGCTTGGATGTCATGGATTACAGCATTCTACATACTTGGATTTCCCTTACTGAATTGACCCAGAGGCACTGATATGTCAAGGCAAACAATGACATTGATTTATTAATGGGATAGAGGCTGATCACTTAGCATGACTGTTGAATTTGCAATGTATATGTTCATTTTGCAAAGTAAATGTTAGCAAATAGGGTGGATCTATGGTCACATTGAATACCCTTCACCAAGGAAATTGAAAAAAAAAAAAACATTGCTGGAACATGGGTATGTAAAGTAAACTCAGACTCAGCTTATTTACTAACATTTACTTTGTAAGGTGAAAATACACTTGGCAAATTAAATGGTCATGCTAAGTGAACAATTCCTACTTTTTGGTAGATCAACTCAAATGACATTCACTTTGACTTTTGTTGTAAAACAAAAAACAAAACAAAAAAAAACCCAGCAAACTATTCAGGCCTCTTACACACTGCAGTTTGAAAATGCTCAGTACAGCATTTTTTTTACTGAGTTAAAATGTAGCCCATTATTTACAATGCGCTTGTGCCCACAGGCACGTAAACAAGCACAGAGTATTCCTCAGTAAAAAAAAATAAAATAGGAAAATTTGCTTTACCAGTCAGTATTTTGCATCGGAGGGCGCACATACGCGCATATGAGCAGAAATATGAATGAATTTTCCCTATGAAGGTATTGAAGGTATTGTGCGAGCAAATGTGCATATACGTGCAAATATGTGCATAAATATGTGCGAATTTGCACAAAACAAACACTTAAAATGACGTCCAAAAAAGCAGAAGCTCAAACATCAGTACTGTGTGCAAGAGGTCTTATTATGATAAAATATATAAATCAAGCTATGTAACCCTTTTCTCTATATTTAGCATGTATACCCCACTGTGCTAAGTGCTTACATGTCAAGGTCAGGGATTTGTATTATAAAGAGAGACTAGACATCAGCAGGATTCCCACATAAATATGATTAAAGGTTAAATGTATCTACAGATTCTCTCATTTTCTTAACCCTTAGATAAAGCTGTGAGAAATTATTCATAGCATGTACCCACACAACTTTACAGCTTAAAAAATGAAATATAAACATTAGTGGTCATTATACATAATATAATTATAATATTTTTGGATGTCCTAATAAATGACCTAATGATTTTACTTTTTATTTTGCACCTTTTTGACAGTGGTTTTGTGGGGTGAGATTATTTTGACAAAATAAGTATTTAGTTTAGGAAGGCATAAATTCAGAATTTAACATAAAGCTGTCTTGCTGCGATGGATAAAAGCGCTGAGTCACAGGATCTCTGCTAAATCAGATATGTGTACAATACCAAGGGGTCCCAGGAGCAGCATTTTCTCCAGTGAGGGTAATTGGCAAGTACATATCCTTGGAGAAGGTGAGGAATAAGAACTTAATTGATAGTTCCGACAACATACCTTTTGCAATTTTACGTTTGATTTACACAATAGCATACAATCCAATGCACTGTAAACATAAGCAACTATTGAAAACAAATCATTGGTCAACTGTACTGTATTCCAAGTTAGTATGATGGGCAGTTTTATTAGTTCAACCATTGGTTTAGAAAACATTAATGACTTCCTGCACATGAGTTACCTTTCACGATATATACAGCAGGCAGAAAAATTACTGATGCCTTAAAGCAAATCTGTTATATGGGAAGCAAGACTGGTATTGTAGAACAATTTAAACGTATGTATGAATGTATCATAACTCTTACGTTCAGCAGCAATAAACCTTGCAAAATCAATTGTTTTCAGGTGTTGTTGTTAAATCTTTGATTCTGTAGACATAAAGCTGTCAAAGTCAGATTTTTCAACACTTCTCAATGCTCCGTGCCTTAAGAGTATATATAATTCATGTATATAATTATGCCACAATGGTTTACCCCTCTACCTGTCACCACCTGCCCTTCCACCTCCACCAGGCTCCCCCTATTTTCCCCTGTCCTCATCTCTCCCATTTCCCAACCCTTGATCTCTAGAGCCCTAACCTCATGACTCTCGTTTCCTTCTCATCTTCTCCTCTTGACCCCTCCATCCGCTCGGTCCCATACCTTTTACTTTTCCACATCCCCAATTTAAATGGAAAAGAATGAATCGATTCAGAACCATACCACCTTCTCCCAATCCTGAGGCTCTCAGGGCACAAACTACTCCTTAACAGACTAAAGGCAGTTAAATGATTGTAAAAGCACAATCAAAGCACCTTGTAATTTTGTTTCGGTCCCGTGCTATACTCACTATCAAGTAATTTGTACCTTTTTGGAAATGGCAAATCTGGGCTCCACTTTATGAACCTTTTTAGATTGTTTGTTCTGAATCACATATTTAAATAGAAGAATTTTTACAATAATTACGTCACAGTGAAATTTGGTTTTATACTATAATCAAGAATCAATACATTTGAACTAGGGTGAACTAGATTTACATCGGGCAGACAGGTCAGTTAGGGGTCAGACATTAATGAAGGGTGGAATGGGGATAGATGGGGGGAGGGTTATAGCAGGTGACAAGAAATTTCCCATGTTGCAAACAGCCATTGCAAACTATAGTGCCATTTGTTCTACTAAAAATGATATGAAAAACACCAGAGCAAAATGTAATAATGCATTAAAGTGTTTGTACACCAATGCCAGCAGTCTGCCAAGCAAAATAGGCGAGTTGGAAGCTATGGTGCATGAGGAGAGCTATGATGTAATCGGTATTGCTGAAACTTGGCTTCAATCCTCACATGACTGGGCTATTAATATTCCTGGCTATGCACTCTTTCGGAGAGACAGGGTAAAAAGGAAAGGTGGCGGGGTATGTCTCTATGTGTGAAGTGATCTCAAAGCAAGTGTGAAAGAGGACCTGGTTGATGGAGAGTGTGATGAGTCTGAAGCATTATGGGTGGAACTGCATATAGATGTGCGTAGTTCAAAGTTAATCATTGGAGTTTGTTATAGACTACCCAATGTTAACGAGGAGGTGGAGACTCAGCTCCTTGCACAGATAGAAAGGGCTGCAAGGGCTGGGACAGTGATAATAATGGGGGATTTTAACTACCCAGAAATTGACTGGAGTAATGGCACTACTGGAACAGTTAAAGGGCAAAAAATTATAAACCTATTACAGGACAATTTTATGGTCCAGTTTATTGAGACCCCAACTAGGAATGAAGCTCTGTTGGACCTGGTAATCTCAAACCATGCAGAGCTTATTACTAATGTCCAGATTAAGGAACACCTGGTTAGCAGTGATCATAACATGATTTCATTTAATGTTAGCTGTAAACAAGAAATACATACGGGAAAGATAAAAACACTTAACTTCAAGAGAGCAAATTTTCCAAGGATGAGGGCTGCTCTCCAGGATTTAGACTGGGAGTTAATATTTGCATTGATAAACACACAACAGAAATGGGAATTCTTCAAAAAGACTGTTTGGGACCTCACTGCAAAGTATATTCCCATGGGTAATAAGTTTAAAAGGCTAAAAACAAAACCAATGTGGCTCACGGCCAAAGTTAACCACTTGACGACCGCCTCACGCCGATTTACGTCGGCAAGGTGGCACGGACAGGCAAAATCACGTACATATACGTGATTTGCCTTCCACGGGTGGGGGGTCCGATTGGACCGTGGCGGTCGTCTTTTGTCCAGCGGCGATCAGAGGTGAGGGGGAGGCCATCCGTTCGTGGCCCCCCCCTCGCGATCGCCGCCGGCCAATCACATCATTCCTTTGCTGCTGTATGCTAAACAGCAGCAAAGGAAATGATGTCATCTCTCCTCGGCTCGGTAATTTCCGTTCCGGCCCGAGGAGAGAAGACAGGTATGTGAGTGCACAACACTACACACACAGTAGAACATGCCAGGCACACTAAACACCCCGATCCCCCCCCCGATCGCCCCCCGATCCCCCCCCAATCACCCCCCCCCTGTCACAAACTGACACCAGCAGTTTTTTTGTTTTTTTTTTGTTTTTTTTTCTGATTACTGCATTGGTGTCAGTTTGTGACAGTTACAGTGTTGGGGCAGTTAGTATTACCCCCCTGTAGGTCTAGGATACCCCCCTAACACCCCCTAATAAAGTTTTAACCCCTTGATCACCCCCTGTCACCAGTGTCGCTAAGCAATCATTTTTCTGATCGCTGTATTAGTGTCGCTGGTGACGCAAGTTAGGGACCTAAATATTTAGGTTCGCCGTCAGCGTTTTATAGCGACAGAGACCCCCATATACTACCTAATAAATGTTTTAACCCCTTGATGGCCCCCTAGTTAACCCTTTCACCACTGATCACCGTATAACTGTTACGGGTGACGCTGGTTAGTTTGTTTATTTTTTATAGTGTCAGGGCACCCGCCGTTTATTACCGAATAAAGGTTTAGCCCCCTGATCGCCCGGCGGTGATATGCGTCGCCCCAGGCAGCGAAAAGAAAAAAGAAAAAAAAAAAAGTTTTTTCTTGTCTTTCTTCATTTTCAAAAACAAATGAGAGCTGCAAAATACTCACCATGCCTCTCAGCAAATAGCTTGGGGTGTCTACTTTCCAAAATGGGGTCATTTGGGGGGGTTTTGTGCCACCTGGGCATTCCATGGCCTCCGAAACTGTGATAGGCAGTGAAGAGTGAAATCAAAAATTTTCACCCTTAGAAATCCTGAAGGCGGTGCTTGGTTTTCGGGGCCCCGTACGGGGCTAGGCTCCCAAAAAGTCCCACACATGTGGTATCCCCATACTCAGGAGAAGCAGCTAAATGTATTTTGGGGTGCAATTCCACATATGCCCATGGCCTGTGTGAGCAATATATCATTTAGTGACAACTTTGTGCAAAAAAAAAAAAAAAAGTGTCACTTTCCCGCAACTTGTGTCAAAATATAAAATATCCCATGGACTCAATATGCCTCTCAGCAAATAGCTTGGGGTGTCTACTTTCCAAAATGGGGTCATTTGGGGGGGTTTTGTGCCACCTGGGCATTCCATGGCCTCCGAAACTGTGATAGGCAGTGAAGAGTGAAATCAAAAATTTACACCCTTAGAAATCCTGAAGGCGGTGCTTGGTTTTTGGGGCCCCGCACGCGGCTAAGCTCCCAAAAAGTCCCACACATGTGGTATCCCCATACTCAGGAGAAGCAGCTGAATGTATTTTGGGGTGCAATTCCACATAGGCCCATGGCTTGTGTGAGCAATATATCATTTAGTGACAACTTTTTGTAAATATATATTTTTTTTTTTTGTCATTATTCAATCACTTGGGACAAAAAAATAAATATTCAATGGGTTCAACATGCCTCTCAGCAATTTCCTTGGGGTGTCTACTTTCCAAAATGGGGTCATTTGGGGGGGTTTTGTACTGCCCTGCCATTTTAGCACCTCAAGAAATGATATAGGCAGTCATAAACTAAAAGCTGTGTAAATTACAGAAAATGTACCCTAGTTTGTAGACGCTATAACTTTTGCGCAAACCAATAAATATATGCTTATTGACATTTTTTTTACCAAAGACATGTGGCCGAATACATTTTGGCCTAAATGTATGACTAAAATTTAGTTTATTGGATTTTTTTTATAACAAAAAGTAGAAAATATCATTTTTTTTCAAAATTTTCGGTCTTTTTCCGTTTATAGCGCAAAAAATAAAAACTGCAGAGGTGATCAAATACCATCAAAAGAAAGCTCTATTTGTGGGAAGAAAAGGACGCAAATTTCGTTTGGGTACAGCATTGCATGACCGCGCAATTAGCAGTTAAAGCGACGCAGTGCCAAATTGGAAAAAGACCTCTGGTCCTTAGGCAGCATAATGGTCCGGGGCTCAAGTGGTTAAAGAAGCTATAAACAATAAGAAAAGAGCTTTTAAAAAATATAAAAATGAAGGAACACTAGTGTCATTTAAATGTTACAAAGAATTTAACAGAACATGTAAACAGGAAATCAAGGATGCAAAAATTCAAAACGAACAACAGATTGCAAAAGATAGTAGGACAAACCCCAAAAAATGCTTCAAATATATTAATAGTAAAAAGGCCAGGTCTGAGCATGTAGGCCCTTTACAAAATAATCTAGAGTGGGTGACTGGGGACAAAGAGAAGGAAAATTTATTAAATACTTTCTTCAGCTCTGTGGATACAAAGGAGCATGGGGGAGCTCATGTCCATAATGGGGGTGGTAGTGACACAGCCCCGAATGATCCACAATGGCTCAAAAGTGATATGGTCCAGAATTATTTAGACAGAATAAAGGTGGATAAAGCACCTGGACCTGATGGCATCCACCCACGGATCCTAAAAGAATTGAGCTCTGTAGTTTCACAGCCATTGTATCTAATTTTTAGGGACTCATTAATGACGGGAACAGTGCCACTGGATTGGCGCAGGGCGAACGTGGTGCCTATATTTAAAAAGGGATCAAAGTTTTTACTAAGTAACTATAGACCTGTTAGTTTAACTTCTATAGTCAGGAGGATACTGGAGCATTTAATAAAAGACCACATAGACGAGTTCTTGCTGGAAAAAAACATTTTAAGCAACAGACAGCATGGATTCATGAAAGACAGAAGTTGTCAGACAAACCTGATTTCTTTTTATGAAGAGGTAAGTAAAACCTTGGACAGAGGGGTGGCTGTGGATGTGGTATACTTGGATTTTGCAAAAGCGTTCGACACAGTTCCCCACACACAGCTCATGTGTAAGGTAAAGTCTACAGGCTTGGAAATATCAGTTTGTAAATGGATAGAAAACTGGCTAAAAGACAGAATTCAGAGAGTAGTGGTTAATGATTCTTACTCTGAATGGTCTAAGGTTATCAGTGGTGTACCCCAAGGTTCAGTGCTGGGACCCTTACTTTTTAATATCTTTATAAATGATATAGGGACTGGGATCAAAAGTAACATTTCTGTCTTTGCAGATGACACCAAGCTATGCAGTGGAATAACATCCTTACAGGATGTCTCCAATTTACAAGCCGACCTCAATGCACTGTCTGATTGGGCGACTATGTGGCAGATGGGGTTTAATGTTGAGAAATGTAAAGTTATGCACTTGGGGGCTAAGAATATGCATGCATCATACATGCTAGGGGGGAGTACAACTGGGGTAATGCGTGGTGGAGAAGGATCTGGGGGTTTTGGTAGATCATAAGCTCAATAATAGCATGCAATGCCAAGCTGCGGTTTCCAAAGCGAGCAAAGTCCTTTCTTGCATTAAGAGAGGTATGGACTCTAGAGAGAGAGATATCATTTTGCCCCTCTACAAATCATTAGTAAGACCTCATCTGGAATATGCAGTTCAGTTTTGGGCACCAGTTCTCAAAAAGGATATCGGGGAACTGGAGAAAGTGCAGAGAAGGGCAACCAAACTGATAAGAGGCATGGAGGAGCTCAGCTATGAGGAAAGATTAGAGGAACTGAATTTATTCACTCTTGAGAAGAGGAGAATGAGGGGGGATATGATCAACATGTTCAAATATATAAGGGGTCCATATAGTGATCTTGGTGTTGAGTTATTCTCTTTACGGTCAACCCAGAGGACACGGGGGCACTCTTTACGTCTAGAGGAAAAGAGATTTCATCTCCAAATACGCAAAGGTTTCTTCACAGTAAGAGCTGTGAAAATGTGGAATAGACTCCCGACAGAGGTGGTTCTGGCCAGCTCAGTAGATTGCTTTAAGAAAGGCCGGGATACTTTCCTAAATGTACAGAATATAACTGGGTACTTACATTTATAGGTAAAGTTGATCCAGGGAAAATCCGATTGCCTCTTGGGGGATCAGGAAGGAATTTTTTCCCCTGCTGTAGCAAATTGGAGCATGCTCTGCTGGGGTTTTTTTACTTCCTCTGGATCAACTGAGGGTATACAATTGGGTATATTGGATTGTACGATATTTTTTATTTTATTTATTGTTTTTAAGGTTGAACTGGATGGACTTGTGTCTTTTTTCAACCTGACTAACTATGTAACTATGTAACTATTTGTTCTAAACCATGGTAGGAATAAGTGAAAACTGCAGATTTGCCATTGCCTAAAATTGTTGGGTGTGGTCTATCAAGCTGTATGGATGATGCTGACTCTTCTGCTGTAGGGGAAGTGCTGTAGTGGCCACTTGGAGGGTCTAGAAATGATTATCATGGTGATCACTTTCTCTCTGTAGCAATGATTTTCGCGGTGGTCACTTACTTTGTCTAGCAGTGATTATGGTGGTGATTACTACCTACCTCTAGTGGCATTAATTTAATGGTGCTATTACTTGACAGAAGTAATAGTTGCTAGATTGTTGTAATCATAGTCATTCCTGATTATATTTTGGGGTTGATTTACTAAAACTGGAGAGTGTGAAATCTGGTGCAGCACTGCATGGTAGCCAATCAGCTTCTAACTTCAGCTTGTTCAATTAACCTTTGACAAAATACCTGGAAGCTGATTGGCTACCACGCATCGCTGCATCAGATTTCGCACTCTCCAATTTTAGTAAATCAACCCCCTTGGTTCTCTCTGGATATATAGCGGTGAAATTGGTCTAGTAGCAGTCCCTCCCTAACTGTAGCATTGGTCTATTCCTGACTGTTTGTCAGTCCTGGTGTTCTATGGTTGTCGTCAATCCCTGTATCCAGTGCAGTTCAGCTTCTGTGTCCAGTGGACTGTCCTGTGTCCAGGTGTGGATACTGTGTAGGTCACCAATCTAAGTCTTTTATATGTCAATCTATCGCACAATCAACATTACAACAATAAGAATGACACTAAGGCTCGATTCACACCTATGCATGTTGCTTTTGAGCATTTTTGGAGTTTTTTTTTTCATGCTTGCCACGTTTTTGAGCAGCGTTTTTGTAGCGTTTTTACAGCGTTTTTGCCACGTTTTGCGTTTTTTTTTGTTTTTTTTTTACAGTTTAAAAAAAAAAAAAAATAATGGCAAAAACGCATCAAAAACGCACCAAAAACGCTGCAAAAATGGTGCACATGCATTTTTGATGCTGGTCCATTGAATTGTATTACATGCAAAACGCTGCATTTTGCATGAAAAAAAGTCCCTGACCCTTTCCAAAAATGCAGAGGTACAAAAAGGCATTGATGTGAACATGTTCCATAGGAACCCATGTTAAAAAATTCCCATGCATTTCTGCAAAATGCAAAATGCATCAAAAAACGCGCTAGTGTGAATGGAGCCTAAAGTGGACACAGAAGACAAAGTCTATCATCAATAATGATTAAAGATCCAGTAATATCCAAGATATTATAATATCCGTGATTGAATATAGATTCTGACAATTCTGAATTACTGTTAATACTCAATTTAGGGTGGCACAGTGGTGTAGTGGGTAGCACTTTCACCTAGCAGTAAAAAGGGTCACTGGTTCGAATCTCAACCACGACACTACCTGCCTGGAGTTTGCATGTTCTCCTTGTGCCTGCGTGGGTTTCCTCCGGGTACTCCGGTTTCCTCCCCCACTCCAAAAGACATGCTGGTAGGTTAATTGGCTTCTGTCCAAATCTGGCCCTAGTATATGAATGTGAGTTTGGGGACCTTGGATTGTGGGATCCTTGAGGGTAGGGATCGTGAGTGTGGGATGTATGTGTGGAGCAATGCGTAAATTGACGGCTCTATATGGGTACCTTAAATAAAATAGGGGTGACTGTAGACACGCAAACTCACTCAGGTTGAACTGGATGGACTGGTGTCTTTATTCAACCTCACTAACTATGTAACTATGTAATTTCTTGTTTTGAAAAGTTACATAGCATATGACTAGTATAAGCTACATGACACTGTAAGTGAAGATAACACCAGTTTTGAAACTGTATGCAAAACTAACATTATAGATGTAGTAGTATTGTATCCAGGGCCGCTGATAAGGGGGGACCACCAGTCTTCCTGTAGGGGGCCCGGCTACACAGGGGGAATTTGTGCAGCTGGGTGGAGGTGCAATTACAGAAGGATTACCTGTGCAGCTCTCTGCAGCAGATGAAAGCAGGTTTCTCTCCCTCACGGCAGCTTTCAGCTGCTGCAGGGAGAGACACAGACATAGGGCATCATTCCTTTAATTGCTTCCCCCTCAGAGATGCCAGTCCCTGTTCTGCGAGTGTGAGTGATTTGTACTGATCACTCCTGTGTCCATTGATAACTGAGCATAGTAAACCTTGTTTACTATGCTTCATTTTATGAATGAACAGGAGCCTCTGTCCTCAATTCCTTTTCTCTGTCTCAAATGTGAGATGACTCCTAATATCTCACCAAGCCCCCCCAACAGTGTTGTAAAAAAAATGCACTAAAAAAAACATAAAAAATGTAAAACATAAATGGTAAAAAAAAATTGTTAAAAATTGTAAAAGAAAATAGTTTAAAAAAAAAATTATAAAAAATTATTTTAAAAAAATTGTAAAAAACAATTAAAAAATATTAAGGACTAATTCACATGTTTGTGCCTGCTACTAATGATTTTAGTGTGTTTTTATTAAAAATATAGTTTTAATATATTCGGGTGGGGTAGGCTGTACGGGGCCCTCATGATTTCTAACAGCAGCCCTGATTGTATCTAAAACTGGGATGGCATGAATTTCCCTGTAACTATATAAACCTACATTCTTGTGCAAGTTAATAGTACATGTATATCAAAAATAACATGCAACAAACAAATGACTGGTAGTATTCATTCAAAGGATAACTCCACTTCTGTGGGGAAAAAAATAGCAAATAAAGAAAAAATAATATAGGGTATATAAGTGCGGCACAAATAAAATTGTAATTGAATGTTATTAAAAATTAACTTTCATTTTCAATCTGCAGCCGCTGTAATTTTCTGAAAATGCAATACAATATGGCAACCTGGTGGCATTCTGTACACAGAATGTGTACAGAACGCCCCCCAGAAGCATAATTTCCTGCTTGTGTGACTGACTCACTGATTTTCCCAGAACTCTGCACTAAGATACAAGTCAGATTTCAGGCATCCCCTGGAATAAAAATGTAATTTTTAGCCAGATACTCCCAATAGGAACACATCTAAAGTGATGCAGGCCCAGCAGCTTTCCTCATTAGTGCCCTGCAGGTGCACAGCTGACTGATAATTATGAAACCACTCCCATTAGACTCACTTTCCCACATGGGCACAGAGAAACACATTGGGATTTCTTCAGAATAACAAAAGGTAGAAATCTGCAACAAAGTTTGTTAAAATCCTTGTAATGTACATAGATCACCCAGAGGGGAATGTTTTTTTCTCAACAAAAGTGGAGCTACGCTTTAAACATGTTGAATTTAACACTATCAAAGTTTCTAATACACAGATAAACTCTTTCGGTGGTATGACATTTTTTGAATAGATTGTCAAGCCAAACAATTATTTTACATTTGGCAATAATTACCATTGTTGGCAAGAGATTAACATTAATCAAAATCATTTTCAGAATAACCTCCCTTAAAAAAACGAAATAGTATGGTGTGCCTAGCAAACAAATTACATTTAGTCATCGGTTTCTTTTCCTGTGGTGTCACATACTTCTTACTCCTGATACTGTTTGCTTGCAACATCAGCAGAAATGATGGCTACAGTATCCAGATAGAAAGAAGCAGCTCAAAAGATGCTGTGTCTGTGAAACAATACAATTAGTGTGCAATGAGAACAGAAGCACAAAATGCATTCATGACAAATGCAAAACTGTGTTTTTTTTTTAATTTTATTGGTGATAACTTACCTGTGAAATACAGTTTCTGTATTTGTAGTATTGCAGAAGACATGAAAATGCAAGCAAGCTCATAAACAATCATTTTAGAAACATATTAGAGGAAACCTTAATTAGTTATACCAGTACCCATTATAATGGCAAACATTTTTCCTGGAATTAGAGCACATGGTAGGAAAACAACAACGCTTTAGTAGTGATTGGAATACATCTCCCACATACTGTATACAAACCAATCTGTTCAAGTACAATGTCCTAGAAAGACAGATCAGACTAAAGTCTCATTTACTTTAGTTTTTTTTTTTTTTTTTTTTAATGTCGCTGAAGGGAGCAGCACAGGACAAATGGTCAATTAGCTTTTCCCCTTAAACAGTGAATGAAAAATCACAATCATGCAGACAGGAATGGCCTGCAGCTTATCTGGTCTCAGTTATACTCATGATCTAACCAAACGCATATAAGCAGTGGATTCATGCACTGAAGCTGATTTCATAATTCCATTTAAATAAGCAGACCATCTACCATAACTTTCCCGTTATCCACAATACAATACTAGCTCTAACAAAAGATGCATGTACACAAGTAGACATAAAAACTTTATGACCTTAAAGCGGGGTTCCACCCAAATTTTGAACAATATCTGTATGTATTCTCTTCCTTGCCTAGATGCTGACATGCCGTTTAAAAAAATTTAAATCGCCGTAATTACCTTTTATTTTTCTATTCTTCTTTGCACTTCCTGGTTCTCCTCCCGTGGGAGTAGGCGTGTTTCTTTCCCTCTCCCAGACTCCTGGGAGCTAGTCTCAGGCTTCCCAGGATGCCACTGAGCATGTGCAGGAAGGAGCGGTGAATGCTGGGAGCACAGCATTCACCACATCCAGGAAATAAATGCTTGTGGGCTTCAAATGCCCACAATGAAGATGGAAACCGCCTGTGAATAATATAAGTTATTCTTTCCGACGAAATCTGACACAGGCGGACATATTACACACAATATGTGAGTATGTAATGCTGAGAAGAAAAGTTTGTGAATGAACTCAAAAAAAAAAAAAAACGATAGATAGGTGGACCCCCGCTTTAACTCCTGTAAAGATCCACTGTCTTTGACCGCCATCATCACTTTTCAGCAGACCTCAGAAAAAAGTTATCAGACCTACACAACATTGGATGTAAAATTCAGATGCTTGCCAGTTAATTTCTGATATCTTTAAAAGAAAGTATGGGGTATGGCTTTTTTTCTGAATCATACTGAATCTGTACCCTGCTGCCTCTAATACTGAGAATCGAGCGATCAAACATCGCCGATCAGTCAGTTCTCAAGGCTCCCGTCAGTCACTGCTGTCTGCTCTGCCACCTCCTCGCTAAATGGAGCGCTATGCTGTGGAGGGGCGGGAGTGGCCGGCTCAGGCTCTCAGTGGCTCGCTGAGAGCCTGAGCTGGGTGCTGGTCCAGGTATGTGGGTAGATCCCGACTTCATTGTCACGATCTTGCCTGAGCCTGGACCGGCTCTGTGATGTTATCTGATACTGGGTTTCAGCCCGCTGTCTGCTGAAACCGGGTCACAGGAGTGCAGAACAAACTGCACTCCTGGGATCCACAGGAGAAGTACAGCCAAGCAAGCTTTGGCTGTACTTTTCCTTTATGTTTCATCTTTATGCTTCTAGCCTTAGTAAATAGAAAGGAAGGTATATAATATATAGACTTGTTTTAAACTTTTTTTTTTTTTTTTTTTTACACTTCTTCAGTTGCTTCCTGGTTTCTGGTCTAGGCTATCATGATGCCATACTCCTTTAATCCTCTGCATTGTGTTAAAAGGCTGTTTGACCCTGTATGCACAGATCCTCCTCTTCTTCCACTGACTCCAAAACAGTTCTGGATAAGACATAGTTACTGAAGTCAGTCTGCACATGCTCAGTTTGGTGTGTATTGCTAGAGTTTTTTTTTTTCTTGGGGAAGTACATGTGATCAGCACAGGGCCAATCAGCACTGTCCAGATAGTGTCAGGGGTCATGGATTCTGATAGAACAGCCAGTGCAGTATGAAAACTCCTCTTACAAAACTTCAACCAGATGCTGATAGAAGTCACAAGACTGCATATACTGCTGATGAGAAAAGGTATTTAGCAGTTTATATTTACTAAAATGATTGCATTTCCATGTTCTGTGTACTGTGGGAGACCAGATATAGTGAATGCAGAATCCTGGGTTTAGTAACACTTTAACACCCATGTGAATAGGCTCTTAATGTGGTAAGAAAAAATAAAATAATCTACTATAAATGGGCAAGGAATCACATAGTACACAACAATACACTCTGAATTATTCCACTTTAAAAAAAAGAACATGTAACAACTATACAAACACTACAGAACATTATCTAAACACAGTCATGCACCCAGTGGTCTATTGCTAATGTACAGAGTGAATTGACCCCTTATTTGAGCATCTGTGACTACTGTCACATATCACATTACCTAGCAAACAAAACACTTAACCTCCATTAAGGTGAGCATAAACCCGAAAGTCTCAGAGGCTTATTTATAAAGAGCAGATAAAGAAAAGCCTTTTCTATCACTTCACTAATAATTAGCAGCAAAACGACTGCCATTTATTTTACTAATTTTACTGATATTGCATCTTGCAGCATGGTTTATTTTAAATAATGTTAAAAAAACTACAATGAAACATATTTATTTCAGCATAATTGATGATTTTAAATAGATGTAAATGAAATGACACTACCATGTTATGTTTCATATTTGTTCACTTTTAAAAATTATTTTCTAAAAAATGACCTACCCACCAGAACTGTCAAACTGTCAAACTAGGCATATGAGCTGGTGGCTCGAAGGCTAGAGAATCTGCAACCCTGATGTCCCAAGTTGCTACCACTGCCACCAAAGGAAATGATAAAGGGTAAGGGCGTCCTTTGTAAGCAAGGTTTCTTTATAAAGTCATTATAATTGGCATTGAAAATATACTACGGGGATCTCTCATGTGCTACAATACATCTTTTATAAGAGTTACATGTTCTGATTGAGGTTTCAGAAAACCTTGTTTTAAGGTGATGGTAAAATTTGTCCTTGTCGTAAATGCTTAATTTTTTTTTTTATGAAAGAGGAGACTAAAAATTAATCAAAAACAAGACCTCTGTAGTCTATTGCTACACAAAAAGACCTCCATGTTCTATTGCTACACATTTAAGTGGTCAAAAAGGTACATTTTGTTTTATTTTGAAAAAAAAAAGTTATTTTCAATTTGTCTATCGCTCAGTTTTTTTTTCTTTGCTTGTTTAATTTCCCTTGTATTTGATTGGGTAGTTAAAGCGAGCATACATTCAGATCATTCACTATGTTGAATGAATACTTTCTTTCCTAAGTGAACATTCTCTACGCCTTTTAAAAAGTCAACCCAAATGTTTGATGTAGGGAAGGGATGGCCAGCTAAGTGTCATACGCTCCACTCTCCGCCTGAGGCACAGGATTTCATAAAGAGTAAATGTATACGATTTGGTTTCTTGCACCTCTGCCAATCAGTCTAAAGGCCAGCTCTGTTCTTATTCTTCCCATGAACTGGCTAGGACTAACTGCAATACCTAGATCTTCCCTTTATCTTGATGAAGCATATCTAGCAACCCAGGACTCCCTAAAACCATCTAAAGCCTCCTGTGTTTTTAAATATTGGGAAACTTTTCATACAATCAGAACACGAAAGAAAATGAAATCAAAGCCTGCAGTGTGGTGTCACTGATCCACAGGTACCCTATATAGTAAAGGCCCACAGTATTCGTGGTTAAAAGTTACTTCCATACACCATGTTCCTTGTAATGTCCAAGAGTAGGATTGTCAGTTAGGGGGTACAATAGTTTCCATCTACTGTGATACTTCGATCAAGATGATCCGGGTTGTTATGCCTGCTTTTTACTATTTGACCTATTGTAAAATTGTAGAAAAGTGTAAAAACCTTCTCTTCTCAGACACGTGTTATGTCAACAGTGTCTTAGGCGTTTTGTTCAAAAGTTCAGTAGCCAGGCTGTCTTAAAACAAAGTGTGAGTTTATTTGGTCACACTTGGCAACAACTTGAAAATATATACAAAGTTAAATTCTTCTTACAGCTTGATGTAGTAAAACAAAAGATAATAGGAACAAAAACTTGTATAAGAAAGTTCAAGAGATGTTTCAGCTCCGTTTGTGCTTCTCTATGTCAGAGAGATGTCCGCTCTAGCAGCTGTTTGTGAGGTAGGCTGTATTTAGGCCTAATGTAAACAAAATGTCTTCTTCAGTGTAAGGATGCGTGTGTCCTTCTTCTTTGTGTGTGTGAAAAAGTAGTGAAGTCCTTCTGTGTGTGAGTAAAGGACATGTTTTAGTGTGTGTCGTGTAGTGAAGTGTAGTGAAGTGTGTCCTGAAGTAAAGTGTCACTCTGTTTTTATACTATCTCAAATCTACTAGTCAGCAAGCTATAGCCATAACCATATATAGCTAGAACTAAAAATGAAATGATCATATTCGTGATTATTCTAAATATTCTCTTTGCCAACAGCTGACACGTCTCTTAAGCTTCTTTGACTGTCAGTAACACACAACAGATTCTTATAAAAAACTCAAGGTGAATGACCTTTCCAAATGGCCGAATTCTTGTAATGGATATTCTTTAAGCTACAGAAATGCAATTCTGTACCAAAACTTACAAATGCATATTAAACTATAATTGGATATATATAAATATATATTACTTCCCCCAAACTCAATCTAGCTAACTAATTAAATAACTATATCAAATAACTAACTATATTATAGATAATATATGTTTTTACTTTTAAAAAGATCTTTACAATAAAGTCTATGACAGATACTCTGAGTATATTCTTATCTGTGAAACCACTGACCTACTGACCTTTAGTCATTAACTCTGTACATGGAGAACAACTGGTACAAAAAATGACATGCACACAACCTAGCTATTTCAAGATTCGTCTTATGCTGAGCTGAGTGAGCTTTTTCAATGTCAAAGCATAAAAGGGAACTCAGACTGCATAAATACAGATCTTGATTATAAAGCCAAATTAATATAATTATTCTACACCTATACAAGCTCAGAAGTCCATTACTTCTGCATGGAATGTCTGGTCTTACATCATTATTGTATTGTAACACCAAAAAATTATGTCTGGAGTGTTGCTGTTGGCACCTGTACTGCAATTGCACAATGTACTAAATAACATTTTTTAAAAAGAGTTACTTCCAAGTGTTAAATCGCATCTCCATTCACCATTTTATTAAGCCACAAGGGTTAGAACTGTCCGTTTTTGTTTTTTTGTTATCATGATGTCTGTAGCCTTTGGGAAAATTTCTCTTACTTCCTGTGTGGTCATTGAGACAGGAAGTGAGCAAAAATCTTCATTAAAGTATTTAGAAATTGAGTAGCGAGGGGTGGGAACCTTTGCCAGGTTTTATTACTGTCTTTGGTTGCTGGAACAGAAAGTGAGGGTAATTGCCCCAACAGGGACAGCAATAAAAACTTGACTGAGGTTATAACTCTTCCCTACTTCAACCAAAACCAAAGATACAGTATACTTAGCTGTAGGTCTGCTTTCATTGCATTTTAGTTTAGACAAGTTATATATGTATAGCATTTTACATTGTTTATAGATCATTGTCAGTTTTGCAAACTGACAATCTTATAAAAGCATCTTAGAGTGTGTCATAAAAGTTAATATTTTTTTTTTACTTTGTATGGGAAATTTAAAACACGCAGTCAATACATAACACCTGCCATGCCAATTATTCCTTGTGTTTTTTAAACATTCAGTGATAAATTATAGCTAAAAACAATGAAACACACCAATATGATACTGGGTACAGGAAATAGAACCTACTCTTACATGTTGAATTACTCTTGCGTCATGATCATATAGATCATTTGAGCACCATGCATCCCAAAGGCTGTCAATATATTTTACTATGTTTAAAAAGGCCAAATCAAGTAAACACCATGCTGATTAGCGAATTGTAAGGTTGCTCTTTTATCAATATATGAACTCTCACCTCCTACGTTCTGAAGTCTCGCGTACTATCTTAGCAAAGAATCTGGAAGACTATTTCCAATGTAACCTAGGGTCAGTCTCCGATTTTTCTACGTTGTGGGAGGCACACAAGACTGTTTTCCGAGGTGCTTGCATAGCTGAAAGCTCTCGCTTAAAAAAATATAGAAATAGATTTATACGGCCCCTTACATCCGCTTTGGTTACTGCGGAGCAAAAGCTAGCTATTGTGTGGCCCCACAGTGTCGAAACTACATAAGGTCATCTCTCTCAGAGAACAAATCAAACTAATACAACTTGGCAAGGCAGCTAGGTCTTTATTGTGGACAAAACAAAAATTTTATGAATACTCGAATAAACCCCGTAGAATGCTAGTCAACAAATTACACCCATGCCCATTTAATTCATTCCCTGATTTCCTCCAACAGGCAGATGGATCTAGAGCACACTGTCCCCGTGCAATATCAAATATTTTTGGCAAATTCTATCATAAACTATACAACTGTCTAACCCCAGAGAACCATTTCAATTTCACTCAGGAGAAATTTGAGAACTTTTTCTCCAACATAAAACTCCCAAAACTGTCTTCAGAAGACTTAGATCTGAATATAGATATAACGGCTGAGGAACTCTTGGCCATAGTTAAGAAACTTCCACTACATAAATCACCCGGTCCTGACGGACAGCCCTATATCTACTACAAATCCTTCTTTGACATCCTATCCCCACATATGCTGACTCTCTACGATTCCCTGCTTAAGGGTAAGTCTCCTCACCCACAATTTTCCCACTCTTACATATCTGTCATCCCAAAACCTGGCAAGGACCCCTCTATCCCACATAATTACAGGCCTATAGCTCTTTTAAATTCAGACTATAAAATATTTACTAAAATCCTGGCAACCAGACTATCTAAACTTATCCCCAAACTGATTCACAGAGACCAGGTGAGTTTTGTCCCGGGTAGGCATGTGGGGGACAATACCTGTCGTACAATTGACTTAATAGACCTTTTGGACAGAACTTCTCGGCAGGCATTGATCTTAAGTTTAGATGCACAAAAGGCCTTTGATAGATAGAGTTGGCCTTACATGTTCACTGTTTTAAAGAGGTATGGTTTTAGGGGTCCTTTTCTAAAAGCTATAGAAGCTCTTTACTTAACAGTTACAGCCCAAGTGCAAATGTCATCCTTCCTGTCGCCTAGCTTCCCCATGACAAATGGAACTCGACAGGGGTGTCCTCTATCACCATTACTTTTTATTTTATGTCTAAAACCCCTGGCCGAGTCCATTCACACTCACCCGGATATTCGTGGGGTGGTGATGTGACAGGGGGAATATAAATTGTCATTTTTGCAGATGACATCTTGCTCACTATAACTAATCCATTGATATCTCTCCCCTCACTACATAAAATACTGGCTTCTTTTGGAGCCATCTCAGGTTATAAGGTTAACACTTCTGAAACCGAAGCCCTACCCATACACATCCCATTACCCTTATTATCACAACTCAAGGAATCATATCCTTATAGGTGGTGCAAATCCTCCCTCAAATACCTAGGTGTTCTTCTTACCCATTCCTACTCTTCTCTCTACTCAGCTAACTTCCCGCCTCTAGTTACAGACATCAATAAATCCCTATCAGCTTGGACAAAATATCCCCTATCTCTGCTGGGCAGGATTAATGTTTTAAAAATGTCCATTCTACCTAGACTATTATATCACTTTGAAACATTACCAATTGCTATACCCTCCTCTCAATTAAAAGCACTCCAGAGAAGTTTTCTTAAGTTCATATGGGGGACAGGGCCCATCGCATAGCAAGCTTTGTGGTTTTTGCCTCAAGATCCAGGGGGGGATTGGGAGCTCTGGACACTATTAAATACTACTATGCTTCACATTTGAGGGCTATTGCCTCGTGGTCCTCTTTGTTTGCTCCAAATCAGTGGACGGCCATTGAAAAGGGAGTGCTGTACCCAGTTCATCTGAGTTCTCTGGTTTGGGGCACCCCCCAATCCTTAGATTCCATTCTTAAACATCAATGTACTGCTCCAATGCTTAACCATTTGGCTTAAATGCCTCAAGGATTACCACCTTGCCTCACCTTGCTCTCCCCTGGTAAATATATTGTTCAACCCACTCATACCAGATAGTATGTCCCTAAGTAGGGTTTTCCCATGGCTCAATATCCCCATTTTCCAACTCCGAGATCTATTACATCCTTTCACACGAAAACTACATACCTTCGATACCTTACATGAGAAATTTGATATTCCCCCTCAACTCTTCCACTTCTATCTGCATGTTAGACATTTCTTCCACTCCAAATCCCCAACCTTAATTCTTGACAAACCGTCCACCTTTGAATACTTTTGTGCTCAAGGACCTTATCAATTGCATTTAATATCCTCCATTCATCGTATCCTTCATGAGTCGACACGCCTTACCGAGACCACACACCACTATATGAGGAGGTGGTCTGATTTAATAGGTAGACCTATTTCGGTCCAAGTATGGGATAAGATTCGGTCCTCTATCTCCAAGTCCTCCAAATGTGTAACCCAAAGGGAGACATCTGTGAAGATCCTCATGTTTTGGTATAAAACCCCTGATGTAATTCACAAATATGATCCCTCAGTCTCGCCACGTTGTTGGCGTTGCAGGACAGATACAGGTTCCTTGTTTCATATTTTCTGGCAATGTTCAATGATACAACCCTTCTGGCATGAGGTTTGGCTCCTAGTGGATGTGTCCCTTCTGCTCGATCCCTTGAATTATTTGGTGGGTCTCCCTTTTTCTGGCATAACCAAAAAAGCCAATAGGCTTCTTTCTTATATTCTATTGGCTGCTAAAAGGCTTATCCCTATGTGCTGGCTATCCAATGCACCTCCTCCTTGGTCCAAATTTCTGCATCTAGTGGCTGAAATTCAGAGGATGGAATATCTAACAGCCTCAGTACATGATGCTATCCCCCAATTTGATAAAGTATGGGAACCTTGGGATCGATCGGAATTCGGGACCCCTATGCCAACTACCACATCTTAAATTATATTGCCATTGTGCTACATGTGCCCATGTTGCATTTCCCCACTCCCTTATTTTCATGTAGGTCATTAGATGCCTTACTGAGCCTTCTACCTTATATCATATGTCCTGCATGAAACCTGTGTCTCTTCTCCTAAATGATTGTTTGCCGATTCTGAAACTTAAATTACCTACTTACAAGCTGTTTAACTTCTGTTTTCTTGACTTGCTGTGCAGAACACCCACACCAGACTTTGTTTGTCTGTTCCTTACACTCCATTGTTCTTGTTCTTTTCTGACATCATTGTATTTTCAATATCTATGTAATTTACATGATGCAACAATTCTGTATTTGTTTGCTTAAAAAAAATATATAAAAGTTTAATAAAAACACAATTTTGCAAAAATATATGAACTCTGCACGGTCACCTTGCAGCTCTAAATCAAACCATCATTTGCACCCAGCAATAGACAAGCAACTCTCCTGATTGATGAAGTCTCTTAATGCCTTCCCATGGCTTTCCAACAAGATTGCTAGCTGAAAACTATGTTAGCAATTGAATCACGAGCAACATTTAAAGATTTATGCTGTATGTAGTGCTGTAAGACAAATGTATAGAGCTACAGTGGCATATAACGTTCACAGCAATATGCTCACCTGTGTCCAAACAACGAATCATAGTAAATCTTCATTAATCCATAGTGGAAATGAGAACAGCACCACAAGCTAATTAGATATGCATCAGTGCAATCTGGTTACATGTTAAATTCACTTGTCCGAACAGGATAATAATTTCTCTGTCATCTTAGATGCATTACTGATTGTTCTGATTGTTCTTACCTACCACCTCGCTAACAGCTTCAAAAAATTATTGGAAGCCAGTCCTCAGCATGGGTTCAGTGCCTTTGTGAAAGTTATATACAGTGCCTTGAAAAAGTATTCATACCCCTTGAAATTTTCCATATTTTGTCATGTTACAACCAAAAACTTTTCCAAAATTTTTTTGGGGCGGAGGGATTTTTTTTTTGTTATAGATCAACACAAAGTGGCACATAATTGTGAAGTGGAATTTTGTTATGTTACAATCAAAAACATACATGTATTTTATTGGGATTTTATGTGATAGACCAACACAAAGTGGTACATAATTGTGAAGTGGAAGGAAAATGATAAATGGTTTTCAAAATGTTTTACAAATAAATATCCCTGAGTCAATACTTTGTAGGACCACCTTTCACTGCAATTACTGCTGCAAGTCTTTTTGGGTATGTCTCTACCAGCTTTGCACATCTAGAGAGTGAACATTTTTGCCCATTCTTCCTCGCAAAATAGCTCAAGCTCTGTCAGATTGGATGGAGAGCGTCTGTGAACAGCAATTTTCAAGTCTTGCCACATATTCTCAATTGGATTTAGGTCTGGACTTTGACTGGGCCATTCTAACACATGAATATGCTTTGATCTAAAACATTCCATTTTAGACCTGGCTGTATGTTTAGGATCGTTAGCCTGCTGGAAGGAGAACCTCCGCCCCAGTCTCAAGTCTTTTGCAGACTCTAATGCCCCATATACATGGTCGGAATTTCCGCCAGAAAAAGTTCGATGGGAGCTTTTGGTCGGATACTCTGACCGTGTGTATGCCCCATCGAACTTTTTTTGTCTGCATTTCCGACAGACTTAGATAGAGAACATGTTCTAAATTTTTCCGTCGGAAATACCGATGGAGGTTATCCTATTGGCAAGTCCGACCGTGTGTACGGCATAACAGGTTTTCTTCTAAGATTGTATTTGGCTCCGTCCATCTTCCCATCAACTCTGACCAGCTTCCCTGTCCCTGCTGAAGAAAAGCATTCCCACAGCATGATGCTGCCACCATGTTTCACGGTGGAGATGGTGTGTTCAGGGTGATGTGCAGAGTTAGTTTTCCACCACACATGCCATTTTGCTTTTAGGCCAAAAAGTTAAATTTTGGTCTCATCTGACCAGAGCACCTTCTTCCACATGTTTGCTGTGTCCTCCGCATGGCTTCTTGCAAACTGCAAACTGGACTTCTTATGGCTTTCTTTCAACAATGGCTTTTTTTGCCACTCTTCCCTGAAGGCCAGATTTGTGGAGTGCACGACTAATAGTTGTCCTGTGGACAGATTCTCCCATCTGAGCTGTGGATCTCTGCAGCTCCTCCAGAGTTACCATGGACCTCTTGGCTGCTTCTCTGAATAATGCTCTCCTTACCTGGCCTGTCAGTTTAGGTGGACGGCCATGTCGTGCTATACGCTTTCAATTTTGGGATGATAGATTGAACAGTGCTCCGTGAGATGTTCAAAGCTTGGGATATATTTTTTATAACCTAACCCCGCTTTTAACTTCTCCACAACTTTATCCCTGACTTGTCTGGTGTGTTCCTTGGCCTTCATGATGCTGTTTGTTTACTAAGGCTCTCTAACAAACCTCTGAGGGCTTCACAGAACAGCTGTATTTATACTGAAATACACACAGATGGACTCTATTTACTATTTAGGTGACTTCTGAAGGCAATTGGTTCCACTAGATTTTAGTTAGTGGTATCAGAGTAAAGGGGGCTGAATACAAGTGTATGCCACACTTTTCAGATATTGATTTGTAAAAAAAAATTGAAAAACATTAATCATTTTCCTTCCACTTCACAATTATGTGCCACTTTGTGTTGATCTATCACAAAAAATCCCCCCTCCCCCCCCCAAAAATTTTTTTTTTAAGTTTTTGGTTGTAACATGACAAAATATGGAAAATTTCAAGGGGTATGAATACTTTTTCAAGGCACTGTGTATAACTTTCACAAAGGCACTGAACCCATGCTAAGGACTGGCTTCCAGTAATGCAAGACACTGTAATGTTCACAGCAAAATGCTCTCCTGTGTCCAAACGGATCATAGTAAATTTTCATTAATCCATAGTGGAAACGAGAACAGCACCTCGAGCTAATTAGCTATGCATCAGTGCAATCTGGTTACATGTTAAATAGAATTCACTCGCCCAAACAGGATAATAATTTCTCTGTCATCTCAGTTGCATTACTGATCGTTCTTACCTACCACCTCGCTAGCAGCTGCAAAAGATTATTGGTAGCCAGGCCTTAGCATGGGTTCAGTGCCTTTGTGAAAGTTATATATACACCATATGCTGGTATCTCCTGCCGACTGCATTCCAAGCACCTGATTACCAGAAGTTTGCTCACTCACAGCCTAGGCAGACATCCGAGCAAAGACCCGGTCATCATACAGCATGTGCAGCAGTGTGTTCCTCAAGGAGTGCTTCTTTCTAACTACAGTGCTGCTGTCTGCTGAAGTGAGTTATGAGAGAACTCACGGGTGGGATCTGGTTTCCTGATGAGTGTTGTGCTGGCTGTTTGGGCTGTGCAGCACAGTACAGTCCAATGGCCCAGGTGTTGCCACTGTGCACCTCACAATTCGCAGAGGGTCTGGACCCCCTTACCCTACTTATTTATGCCCCTGATGGTAGCTGTTTTGTCTGCCATTAGATTTGTATTTCTGTCCATCCAATCCTGAGATTTACACAGTTCTGGTACACAGCACAGGCCTGTCTGTCAGGGCAGAAGACCTGATTTTTGTCTACTTCAGTTAAGTTACACTTGCATGTCTTATCCCTCCCCTATCCTGTGACTGCACAGTGAAAGGAAAAGCAGAAGACCAATGAGTTCATCTCTTTGATACTCTTCTCTCTCCTCCTTTGTTACTTGCTAACACCTGAACAATCCAGGTACTTCATTGCTTGCATTTAAAAAATATATATGTTATGATGTATTAATGAATACAAAGCTGATAAAAGTACATGGAACAATAAATTGTAGTTGTTTTTTCGCATATAACCTTATGATTAAAGAAAATAAATACTGTAAATTAGTATACATTTAGCCATGTACAGTATTAGGAAGGATTGTAGGGTAGTTTACTTTTCAATTGTTTCTAAAGTATGCTGTATGTTAACCCTAACAATTAACTTTTATTTGCTACCTTTTGGCCTGTTAATAATATCACTGACGGTGTTTTGTTATATCCGATAGATAAGTACAAAGAATACCTGTTGCTCTTATCAGAAATTCAGAGCTGTCCTGTGTTCACTTTTCCTGTGTTATTGCAAAAAGTCTAATACGCTCTTTAAGTTCCTAAAGCGTTTGTTATCCCCAACACTTCATATTCCTGATATGTGCCTGCTGTACCATGTACTTGTATGAGAAAGTATCATGCTCTCTTTGTATTGCTTCTTTTATGTGAAATCCCTGGTGTTCCTATTAGCCCCCTTGCTTTCCTATTAAAAACTGACCACACTAAGCAGGAGAGAACATCATGGTCAGTTCTCTAGCTGTGTACTCTCCTCCAATGATCAGACTTGTCCTTGTCCTGCATAGCCATTCACTGGCAAGCTCAGTGTGCTGCTGCTTTTCCACCCCCCAGCTCTTATGCAGTTGAGAACAGAGGGAATGTGATTACTTATAAAAAAAGAGAAAAAAGGTATTTATAAAGTTTTTTGTTTTATATATCTGTACAAAAATGTTGTGTCTTTCATTTCTATTTTAAATTGAATGACTTTTTTTTACAAGGTGATTGTTTACAATCACTTTAACTTGGGATTACAGAATATGTAATAGTCTGTATGTTGTGGAAAAAAGGATAGGGGGTGGGTTTGAATAGTTTATCAAAAGTGCATTTCCGGAAGAACAAGTATTTTTCTGTATATGCAGGGTCTTTAACCGTTTGCTGCCCGACGGCCGTCATATGAAGGCCAGGCGGCGCGGCTCTTGTTCTGGGCAGGCGTCATATGACGTCCCTCCATTTAAACAGGGCATGCGTACGATTGTGTGTGCGCAGCCCTGTACCATCAGTGGTGGCGTGTCATGGAGACACTGCTTGCCACTGAGGGGGGTGAACAGCCATTGGGCATGGCTGTTTACAACGTGATCGGCCGTAATGAAGTCACGGCCGATCACAGATGGTACCACCCCACTTTCCACGGCGCATGCGCGCGACCGGGAACACTGCTCGTCACTGATGCTGGTAAACAGCCATTGGCCGGCAACTGTTTACCATGTGATCAGCTGTGATCCGTTCACAGCCGATCACTAAATGTAAACACAGAGCGGTAACGAGATGTTACCGGGTTCTCCTCCTCACACCCCACTCGTCTGTGAGAAGGAGATAGCGGTAACATTTCATTACCGCTTACAGTGTACACCAATCACACTGATTGCCCCCTCAATAAAGAGGACCTGTCACCACCCATCAAAGTACCTGCCACTGTCCATCTGAGTACCTGTCACAGTCCATTTGAGCACCCGAGCACATGAGTACCTGTCACAGTTCATCTGAGTACCCGAGTACCTGTCACAGTTCATCTGAGTACCCGAGTACCTGAATACCTGTAACAGTCCTTCTGAGTAGCCGAGTACCTGAGCACCTGTCACAGCCCATCTGAGTATCTGTCACAGTTCATCTGAGTAAATGTCACTGCCCATCTGAGTACCTGTCACTGCCCTTCAAAGTACCCGAGTACCAGTCACCAGCCCATCAGAGAACCCGAGTACCTATCTGTAGCCCATCAAAGTACCCGAGTACCTGTCACCAGCCCATCAGAGTACCCGAGTACCTGTTACCAGCCCATCAAGTTACCCAAGTACCTGTCTCCAGCCCATCAGAGTATCCGAGTACCTATCTGCAGCCCATGCCTCATAAAATATACATTGGGGTGTTTGCTTTCCAAAATGGGGTCATTTTGTGGGTAATTCCACTGTCCTGGTGCTCAAGGACCTTCAAAAGTGTGATAGGTAGGAATGAAATGAGATGTGTAATTTATGCTCCTAGAATGCCTGAAGCTACTACTTAAATGTTGAGCCTCTGTATGTGGCCAGGCTGTGTAAAAGTCTCACACATGTGGTATCGCCATACTCAGGATGAGTAGCAGAATGTGTTTTGAGGTGTAATTTTTGCTATATACATGCTATGCGTTAGAAATATCTTATAAATTGACAACTTTGGGTAAAAAAAAATGCGTTTTCATTTTTTTCCACATTTTCCAAACATTTCTGGAAAAAAATGAACCGTTTAAAAGACTTATTATGCCTCATAGATTATACGTTGGGGTGTTTGCTTTCCAAAATGGGATAATCTTGTGGGCAATTCCATTGTCCTGGTGTTCCAGGGCCTTCAAAATTGTAATAGGTGTTTGAGAAATGAGATGCGTCATTTATGCTCGTAGAATGCCTGAAGGTGCTACTTCAATGTTGGGCCTTTGTATGTGGCCAGGCTGTGTAAAAGTCTCACATATATGGTATCAACATACTCGGGAAGAGTAGCAGAATGTATTTTGGGGTGTAATTTGTTGTATGCATATGCTCTGTGAGAGAAATAACCTGTTAATATGACAATTTTGTAAAAAAAAATTAAAAATCAATCTTCATTTTGCAAAGAATTGTGGGAAAAAATTACAACTTAAAAAAACTCACCATGCTACTTACTTAATACCTTGGAATGTCTACTTTCTAAAAAGGGGTAATTTGGGGGGTATTTGTACTTTCCTGACTTGTTAGTGTCTCAAGAAATGAGATAGGCCTTCAGTACATCAGGTGTGATCAGATGTGATCAATTTTCAGTGATTGGCACCATAGATTGTAGACTCTATAACTTTCACAAAGATCAAATAATATACACTAATTTGGGTTATTTTTACCAAAGATATGTAGCAGTATAAATTTTGGCCAAAAAATTTGCAAAATTTTATGACAGAAACAAAGAAAACGGGATTTTCTTCACAAAATTTACGGTCTTTTTTTATTTATAGCAAAAAATAAAAAAATAAAAAACCCACTAGTAATTAAATACCACCAAAAGAAAGCTTTATTTGTGTGAAAAAAAGGACCCACATTTCATATGGGTACAGTGTTGCATGACTGAGTAAATGTCATTTAAAGTGTGAGAGTGCTGAAAGCTGAAAATTGGTCTGGGCAGGAAGGGGGTGTAAGTGCCCTGTATTGAGGTAGTTAAAAGGATAAAATATTAGAAGATGTTGTTATTTTTGATTATTATAGAAATAAAAATTATCTGTGCAGGATAAACTTATAGGGATACTTTTATAGCTAACACAGTGGAATCGAAAAACTATTTTTAAGAGGCCACATATTTTAAGTAATTGCAGCTCAAAATAATTTTTGAAATAACCTTTAAATTTTTAGGGTGTATTCTTCCTGTATTCTTCCTTATTTTTTAATATTGTATTTAACCACTCCAGCCCTGGAAGATTTGGCTGCTCAATGACCAGAGCATTTTTTGTGATTTGGCACTGCTTCGCTTTAACTGACAATTGCGCAGTCGTGCGACGCTGTACCCAAAAAAGATTGACGTCCTTTTTTTCCCACAAATAGAGCTTTCTTTTGGTGGTATTTGATCACCTCTGTGGTTTTTATTTTTTGTGCTATAAACAAAAAAAGAGCGACAATTTTGAAAAAAAACCACAATATTTTGTACTATTTGCTATAATAAATATCGCCAATTTTTTTTTAAAAAAGCTAATTTTTTTCTCAGTTTAGGCCGATATGTATTCTTCTACATATTTTTGGTAATAAAAATTGCAATAAGCGTATATTGTCTCTATCTCACCTAACTAATGTTGAGATGACATATCAGCTGTATAAGGCCTCATGCACACTGTGCATTTAGCCCTGATGTATGAGGCTCCAGCTTTAAGATGAAGCTGGAGGGTGGCCCCACAGGTGCTTGCTTTCCAAGTATTTATCCCTGGATGCAAACCACCCTAAACATACATACAGCTAGGTGCACTGCCCAACCCTGTAAAGCTGCATAGAGTTTGACAGGCAGTGGGACTGGACAATGCACCTGTGCCCTCAAGCCATGTCTGAACACCGGGGCTAAACGTGTACATTAGGACTAAAGGCTCACTTTTATTAACAGAGAGAGCATGTTTAGTCTGCATGGTGAAAGTTATTTTTTTAAATTCCCTTGCACATGATATGACAAGGGTGAAGCTAGCAGCGGGCACCTGGGGCACGTATCCCCCGCATCTCTTGTGGGATTCTCTGGGTCCTGACACTGCAAATGCCTGAATTTTGTTTTACATTTAACCCCATTTTCAGCAGTTGGTTCTTGTTCTGCCCACTTGCCTGTCAGGGCTGTAACCCAGAGATGAGGGAAGTGTTCCACAGTTCAGTCTAGGTTCTGACGCATCATATGACACAGCCGAGGGGAAGCTTATAAGTACTTCGTGGCCTGGAGGAATGGTGAGTTCAGAGAGGGAGGGGAGATTTGTGCTCGGGCATGGATTTATTTATGTTGACTGAATTTTTTATTGGGGGGGGAGGTGTGCAGGAAGGTTTGTTCGCATTTTGATTCTTTGATTCATGCAGGGGAGACTTTTATTGGTAGTTGGGGTTTTTGCATGAGGGGAAATTTGTGGGAAAATGTTTGGTGAGAAATTTGCTTGGGTAGTTTTTTTGCTAAGGGGTAGGGGGAACTTTCCATGCGGATGGATTTATGCTTAGATGGAAGTTTTGCTTATGTTATGGAGCGGGGATTATGTTTGAGAAAATTGCACTCTGGGGGTTAAATGCTTTGGTCTGAGATGGGGGGGGGGATTTTGTTTCTGGGGTGGCTCAATAGATGTGGGGGAGTACTCATTGAACTGCATCGAGGAAGGAGGTCTGTTTGTTACATAAGCCCGAGTGCTGCACTCTGTGCTGTGTGTTAAGTATCTGGCCACTGTATGCTGGGAGTATTGCAGCCAGGAGTGTGCAATGTATGGTACTATATACAGTGCAGCTGTCAGAAGCTAAAACGTTATGGCATAACAAAGTGTAAAAGTTAGGAATATGTAATGTACAGTGTCTGCTGCATATTCCTGACCACCATACTTTGTATGCTGTGCTGTTAATACTAATATCTATATATACTAATAGCTGCTTCATTCTACATTACGGTACATATCCTGATTCCTTTACTATGTACTCTGGGCCATATATAATTTACACCTAACCCAGGCACATTGTGCGTTATATACTCCTGACCTCTGTGTGTAACATATTGACCCCTGCACTCTGTACAATTTGTGCTCCTAAACCTTGCCCTCTGTGCTTTTGGCATACTCTTGTCCCTTTGCATCCCTGTGATTTGCTTGTTATGTACTCCTAACCCCTGCACTGTTCATTACATACTCCTGAATCCAACAATATACAGACTGTGTTGTAAAATGCATACACCCGAGTCTTGTGCTATGAACATTGCATTCTGCTGACCCCTGCAATCTATTTGCAATATTGTAATTACATACGTCTAACAAGAGTATTCATTAGGGCAGATTTACTAAAACCAGTGCACACAAAATCTGGTGCAGCTGTGCATAGTAACCAGCTTCTAACTTCAGCTTGATCAATTGATCAAATCTTTGACAATAAGCCCCTGTTCACATTGACTGCGACTTTGAAATCATGCGACTTCATCTGTAATCGCATGATTTCAAAGCCGCATCGCAGGGCAAATACGGGTGCGACTTTGATGACATTTGTGCGGCTTCATGCACAGATGTATATTCAAGTCGTACCCGAAATTGCCAAAAGTAGTGCATGTACTACTTTTTCAAATTGATGCGGCACTGTAAAGTCAGCGTTGCACCAATTTGAATAGTGCGATTGTCGGCAATAGGATGACCTGTCAAACCGCATGACAAGTCGCTCCACTGTGAACAGGGACTCAAACCTGGAAGCTGAATGATTACTATGCACATCTGCACCAGATTCTGTGGGTCCCAACTTTAGTAAATCTCCCCAATTGTCTCAACTGTTTCTGGTCTCTAACCATTTTAAAGAAGTTCTCCTTTAGTTAATACATTAAGTGTCTGTCTTCTGCCTATTTTTCAGGTGCATTTTTCAAATATGATTGTACTGATATTAATATTTGGTTTTGGCTGTGAGACTGTATTTAAATTATATTTTGTGGGTACTGAAGGACTGTAGTAAATGTGTCTTGTATACAGTGAGTAGGCTCAGGTTTTATTTACCCATACTACTTTACACCCTTCTCCTCTTAGCACAAATAAGTTGCACCTACCATCCACCACTGTGTGTAGGACACCACAATTCATTTTCTCAGGGTGCCCCAGGTCTTGCACAATCCTAGCAACACCCCTGTGATAGGATATTCTGAGAAAAAGTAAACACTTCAGCTTATTCAGCAAGTGAAACAAATATTCACTTTACAAAATAATCAATCACTACTACTGTAGTAAATGAACCCCCATGATTTCATTGACTTATAGACTTGCATTGCATAAAACAACAGTAAAGTCTACATGTCTACTGAGCAAACATGGCAGATCTCATGCAGATATAAAATTACAAACTATATGCCTTTTTAAAATATTAAACCATATTCATAAGATTCTTTTTTCACACTGATCCTTGATAATCTAAAATCTCTAAAATCAAGTGCAATACACACAAAAACACAAGCCAACCATTCAAAATGGTAGCAAAAATTACAAGTTAGTTTTATAAGTTGTTGATCTGAGACATCATTTTGTCATTAATTTATCACAGGGCTGTCTCTAAACTAAGAGTTTATATTTCCTGATAATGATGGTTTCTTATCCTCTGCACTGATCTGACAAGGATGCAGCACAGCAGAGAATCACTAACACAACCAAAAATAGCCTTACAATGCATAATCTTATCAGCCAGAGGCAGAGGGATATGCAGCCGGGACACACAGGAAACGCGCACGCACAGCCTGCTATGTTGCACGTGAATCTTTGCTCAAGACTACATCTGTCTCTCGCTCTCTGCTTTGTGAAATTGTAAAATTGCATTTAGAATGGTACAAAATCATGAAATCTGTAGCACAATCCACAGGCTTTTTATGAGTGACAATCAAGGTAAAAAAAAAAAGGAACAAAATAAAATTATGAGATAAGGTTGCCTTTTGTAAAGATGAAATACATTTAAATGCAATTAAAATGAAATGTAAATAAATGTATTTATTCTGGCCAATATACTGATACCACTAATTAAATCAACTGTTTTTCATGTTCCCCCTCCACCTTGTCCTCACAGGACTGTTCTGTTCCTTCTCTTTGCTTTTGTTTGGGAAGACAGGCCTTTCAGCTTCATCTGACCCTTGAGTGGGGTTTAAAGAGTAACTCCACTTTTGTTGAGAAATAAAACATTCCCCTCTGGGTGATCTATATACATTACAAGGATTTTAACAAACTTTGTTGCAGATTCCTACTTTTTGTTCTTCTGAACAAATCCCTGTGTGTTTGTCTGTGTCCATGTGGTAAGTGAATCTAATGGGAGTGGTTTCATAATTATTACAATTACACTCTGAGCGGCTCTTACAAATCTGCTCAATGTGATACCCCCTCTCCTCTGTCAGTGCATTCCTATCAGTGCCAAACAATACCACATATCAGTGCTGCCTATCAGTGCCAATCAGTGCTTCCAATCAGTGCCCCCTATCAGTGCCAAACAGTGCTGCCTATCAGTGCCAATCCAGTCCACCTATCAGTGCCAATCAGTGCTGCCTATCAGTGCCACCTGTCAGGGCCAATCAGTGCTGCTAATGAGTGCCACCTGTCAGTGCCAATCAGTTCTGCCTATCAGTGCCAACTATCAGTGTCCATCAGTGCTGTCAATCAGTGCCCATCAGTGCTGCCTATCAATGCCCATCAGTGCTACCAATTAGCGCCCATCAGTGCGACTAAATGCTGACAATCAGTGCTGCCTATTAGTGCAGCCTATCAGTGCCATTAGTGCTGTCAATCAGTGCCACCTATTAGTGCCAGTCAGGGCCCATCAGTGCTTCCAATCAGTAGTGCCAATCAGTGCTTTCTATTAGTGCCAATCAGGGCCGCCTATCAATGCCAATCATTGCTGCCTATTAGTGCCAGCAAGCAGTGCCTATCAGTGCTCATCAGTGCTGCCAATCAGTACCCATCAGTGCTGCCAATTAGTGTCCATCAGTGCTGCCAATCAGTGTCCATCAGTGCTGTCAATCAGTGGTGCCTGTCAGTGCCAATCAGTGGCACCTATCAGTGCTGCCAATCAGTGCCGCCTATCAGTGCTGCCTATCAGTGCTGTCAATCAGTGCTGTCAATCAGTGCCCATCAGTGCACTGAGTGCAAGGATGGTGAGATGAACTCAGCAGCCAGGCACATTGTCCAGGTGGGGCAAAACTGAAATCTGTTGATGTTTATTAATGCCACATGCTGACCTTTAGTATAATAGGTAATCACCACACTACTATTTACAATAAACTACTGGAGGTAAAATAAAAAAAGCGTCAGTAAAAGGCCTGCCACTAAGCACTGTTATGTGTTCCCACATCACAAAAAGAAAAAAAAAAATTGCAGCACTAACTTAATAATCAATAATTTAACAATAATGGTGGAACCCTCTCATGTATGGAAATCTCAATAAACTTCAATATTACCACAATACCAGTCTCTGTGATACACAACTTCACATATAATACACATCAAACTGAAAATAAGACATACTGTATAAAATTAAACTTAGCAGGGATGGTGGAAACTCCTCCTATAGATATTTGCCATACAGATTAAAGCCGAGTGCAACAACTTTTTAGTTGGGTGGTTCCTACCATTATAGCACTTTGGAATTTTTATTTTTTTAGATTGTTACACTTCATTTTATATGTTTTAGTTACTATTATAATGTGAATTTTTGCACTTGAAGTTAATTTTCCACCACCCTTGCTAAGTCCATGTCTTTATGGTGTGCAGTCATTTTGGAACAGGTAGGGGCCATCCCCAAACTTTTCCCACAAACTTGGGAGCATGAAATTGTCCAAAATGTCTTGATATGCTGACACCTTAAGTGTTCCTTTCACCGGAACTAAGGGGCCAAGCCCAATGACTGAAAAACAACCCCGCACCATAATCCTTCCTCCGCCAAATGATTTGGACCAGTGCACAAAGCAAGGTCCATAAAGACATGGATGAGCGAGTTTGGGGTGGAGGAACTTGACTGGCCTGCACAGAGTCCTGACCCCAACCCGATAGAACACCTTTGGGATAAATTAGAGCAGAGACTGGGAGCCAGGCCTTATCGTCCAACATCAGTGCCTAACCTCACAAATGTGCTTCTGGAAAAATGGTCAAACATTCCCATGGACACATTCCTAAACCTTGTGGACAGCCTTCTTAGAAGAGTTGATGCTGTTATAGCTGCAAAGGGTGGGCCAATTTAATATTGAACCCTACGGACTAAAACTGGGATGCCATTGAAGTTCATGTGCTTGAAAAGGCAGGCGTCCCAATACTATTAACAATATAATATAATATAATATAATATAATATAATATAATATAATATAATATATATATATATATATATATATATATATATATATATATATATATATATATATATATATATATATATATATATATATATGTGTGTGTGTGTGTGTGTGTGTGTGTGTGTGTGAGCTTCGGGCTGCACACTCTAATGAAATAGGCTGCGCACACCTATGGGATGGGGGATTTGGTTCAGTTTTTATCACGACCGTTTACATTCAGCTTAAGTGGGGGAAATCTCTCTAGTGCAGCACCATATCACAGTAAAACAAGGATACTATATCAAAAACAAAATTAAAAAAAGGCTGGGCACACACATAATCGAAGATAAAAAGTGAAATAAACTATGGAATATTATTATTATTATTATTATTATAATACAGGATTTATATAGTGTGAAGAGTTTGTGCAGCGCTTTAAAACATGAGGGCAGACAGTACAGTTCCAATACAATTCAGAGGGTCCTGCTCTTCAACTATGTCTTAAAAAAACATAAAAAAAGTACTTTATAGCTCAATGGGTAAGAGTATCACCCACAAGACTAGCTAAAGGTGCGTGAATCAGAAGTAAAGTAAGTAAAGCAAGTTAAACAGCCAAAATATGTGTGTTGCAGCTGTGAATTTAGCTTTTTGTATGCAATTCCACTTAAATAAGTCTTGAATAAGTCTTAACAGCTGACCTTGGCGATTCATAATTGCACTGAATTTTGGCCACTGAAACCACTCAACATGGCACTACAAAAACATTATGCTCATAAATTCTGGAGTCACTGTCTATCCTAATGAGAATCATAATTTGACCTTGAATGTGCTTTAACATATGCCTTGGTGCTTGAATTGATAGTAATTGGAATGTGACTACCAGGAAAGCAATATTTCCACTGACAGTTCACAATCTGGGGGTCCTTTTTAGACACTTTGGAAGTAAATGTACAGCATATCAGAATCAAACTGCAAAATGATGATTCACCAGAAAACCAATCCCTAGCTACTCATCCTGTGGTATAATACCACAATTTCTAGATCTGAGCATTAAACCAGAAAAAAAAGACATTTGTTTTTTGTAATAATCTGGACTTTTCAATAAGACATCCAGTAATTAAATTTAGTAAAGGAATTTCAAAATCTATGTTTCTCATTTATTCTCAACTGCCATTCAATAAAAATATTTCTGAAAGCTTTTACTCTTTTAAATTCAATAAAGCTTCTATTTAACCTCCAGCATATCCCAATGTACATTCCAGATATTGCTCCTCAGACCAATAGGTAATACATGTAACATGTTGCAGTTAATAGAGCCAGGCACATGGATCTACACCAAGGGGCTATGTCTATCACACAAGAAATTTTGTAGCAACTGAAGAATGTCTATCAACTATCTTGTTGCTAGCAATAAAACGAATCTCAGTCAATGAACAAGCTCTGTCTTAAAGCGTTTGTTACCCTAAAAAAAAAATAAAAAAATGGATCATGTTCCCTTAAAGTATGTTATACAGCACAGTGCCTGTGTAATATGGCCACCTGTATAACCTCTATCATCCGCAGCTCTCCTCTGTCTCCCCCCCACCCCACACCTGCCTGTCAGCTTGTGACAGTGCCGATCGCTCCCCTCCTGCTGCAATAATAACCATAGTATATTCATGCCATCCCCTCTGTTTAATAACAATATGTGTCCCAGTGTCTGTGCTATATAAAAAAGATGCATATATACCTTATATCAGAGTGTCTCCCAGTGCTCACGTGACTACTCGCCTTTCTCCTCCTCTCCCGGCTGATGTCAGTGGGAGTTCTCAGCCCCTCCCGCTATAGCTGTCAGCCTGGGAGAGGAGAGAACCGAGGAGCCACGTGAGCGCCAGGAGATGTTCTTATATAAGACAGAAATTGCCATCTTCTTTATATAGCATAGACATTGGGACACATATCATTATTTAACAGAGGGGATGGAATGAATATACTATAGTGACTTTATAACCATTCTAAGCAGTTTCAGATGGCCACAAAATGTCCTGTTTCAGTAGTTACTTGTGCTTCATTGATACTAATAGCCATGTCATGGCAACAATTTGTTGGTAATGGTCATGTTATACAACAACAATTTGTAGATATATACTGTAGATGTGTACTATAACTAGCTATAGCAGCTTTTCTCAGCCAGGATTATATAGAACTCTAAGGTTCCTCCAGAGGTTTTTAGGGGTTCCTTAAGCAATTGAAATTTCTGCCTCTGAGATAAGTAACCTTTGATACCAAAGATCTTTTTAGCTATCTTTAAGGGAGGGCATTCTTTCCGTTGACGACAATGTGAGGTGTATTTTTCCCACGTGCCATCCTGCTAATATCCTGTGAGATGTAGATATAGTACTTATTGGCAGGAATTTCCCCACACCTAAAAGTTATTTCAAGGGTTCCTCTGTGTTAAAAAGGTTAAGAAAGGCTGAGATATATTGCATCAACTTACAGTGCCTTGAAAAAAGTATTCACCCCCTTGGCATTTTTCGTGTTTTGCTGCCTCTCAACCTGTAAATAACATGGATTGTTTGAGGATTTGCATCATTTCATTTACAGAACATGCCCACAACTTTGAAGATTTTTTTAAATTAGTGTGAAGCAAACAACAAATAGGAAAAATAACAGAAAAAGTCAATGTGCATAACTATTCAGCCCCCTAAAGTCAATACTTTGTAGAGCCACCTTTTGCAGCTATCACAGCTCCAAGTTGCTTTGGATAAGTCTCTATGAACTTGCCACATCTTACCACTGGGATTTTTGCCCATTCCTCTTTGCAAAACTGCTCCAGCTCCTTCAAGTTGGATGGTTTGCGCTTGTGAACAGCAATCATTAAGTCTGCCCACAGATTTTCTATCGGATTGAGGTCTGGGCTTTGACTAGGTCATTCCAACACATTTACATGTTTCCCCTTAAACCACTCAAGTGTTGCTTTAGCAGTGTGTTTGGGGTCATTGTCCTGCTGGAAGGTGAACCTCTGTCCTAGCCTAAAATCACACACAGAGTGGTACAGGCTTTGCTCAAGGATATCCCTGTATTTAGCACCATCCATCTTTCCCTCAATTCTGACCAGTTTCCCAGTCCCAACTGCTGAAAAACATCCCCACAGCATGATGCTGCCACCACCATCTTTCACTGTGGGGATGGTGTTCTTTGGGTGATGTGATGTGTTGGGTTTGCGCCAGACATAGTGTTTTCTTTGATGGTCAAAAAGTTCAATTTTAGTCTCATCAGACCAGAGCACCTTCCTCCATACATTTTGGGAGTCTCCCACATGCCTTTTCGCAATCTCAAAACGTGCCATTTCGTTTTTTCTGAAAGTAATGGCTTTCTTCTGGCCACTCTGCCATAAAGCCCAACTTTATGGAGCGTACGGCTTATTGTTATCCTATGTACAGATACTCCAATCTCTGCTGTGGAACTCTGCAGCTCCTCCAGGGTTACCTTAGGTCTCTGTGCTGCCTCTCTGATTAATGCCCTCCTTGCCCGGTCTGTGAGTTTTGGGTTGCTGCCGTCTCTTGGCAGGTTTGCTGTTGTGCCATGTTCTTTCCATTTGGTTATGATAGATTTGATAGTGCTCCTAGGGATCATCAAAGATTTGGATATTTTTTTTATAACCTAACCCTGACTTGTACTTCTCAACAACATTGTCCCTTACTTGTTTGGAGAGTTCCTTGGTCTTCATGGCAGTGTTTGGTTAGTGGTGCCGCTTGCTTAGGTGTTACAGGCTCTGGGGCCTTTCAAAAGTTATGTATATGTAATGACAGATCATGTGACACTTAGATTGCACACAGGTGGACATCATTTCACAAATTATGTGACTTCTGAAGGTAATTGGTTGCACCAGAGATTTTTATGGGCTTCATAACAAAGGGGATGAATAGATACGCACATGCCAATTATCATTTTTTTATTTCTGAAAAATAGTTTTATGTATATATTTTTCTAATTTTACTTTACCAACTTAGACTATTGTGCTCTGATCCATCACATATAATTCATATAAAAAAAAACATTGAACTAAAGGCTGTAATGTAACAAAATAGGTAAAAAGCCAAGGGGGTGAAAACTTTTGCAAGGCACTGTAGTTAGCAACTACAAATTGTTCGGTTTTTGGATCTGGGTTGAGAAAGAAGGTATTTGAGATGCTTATACTGTGATAAACAGGCAAGGAAAGATGTATGATAAGGAGATACTTGCCTAATCCAAGTCACCCACAACCGTCATGGGGTCAGATCTAGATATATTGTTACTTATTCTTATTTAAAAAATGTACAAGATGTGACACTAGGTGGACAAGTCAATAAATGAGGACCTGCAAGATTGGCCTAGCGCCTCCAAAGAACCCTCCAAAAGTACAAATGCCTGATCTTACTTGCATTTTTGTAGCAATTAAAAACATAACTAATCATTTTGGAATGTCATTATATCAATCAAGTTGATTGTTTTGGCTTTGTACAAGTGAGAAGATACTTCACACTGCACTTTTTTGAACTCTTAAATTGCTAGTATAATAAGGGCAAAGAGGAAGATCTTGAGAAAAATATCTAATAGAGGTCAGCAGTCAGTGTAATATAACTGAAGCATCGTGGGCCTGCTTGCTATTCCCATGCATGTACATAGAATGATGCCATAGTGCTGCTTACTGTCTATGCACAGTATCAGCAGTCAGGTGCATTCTCATTGCTCAACTACTCTCAACTACTCTACTTACTGAGAAAGTAACCAGCAAACAAAAATCTCTATTACTAACATTGTATGGAGTGTTGACAACACAACTTTGTTTTTCATTGTTTATCTAGGACAGGGGTCTCCAAACTACGGCCCTCCAGTGGTTCAGGAACTACAATTCCCATCATGCCTAGTCATGTCTGTGAATGTCAGAGTTTTACAATGGCTCATGGGACGTGTAGTTCCACAACAGCTAGAGGGCCATAGTTTGGAGATCCCTGATCTAGGACTTTGGGCTCCAATCACCAACTTTAGGTGAAAGGTTAACACTGTACTTATTACACACTGTCCATTAAAGTTGTGCTTAAGAGGCTTGGAAGCAGTAAAGGTACACAGAGGCATGAACACACTCTCTCCAGATATGGCATTTTTGGGCAGATTATCCAATGATCTCATGTCTAGTGGTCAGGCAGATGCCCACCAATACACTATTATCACAAAGGACCTGTGCATTGAACTTTTTGTTATTTAATCTTTAACTCTTTCTGTACATTTCCTTTTATAAATACAATAGAATCTCGTTATAACAAACCATTCCGTAACAAACCAGAACAAACCATTCTCACAGGGGAGAACAACCAATTAGACAGGCTTAAAAAAAAATAAAGATGTTCACTGATCGAAATGTCTGCCTGTGCCACACTCTTCCTCCCTCTAGTTCTCTGCAAAGCAATAAACATGAATATTCACTATGGCTGAGTGTTAAGTTTACTAACCAACCACTATACTAGAAAACACTATTTCCAGCAATCAGAATAATGGATAACATAAAGGGTCGTGTCTTTGGGACTAGACTACTATTTATTTTCTGTGTTCCATTACCTGATTACAGTGGACAGGGGTTTCCTTTAAAATGGTTATAGTAAAATATACTCTCAGAAAATTCCTCATAGTAATATTATAGTAAGAGATTAGTAAGATACTTTATCTATTAGTGTTTCTTGTACTCTATTTCAACATATACACATTTGGAAAACAGTGATGAGGAAAAAAAAGCTTAAAAAAGAAAATGCAGTCTATAGCAGAGCTTCTCAGCAAGTGGTGTATAGACCCTAGGGGGACTCTTGACAGCTTCCCTACCCCAAAAAAAAAAAAAAAAAAAGAAAGAAAGAAATTGTTAACTCTTAACTTAATTTTATCACCTTAGTTGGAAACAGCTATTCCCAGCCTTTAAATGATACTCTGCATGTGACATTGAGTAAAACAGTGGGTGACGTTTGATCTACATTTGACATCAATTAAAGAAACCTTAAAAAAAATGTTTTACTTGTAAGTTTCCCTGTTGCTCCTTATTAACCCTTAGTTAACACTAATCAACCCCTGATAATCTCTTTCCTCTCGTTCTCCCCTTGGCTATTATTTTTTATGTTTATTTTTGTTTTACCATTAATATTTACATTCACTTTTTTTGGCACATGAATTGAAAAATGTACAATTTTTTCATTTGCATGCTTTTTACCAGAAATATCATTCTAGTATAATTTTAAATGGGGCAAATTTTAGAATAAAATACTTAAAAAGTATACTTTTTAACTACAGTAACACTACTTATTTTAAAACCAACGCCGATCATTTTTTACATCTATTTGTCTATGCATTACATAAAATAATGACCAAAATACAATATTGTCAAAGAAAGCTGAGTTGTCCTCCTAAAAAAACAATGGGGTGAGTTTACTAAAGAAAAACAGACTGTGCACTTTTAAAGTGCAATTGCTCCAGAGCTTAGTAAATGATGTTGAAAATTCACTTTGCAAAGCATACCTAATCATATGCAAGGAAATTTTTTTAAAAACTGCATTTTGCTTGCACGTGGATTGGATGATGGAAGTCAGCAGAGTTTTATCGCATTTACTAAGCTCTGGAGCAACTGCACTTCCACAGTGTAAAAAGTCTATTTGCCTTTAATAAATCCACCTCAATGTATGTTTTATTTTGTTATCCTAAGTAATGACTATGTTATCACCAAAAAAAAAGAAGATTAATAGCAAGAATTAAAAAAAATTGCAATACCCATTATGAGTATACAGGTACATGAGCTGAAGTGGTTATTATAAACGTGATTTTAGAGTACCTTATTCATTCTGCTTAGAATCCAATTATAAGAAGAGACACAAATGTACATGGCTTATACATCTGTTGTAAAAGGGTATTTTTTAAGAAGCTGATAAGTACTAGTCTGTGGATAAACGTAAGTCACATAGATGGTAGAAATAAGCTGCTTCAGGATCACATTAAATGAAACCTGTCATTGCTGTAGATCACAATCAGAACACGTCTGCAATCCATTACATTACGTCTATAAAAGCCATACATTTATTTTGTTTGTTTTTCTTATGCCTAGCCCTCCTTGAGTTATGATGACTAGAAAAAAATAAGGCATTCAATGTGTATTCAGTCTACTACAGCTCCTTTAAAGCTGGATTCACATTTCAGTGAATGCAAAAGATCCTTTATAGCCTGTGTTAGGGGACAGTATTGTGCTGGATGCCAAAATATTGTCCTGGCAGAAGGAGCAATGTATTATGTAAGTGGCTGCAGCCCAAACATTGCACAAAAAATAGTCTGTGCTACTGTGCGCACATGTGAGCAAAGCTGCTTGACTGGTAGCACTTGGCAAGTAATTATCGCCTGTTAAGCACTTCATTTTGCAGTCTATGTGAATCCAGGCTTTGGTCTTTGCAGTTAAAATTTTACCCTGTAGTTTGTCCCTTCTTTTTTTTTTTTTTTTAAGATAGTTGAGAGCAGCTGGAGGTTTTTTTGGCCTCAAGGCCTCATGCACACTGGACGTTAAAATAACGTTATAAAAACGTCAGTAGCTTTGCAGCTTTTTTCAACGTTTTTGCAATAGCGTTTTTTAGAGTTTATGGACTTTTTTTAGGGTTTTTCCGTGTTATCATTTTTTAGCATTCTTGTTTTTTTTTAAATATATTTTTAAACATACGTTAAAAAACGCTGGTGAGCAACATTTTTGAGCGTTTATCGACGTTTATCAGCGTTAAAGCATTTTTACAGCTGAAAACCGTCAGAACCCACTAGTTTTGGGTTTTTTTTTACTGCTCAAAAACGTTACTGCCCAAAACTGCTGATAACAGCCTATGTGTGCATGGACACATAGGATAACATGATGGAGAGTTTAATGACTGTAGAAAAAAACGTCTACTTCCAAAAACAGCTGCTGTAAAAACGTCCAGTGTGCATGAGGCCTTAATGTGTCGCAAACTACTCTGATGAGCTTGAGGTGCTTTAAAATTCTAACACTTCAGCACTACGGTTTTTCATATCTGTGAACTGCCAGATATTACCAGTTGTGCCAAGTATATGTAGCACTACCCCCACAGGAGCAGCTCAGTAGATTGGGTTTTCTGTTCCTCTGCCTCAACTCTGAGAACAACCTCAGCCCCACTGACACACCATGTTAAGCAAATCGACATTGCTCTGCTACTGAGAGCACAAATATAGATACCCTGCGCACAACTAAGGTTCAGTAATCAAAATGAAAAAATCAGACTGGTTAGTGGTAAATGAACCTAATATATTGTCACAGATTGCAGTAAATAGCAGTATGCACATAAATGAATAAAGGATAGGGTCAATCACGGTTAATTAGGCAATATGTTTACTAGGCTATAGCAGCATGGAATGGAGTTATGTGCAGCTAAATTAGAGAAAACCTTGAAATTCACAAAATCAGCAAACGAAAACAGTAACAGCAAAGATAATCATTGCTGTGATAACTCTGTAAACAGTAGGCTATATCTACTTTAGAGTGCACTCTATATGAATGGCAGCAATGAAGTTTTAGACTCTCCCTAATGAGGTACTTCTTACTATGGACAATAGGCAAAAGTTCTTGTGAAGCAGCTAAGTGAGCAGGCTTCAGCCCTTATTCTTCAGGCGGCTAATGTTGGGGCCCACTATGCACATGAGCAAAGTCCCAGTAAAGTCTGTATGCAGTAAATTATTCTTCTAGTTAGATGGCCAGTCCCTATGTCCTCAGGCTCTGCTAGCAACAACAGGTAATGAGAGCAGTGTTCTCTTACCAGTCCCAATGATACTGCAACAGGGGTTCCACTGTTCAGATGTCAGTTCACTTCTGGATCTTCCTGGAATGACTTCGGTCCTCAGCACACAGCCACAGGCTTGTAGCATGTTGAAATGCACAAAGGAGCAGTGATGTGCACACCTGAGTCTTCACGAAGCAAAGGCAGAGTTCCTCAGTATTCTGTCTGTGAAAAAACAACTCCCTCCCCTTATACATGGCTCACATTGGGAAATGTATTTCAATGGTCCACAGACTGCCATAGTAAAGTTTCTTTCCTGAACTTCATCTTTCATGATTCAATGCTGCCAACAATCAAGTCTCTTGAGTTCCTTCTGCTTGTCAGCTCCCCCTAGTGGATGGAGGTGAGGTAGTGTTAACCCATTCAGCTGAAGTTCATTGAGAGCACAGACAGCACTGCAGACAGCACTGCAGCACACCATACCTAGATGCTTACTCAGGTCAATAAAAGGAAAATGATTATTTTGACAGGCTTCTAGAACTTATATGGCCTACTTTCTTAAATTAACACCATCTTCTGCTTCTCTGTACTGTCCATTTCTTTCTGTTTTTTACTTTTATTTTCCTCAGACCTTTCATAATAGATATTTCTAAGAGAAATATCACATGTGGCACAATCCATTTTAAGGGGGCTGTAGGGATCACAAATGATCTCTTTGTAAGTCCCCCTATATCAAGTAAGTTGACCAACACAAAGGTAGAGAAAAAATATCTGATTGATTTGTTTTACTGAGAGTAATACAAGAAATTTGCAAACAAGTATAAAAAGAGCACATTGCACAGTACATATTAGATAGTCATAAGATCCATACAGTTAGTATACACAAAACAGCAGTAAGGGTTAAGTGGAGCCAAATCTTTTTCCCACCTTCATTTCAAGGAAGGTTGATAGACGACAAGAAAATTGAATTATATATATTTTTTTGCTATAAAAGCAAAAGCGAGAATAGTAATATTCAGTGCACAGTGCCACTATTAGAGCAAAGTAAACCATTTGATTCAGGTTGGTGTCAAGTAAGTTGCTTTGAGTGCTATAGTTTTATTATGCCTTGTTGTAAGTAACCACAGGGGGTCATTTGCTTGGCACAGGCACCATTTAGAGAACGTCATGTATTTTTCTGAATGAATGCAAAGTGTTCACTGATTGGATGAGGTGGAGATTGTGACCTCACTGCCCCACATTTCCATCATGTACAATCAGAAAACGCTTTGCAATAATTGAGAAAACCGCAAGGCATTCTGTGACTGGTGTCTGTGCTGGACAATCAATTCCTTGTGAATACCATTTAGCAGGGCAGACAAGTGGCATGGGACCTGGAAGACCACAATGATCACTGTAGTAGTGGCTACTACTACAGTGCCTCTCAATTTCCATAGTTATCCCATGGGTATAACATATGCATTCTTACATTCGTCCAAGCTTGACCAATGTAACTATGCAAAAAAAATTATACCTGGAGTTCAGCTTTAACAGAAATTTGCCATATGCTTTACCCACAACCAGCTACAACACATTGGTCCAATTGGTAATTGCTGTGTAACACACATTGGGGTTGATTTAATAAAGGTAAATAGACTGTTCACTTTTTAAGGTGAAGGTAAAGCTCTGCTGAATTCCATCAACCAATCATGTGCAAGTAAAATTTGATTAGTGATTCTTCACTACATTCACTTAGTTAAGGGAAAATTCCCTTGCAAAGTGAACAGCCTATTTGCCTTTATTAAGTAAACCCCATTTAGTGCAGTGCTTCTCTTTGGAAACAAACCTACATATGCTACCTCACAGTGAGAAAAACATTCCATGTTTTTTTAGTAAAAATGACACACAAATCAGTGTACCTTTGATCAACCTAAAGCTTGGCACGACTCCATGCTACTGCTAGGTGATATCATGCACACCCATGCAAACGACCACTATTGCCCTCTTTGGTGAATTATCAGGTCTCCTCATAAACTGGGACAAATTGGCACTAATGCTACTGGACACTAACCCTTCAAAATCATTACTCCTTCCTGTCCAGTCCTGGTTACCTCTACTTTAAATGCTTGGGCTTACAGGTTACACCTCAGCCAGTGGATTTCTCTCATCTGAATATAAAGCCTGAATATTAGACATGTGCAATTTGTTTCGTTCTGAATTCGTTTTTAACGAATTTCGACTAATTTGTTAATTCGGAAATATCCGAATTACCGAAACCCCGTTTAACAAATTTTTTCGAATATTCAAAAAATTCGAAAATTCATAAATTCGTAAAATTTGAACATTCGGAATTCAGAATTAGAAAATTCGAAATAATAACTAACTAATAATAACTTAACTATTATTAACTATTAAATTATAGGTATTGGAATTTACTATCAAATTTGTCTGTTAGTGAGCGTAACGAATACAAATTTATCCGAAGTTACGAATTATCCGAAATAACGAATGCCGTATGAAAAAAACGTTTTATTATTATTATTATTATTTATTATTAATTTGTTCTGTTCCATTTGTTTACATAGTTACATAATAGGTTAGGTTGAAAAAAGACACAAGTCCATCAAGTCCAACCTATGTGCGTGATTATATGTCAGTATTACATTGTATATCCCCGTATGTTGTGGTCGTTCAGGTGCTTATCTAATAGTTTTTTGAAACTATCGATGCTCCCCGCTGATACCACCGCCTGTGGAAGGGAAATCCACATCCTTACCGCTCTTACAGTAAAGAACCCTCTACGTAGTTTTAGGGTAAACCTCTTTTCTTCTCATTTTAACAAGTGGCCACGTGTCTTGTTAAACTCCCTTTAGGCAAAAAAGGTTTTATCCCTATTGTTGGTTCACCAGTATGGTATTTGTAAATTGAAATCATATCCCCTCTCAAGCGTCTCTTCTCCAGAGAGAATACGTTCAGTGCTCGCAACCTTTCCTCATAACTAATATCCTCCAGACCCTCTATTAACTTTGTTTCCCTTTTTTGTACTCGCTCCATTTCCAGTACATCCTTCCTGAGGACTGGTGCCCAGAACTAGACAGCATACTCTGGCCAGACCAGAGACTTGTAGAGCGGGAGATTTATTTATTAGTATTATTATTATTATACATGATTTATATAGTGCCAACAGTTTACGCAGCGCTTTACAATGTAGAGAGGGGGCAGCACAATTACAGTACAGTGTACAGTGTAGAGTTTACATTCTAAAGGGAGGGTGTGGTCGTACAAAAGGTAATAGATGCGGGGAATGATTTGATGGGGGTGGCTCGGGACAGTTGTTAGGTGGGTGTGGGATAGACTTTCCTGGATAAGAGAGTTTTCAGGGATCTCCTAAAGGTGGACAAGTTAGGGGCTGATCTGATATACCGGGGCAGGGAGTTCCAGAGGATGGGAGAGGCTCTAGAGAAGTCCAGAAGGCGGGCATGAGAGGAGGTAACAAGGGAGCTAGAGAGCAGGAGGTCCTGGGAAGAGCGGAGGGGACAATTTGGGCAATATCTGCAGATGAGGTTGGTGATGTAGCTGGGGGCGATGTTGTGGATAGCATTTTTTATTTTATACGGTGGGGTAGGGGAAGCCAGTGAAGGGAATGGCAGAGAGGGACAGCAGTCACGGATCGGTTAGTGAGGTGTATTAATCTAGCAGCAGCATTCATAATAGAAAAAATTAGGAACAATGGTCTGGCAATTACTTGACTAAGTTCCCTAAGTACCCTCAGGTGCAAGCCATCCGGTCCCATTGATTTATTAATGTTAAGTTTCCCAAGTTTAATTTTAATTCTGTCCTCTGTTAACCATGGAGGTGCTTTCTGTGATTTCCCATGAGGATAAACACTGCAGTTTTGCTTACTGAAGCCCCCAATTTCCTCCTGAAGACTGAGGAGAAGACTAAATTCAATACCTTCACCATCTCCCCATCCTTTGTAATCAGATGTCCTTCCTCATTCTTTATGGGGCCAATATGGTCTGTCCTCCCTTTTTTACTGTTTACATATTTAAAGAATTTCTTGGGATTTTTTTTTTGCTTTCCTCCATTATGTGTCTTTCATGTTCTATCTTAGCCACCCTAATTGCACCCTTACATTTCTTGTTGCATTCTTTATAAAGACTGAATACTGATGATGATCCCTCAACCTTGTATTTTTTTAAAGCCTTCTCCTTTGCTTGTATAATCATTTTTACATTGGAATTAAGCCACCCAGGACTTGTGTTTGCTCTTTTAAATTTATTACCCAATGGGATGCATTGGCTACATACATAGTTACATAGTAGGTGAGGTTGAAAAAAGACACAAGTCCATCAAGTCCAACCTATGTGTGTGATTATGTGTCAGTATTACATTACATATCCCTGTATATTGCGGTCATTCAGGTGATTATCTAATAGTTTCTTGAAGCTATCAATGCTCCCCGCTGAGACCACCGCCTGTGGAAGGGAATTCCACATCCTTGCCGCTCTTACAGTAAAGAACCCTCTACGTAGTTTAAGGTTAAACCTCTTTTCTTCTAATTGTAATGAGTGGCCACGAGTCTTATTAAACTCTCTTCTGCGAAAAAGTTTTATCCCTATTGTGGGGTCACCAGTACAGTATTTGTAAATTGAAATCATATCCCCTCTCAAGCGTCTCTTCTCCAGAGAGAATAAGTTCAGTGCTCGCAACCTTTCCTCATAACTAAGATCCTCCAGACCCTTTATTAGCTTTGTTGCCCTTCTTTGTACTCGCTCCATTTCCAGTACGTCCCTCCTGAGGACTGGTGCCCAGAACTGGACAGCATACTCCAGGTGCGGGCGGACCAGAGTCTTGTAGAGCGGGAGAATTATCGTTTTATCTCTGCAGTTGATCCCCCTTTTAATGCATGCCAATATTCTGTTTGCTTTATTAGCAGCAGCTTGGCATTGCATGCCATTGCTGAGCCTATCATCTACTAGGACCCCCAGGTCCTTTTCCATCCTAGATTCCCCCAGAGGTTCTCCCCCCAGTGTATAGATTGCATTCATATTTTTGCCACCCAAATGCATTATTTTACATTTTTCTACATTGAACCTCATTTGCCATGTAGTCGCCCACCCCATTAATTTGTTCAGGTCTTTTTGCAAGATTTCCACATCCTGCGGAGAAGTTATTGCCCTGCTTAGCTTAGTTTCGTCTGCAAATACAGAGATTGAACTGTTTATCCCATCCTCCAGGTCGTTTATGAACAAATTAAATAGGATTGGTCCCAGCACAGAACCCTGGGGAACCCCACTACCCACCCCTGACCATTCTGAGTACTCCCCATTTATCACCACCCTCTGAACACGCCCTTGTAGCCAGCTTTCAATCCATGTACTCACCCTATGGTCCATGCCAACGCACCTTATTTTGTACAGTAAACGTTTATGGGGAACTGTGTCAAATGCTTTTGCAAAATCCAGATACACCACGTCCACGGGCCTTCCTTTATCTAGATGGCAACTCACCTCCTCATAGAAGGTTAATAGATTGGTTTGGCAAGAACAATTCTTCATGAATCCATGCTGATTACTGCCAATGATATCATTCTTATTACTAAAATCTTGTATATAGTCCCTTATCATCCCCTCCAAGAGTTTACATACTATTGATGTTAGGCTAACTGGTCTGTAATTCCCAGGGATGTTTTTTGGGCCCTTTTTAATTATTGGTGCTACATTGGCTTTTCTCCAATCAGCTGGTACCATTCCAGTCAATAGACTGTCTGTAAAAATTAGGAACAACGGTCTGGCAATCACCTGACTGAGTTCCCTAAGTACCCTCGGATGCAAGCCATCTGGTCCCGGTGATTTATTAATGTTAAGTTTCTCCAGTCTAATTTTAATTCCGTCCTCTGTTAACCATGTAGGTGCTTCCTGTGTTGTGTCATGAGGATAAACACTGCAGTTTTGGTTACTGAAGCCCCCCGATTCACTCGTGAAGACTGAGGAGAAGAATAAATTCAATACCTTTGCCATCTCCCCATCCTTTGTAACCAGATGTCCTTCCTCATTCTTTATGGGGCCAATATGGTCTGTCCTCCCTTTTTTACTGTTTACATACTTAAAGAATTTCTTGGGATTTTTTTTGCTCTCCTCCGCTATGTGTCTTTCATGTTCTATCTTAGCCAACCTAATTGCACCCTTACATTTCTTATTGCATTCTTTATAAATTCTGAATGCTGTGGATGATCCCTCAACCTTGTATTTTTTGAAGGCCTTCTCCTTTGCTTTTATATGCATTTTTACATTGGAGTTAAGCCATCCAGGATGTTTGTTCGCTCTTTTAAATTTATTACCCAATGGGATACATTGGCTAATGCCTTTATTTAATATGCTCTTAAAGCAAACCCATCTCTCCTCCGTATTCTTTGTTCCTAATATTTTATCCCAATTTATGCCTTTTAGCAAGGTTTGTAGTTTAGGGAAGTTGGCTCTTTTGAAATTCAGTGTCTTTGTGTTCCCTTCATGTCTCCTATTTGTGTGATTTATACTGAAACTAATTGACCTGTGATCGCTGTTACCTAAATTGCCCCGTATTTCCACATCTGTTATCAGGTCTGTATTGTTGGTAATCAGTAGATCTAGTAATGTTTTATTTCTAGTTGGTGCGTCTACCATCTGACCCATAAAATTGTCCTGCAAGACACTAAGGAACTGGCGAGCCTTAAATGAATGCGCGGTTCCCTCCGCCCAGTCTATGTCTGGATAATTAAAATCCCCCATTATGATAACACTTCCCATCCTTGCTGCTAATCCAATTTGTGATAGGAGATCCGTCTCCACTTCCTCCCTCAGGTTAGGGGGCCTATAGCATACTCCCAGTATTATTTTCCCCTTAGCTTCATCCCTTTGGAGCTCTACCCATAAAGATTCCACCTCCTCCCTAGCCCCCTCAGTGATGTCATCTCTCACATTCACTTGTACATTATTCTTGATATATAGGCATACCCCTCCCCCTTTTTTACCCTCTCTGTCCTTGCGGTATAGGGTATACCCTTGAATGTTTGCCAGCCAATCATGAGAGCTGTTGAACCAGGTCTCTGAAATTCCCACAAAATCCAAATCCTCCTTGTACAACAGTATCTCTAGTTCACCCATCTTGTCCGCCAGGCTCCTGGCATTGGTGAACATGCCACATAGTTTAGACCGGTCGCATATTGTCCTCGTATTGGGTGTTTCAAGATTGCAACTTGGACTTGCTACTATACTCACCTTGTGTTTTTGTGCTTTGGTTAACCTACCACTAATGCCCCCAATACTACCCTCTGGAATATCTTCCGCGCTGGCTATCACTGTCTCTGGACCCTCCCCCCCATCGCCTAGTTTAAAAACCCCTCTAACTTTTTGGCCATCTTCATTCCCAGCAGATCTGCACCCTCCTCATTTAGGTGCAGTCCGTCCCTTCTATAGTACCGGTTACCGACTGAGAAGTCGGCCCAGTCCTCCAGGAACCCAAACCCCTCCTTACTACACCAGCTCTTCAGCCACTTGTTTACTTCCCTAATCTCCCTCTGCCTCTCTGGTGTGGCTCGGTACCGGTAGTATTCCTGAGAACACTACCTTGGAGGGCCTTTTCCTCAATTTAGCTCCTAAGTCCCTAAAATCGTTCTTTAGGACACTCCATCTGCCTCTGACTTTGTCATTGGTGCCAACGTGCACCATGACAGCCGGGTCTTCCCCAGCCCCTTCCAGTAATCTGTCCACAAGATCCGTGATGTGCCGAACCCGAGCGCCCGGTAGACAACATACTGTTCGGCGCTTCAGGTCTTGGTTACAGATTGCCCTCTCTGTCCTTCTAAGAATTGAGTCCCCTACCACCAGAATCTGTCTTTCCTTTCCCTTTGCTGCCCCCCCACTCTCACTGGAGGAGTTCTTCCCCTGGCAGCTAGGAGAGTCCCTCATCTCCAGCAGTGCTGGTCCCTGACTGGTTACACCAATGTCACTCAATGGAGCGTACTTATTGGGATGCTCCAGTCCTGGATCGGCCTCCCTGGCACTTCCCCCTCTACCCCTCCTGACTGTCACCCATCTACTCTTTGCTAGTGCCTGCACCTCTTTGTCTCCACCCGCCTCTGTGCTGGCCCCTGCCGGCACCTGCTGTGTACGTTCCTGGCTCACCTTTAGTATGGAGGGACTTCTCAGTGCTGACAGTTGCTTCCCCAGATTCAGAACCTGGGCTTCCAGGGAAACAATGTGCTTACATTTTGCACAGCAGTATTCGCCCTCGATCGGATGATCAAGGAACGCATACATGCGGCAAGATGTACAAAGAGTCGCCTCTCCACACCCGCCGGGCATCGTACCTATTAAATTTGGTGAGGATTTGGGGATTTTACCCTGTCCAAATTACCTAACAACTAGCTTCCTGGCACTAATACTCAAGACAATACACAGGTACACGACAAGACAATACACAGGTACACAATACACAAGTACTAACGATCCACACACACTACTCAGACAACACTCAGATACTCACACTACACAGGTACTATGACCCCTGTTATAACCTCCTGTTTTAAACTCTTGTTTTTAACTCCCACTTAATCCAGCTCCACTTACACCAAGCTCCACAGCTTCAAACTGAGCACGCTCAGACTGAGTCCTACAACAAGTTATATAGGCACCTGTGAGCAATTAACCACACCCCTTAATTGATAGACTGATGAAACAAGAAAAAAAAAAAAAAAAAAAAAAAGCTATTTAAAAAGTGACAGCAAAAGGCAAATTAAAAACTAAAAGGAAAAGTCCCCAAAATGCAACCCAGCAAACACCAACAGACAGCAAACACACACCAACAGACAGCAAACACACACCAACAGACAGCAACACACACCAACAGACAGCAAACACACACCAACAGACAGCAACACACACCAACAGACAGCAACACACACCAACAGACAGCAAGACTTGTATACTCTAACACTTGTTTTTAACTCCCACTTAATCCAGCTCCACTTACACCAAGCTCCACAGCTTCAAACTGAGCACGCTCAGACTGAGTCCTACAACAAGTTAAATAGGCACCTGTGAGCAATTAACCACACCCCTTAATTGATAGACTGATGAAACAAGAAAAAAAAAAAAAAAGCTATTGCCCTTATTTAATATGCTCTTAAAGCAAACCCATCTCTCCTCCGTGTTCTTTGTTCCTAAGATTTTATCGCAATTTATGCCTTCTAGCAAGGTTCGTAGTTTAGGGAAGTTGGCTCTTTTGAAATTCAGTGTCTTTGTATTCCCCTTATGTTTCCTATTTGTGTGATTTATACTGAAGCCAATTGACCTGTGATCGCTGTTTCATAAATTGCCCCGTATTTCGACATCCATTATCAGGTCTGTATTGTTGGTAATCAGTAGATCCAGTAACGCTTTAGTTGGAGCGTCTACCATCTGAACCATGAAATTGTCCTGCAAGAAATTTAGGAACTGGCGAGCCTTAGATGAATGCGTGGTTCCCTCCGCCCAATCTATGTCTGGATAATTAAATTGTCAAAAACCGTCTCTGTGTTTTTATTACTTTTTGACACTTTTCTGGTCAATGTATCCCATACTTATTCACATGGGGGGGTTAAAGGGGGCTTCCAGATTCCGATAAGCCCCCTGCCCGGAGACCTCCACATACACTGCCCACGGTTGTGCAGATGAGGCCCTGGTCCAGACCCCCCACCCCAAACCACAACGCCACAACCTTTTTTTTTTTTTGGTGTGGGGTTCCTCTTAAAATCCATACCAGAACCAAAGGGCCCGGTATGCATTGGGGTAATTACCGCTAAATTGAACAAATATTGCATTCGGTATTTAACGCAAGATTCTAAATGAATTGAACACTTGCACAATTGTTACCACATGCGGTATTTTACCACATTTTATTAGTCATTATTTAAAATGAATTGACCCCTAAATGTCAGCGTTTATCATTGGCAATTTTTGCTCTTTACAAAAGCACCCAGTGATGTTAGTAATTTACTTTCTAAGCAACAAAAAGTTTGCAATTCTGCATTTTACATAGCTTAGAATAATACACAATATACCTTTTCTATTTTTATATCACACAATACACAGGCTTTGGTCTGGCTGACTAGGAAAATTTGAGAAGGCGACATGTAGACATTTCATCTGCTGCCAATCTGCTGACTTCAGAACCTGTGTTCCCATAATGCTGGATCAAAAAAGGAACATTCTTCTTCTCCTTGCCTGTACGTGGTATCTGTGCCTGAGGATATATAATTGTTCAGCAGTGCACATGTCTGCTGAATATAACTAACCTGTGGTTGTACCAATGAGCATTTTGCAAGAAGTAAATTTGATCTTTTGTCAGTTGCTGTGGCATACTAAAGCACCTAGAGTGCGGTTGGAACATTTACAAAGGCCCAAAGATGCTGGTGGTTTAGCTATGCCCAACCCGTGGTTGTACTATATGGCCATGCAATTACAGCATCTATGTAAGGGGCTGACTTCTTTTTCCTGCCTAGACCAGTCACCCCCTTATTTTGCTGTGAGCATCCTAATATATACTAACAATGTGGTCGATGTCCCAACGGGGCTGGAGGCCTTTGCCAAGTTTAATTGTCTCCTGCCCACTTATGCTCTTATTCATAAAATCCAGAACAAGGCTAAATAGCTGCAACGGGTTACAGGTTTCAACCGTTACAGTCCCATATGACATAATGGCAATTACCCTGAGCTGGAAAAAGTGCAACAAGGCCCGAGATGGCGTAAGCTGGGGATAACCCATCTTCTCCATATCTTTAAAGATGGTACTTTATGTTTCTTTGAGGAACTGCAAATAAAATTCTCCTTGCCAATGTCCATGCAAATTTATTATATCCAGCTCAAACACGCTATAGCAGCTCAGGGCTCGTCCATGGAATGGCAACAATCCTCAGTGTTTAACATGGTGGCTGATTTTGTTTCCACAAAGGGCATTATCTCACATTGCTATGCGATGTTGCTTAAAGACTTTTTGACATCCTTACCCCTGAAAGTAGGCGAGAGGTGGGAGAGAGAAAAGAAAAATAAAAGAAAAAAATAATAAAATGCTCCTGCCGTCCATGAAGGCTGGCCGCCTACTGCAGGCTCCGCCATTTGACATTTCTTATATAGGTAAGGGGTGGGACCATCTGGCTACATCACCTGGTGGTCCTGCCCCCTTGTGACGTCACGGACTGGTGCATGCAAGGAAAGAGACAATAATACAAACTTGGTAGAGGTCCTAAGCCTTTCCCACTCACATCGAAAATGTAAGAAAAGTATTGCCCATACATACATTTCATGGGATTGTTCATGTGGCCATCTGTTTTTCTGTTTTCCCCATTATGTTTTTGTAAGAAAAAAATGAGAGACAGGAAACAGATACAAAGAAATATAAGTAGGACAGAATATAAAACTCAAGTTCTTTATGCAACAATATATTTTTGTCTCACTGAGTATTGGAAATATGAATATTAGAGCACTAAGAAGAAAATAAGAGCCTGGTTTCTTCTGATACTTCTTTGATGCTACTGAATGGACGCTCCATTGTCCATACATATGTCAGCTAAGCAGTGGCCTAAAAGAAAAATGTTGTTTGCTGTAATTTTTTTTAATCTAACTAGTGTTACAAGTTTACATGCAAATCTCATATATTTACAAATACATGTAATGTGTGTACTGATCTCATTAAAAGTGACTGTAAAAACTCCTTAAGGCTCACACCAATGCGTTTTTTCATGCTTTTTGAGAAACGCAGGACATTATTTTTAACATAGGTTCCTGTGGAACACATTCACATGAAAGCATTTTTGTGCCTCTGCGTTTTTGGAAAGGGTCTGGGACTTTTTTTTTGCAAAACAGTGCTTTTTTTGCTTTTTTGGTTCAATAGACTTCAATGGAGAAGCTGCAGAAAAGCATGAAGTGCATTTTTACCACAATTTGTGTTTTGCATTTTTTAAGCTGCCCAACAACAAATACAAAAAAACAGCAAAAAGCACTGCAGAACACACTCCAAAGACATGCTGGTAGGTTAATTGGATCCTGTCTAAATTGTCCCTAGTATGTATGAATGTGAGTTAGGGACCTTAGATTGTAAGCTCATTGAGGGCAGGGACTGATGTGAATGTACAATGTATGTGTAAAGCGCTGCGTTAATTGATGGCGCTATATAAGTACCTGAAATAAATAAATAAATAAAATTATTGCTCAAAAGCAAACTGCATAGGTGTGAATGGAGCCTTAAAGTAGAAAAAGTTTTTACACTGCAGGGATTTGAAATTGCGTATGCACAATTATTTTCGATATGGCCACAAAATACACAAATGCATACACAATTTCATGCACTGCATTTTGGAATTGAAGTTCCAATAATTAATATATGTGCATATACTGACCTTTTTGCTGTGAAGAGGTATTAGAACACCTGTCTTTTATTTATTACTGTCTGTGGCCCTTGTGTAGGGAGAGTCAACCTCCTTGTTTGTTCTGGAAATCGTAATAATCAAGAATGAAAGTAAAAGAAAATCACAAATTTTGGGCTATGACCAGAACAAGAATTGAGGAGAACCTTCCAACGGGGCATGAGGTCTGGAGAGCCTGGTAACAACCAGGGATTCCCTCAATTTGGAAGGATTTCCCTGTTTTGTTTATGGGACAGGAAGTGAAAGGAAATCTCCCCAATGGGACAGTGATGGCAAAAAATAACCTGACAAGTGTTATAACTCTTGATCTACTACTTGATCCACAATGAAACAAAATTTTGCCTTTAGTACTTTAACTTGATTCAAGTGGAAAATAATTTCATGAGCTTAAATACAGTAACATATGAGAAGTATTTAATCCTCTTGCCAGCAACATTGTTTCATTGTTTTAGCATGTAGTTTGTGTTATTTTTATATTACTGTATATCCCATTTTTAGGAAATACCTGATCTCAGTTTGTTTATTTAACCAACAACAGTTTACTATGTCCATGAAATGTTCCTCTAGTTTACACCACTGGTACACCTTTTGCAGCACACAATAAACCAGGTACAGTTGCAAACAAAATTATTACAACACAAATGGGATTTTTGTTGAGGAATAAATAGTTTAGTCATTTAGTGCTTTCATGCGTAACCCTTAGCATGCATGAATATTAGCCCAACTAACACACAATATCACAAATTACTAGCACACATATGTCCACTAATGGCATCTCAGACTGGACATGTCTTCTGGTCTTATTCCTATCACAAAGTATTTAATCTGCAAGAGAATGCTGAGCTGTGACAGCTGTTCATAGCATTTCCTCGCTTTTCCTCCAGCACATGCTCAGTAAACAGGCCCCTTGTGACATTTTTTTTCCCTGGGAGCCTTACTCACACTTCTCAGGGAGGGGGGAAAAAAACAGTAAATATCTTTCTTCACAAAAATAAATATTTATTTGCAGGTCTGTTTAGATGCTGTACTGTAAAAAGTGCACAGTAAAGGAAACAGAAAATTGATTACCAATACTCAGCTCACTGTAAATTTCCTTTACTGATCTATCCCCATGGCATCATACATGGGTTGACTCTGTCCCATCCTCAACATTCCAAAACATTATCTATAAATTTGAGTCCCTTCCTATCAGGGCTATTTCGTAATTAGATACTACTACTCCGGGTATACTTGTGTGATGCAGGGTCGTCTTTAAGGCAGGGCAAAAGAGGCAGCTGCCCTGGGCCCTGTGATTGTTGTGGGGCCCAAAGCATCTGCCCCATAGTTGCCAACTATCCCACTTTAAATTCCCTCGTCGCTTGAGGTTTTATTCCCGTGCTGTGTCCTGATATCTCAGTGGGAAGTTCTGTTACTAATGCTGCCCAGCTCTGCCATATCGTTGTGTACAGATGACATACCTGTGGATCCTGTGTTTACATGTAATACTAGGCAGAGAAGGAATTACAGTTTGGGGTGCACAAGTAAGCAAGGAGGGGATGTATGGAGGTAAGGAAGGTGGGTGCAAAGATGAGCAGAGGAGGCAGGGAGAGTTACAGGGGAGAGAGTTTGGAGTGGAGAGGATGGGGGAGGTTTGGGGTTTGCAAAGGTATACTGACAGGGTGGATAAAGATGTAGGTCACGTGTAGGGCAGCCCAGTCATTTCAATGGGCTGTTCTATGCTACAAATGCGGAAGAAAGTCCCAAACCCTTTTTCAAAATCACATATTAAACCCTTATTACATTGGTTGTCATTGTTGAAACTCCTCTTTATATTGGTAGTCCGTAAAACAAAATCAGCATTGCCATTGATCACACCCTCCCCCCCAGCACTGCAACTGATCCCAGGAGTTCTAGGAGCCCTAGGAGTTTTCTCTCTATTAATGGGTCCACTCACCTCCCCAGTCCATGGCGTGCAGGCATTGAGGAGATGATGTGTTGTAACCTCTAGCAACCAATCAGTAATGATGTGCAGTAACTGCTAGCAACCAATCAGTGAGCAGTATTGATGTGCAGTAATCTCTAGCAACCAATCAACAAGCAGAAATCATGTGCTGTAACCTCTAGCAACCAGTCAGTGAGCAGTAATGATACACTGTTACCTCTGGCAATCAAACGCAATCCCTGTCTGATCTGATACAGTAACAGATTTTGAGTCTAGCTGCTATTTATTGTATGTCTCAGAGCAGGTGGAGAGCGAAACTGCATGGAAGGTGGCCCAAGAATATTTTTGACCAGAGTCCAATCAATATTAAAGACAGCCCTGGTGTGATGCCATGAAGATGGGGCAGAAAGAAATGATGGCAAACAATTTTCCATTTTCCTGACATCTCCATGGCATTACAAAAAGGGAAATAACTACCATAGGCTGTATGAAATGCAATGACTTTTACAGTTTTCTACGAGAACCAGACATTACCTTCAGTCATAATTCAACAGTAGTATGTCCAGCCAAATCTACATAGTAGTGGGTCATGAACATATTTGATGATGACCATGTTACTTCCCTGCAGATCGTCTCGATCAACATAATTCGTGATGCCCCCTACATCATGGACACACTGCATGTTGATTGCAGAGTCACCACTTCTGGCACTGGAATAGAATTTCTCATATAGATCTGGCTGATGACCTTGGTGATCCAAGCAGATAGCATTCTTATGCGGGGTACACACTATACATTTTTGTTTGTTCAACCTAGAGGCCTGAATTAAGAAAAACATACTGATTACTGTACTAACACAAGCGATGTTAGTGCAGTGATCTTCCCTACTGAGCTATTGTATTCTGATAGGAGGCTGCAAGCGCTGATTAAATGTTGGTTTTCCAGCATGCTCGTTCGACAAGGAGCTGTCCCTGTTGGACAGGGAGCTGTACACACAGCCCGAAATTGGCCAGTTCCTGCCAAACCAACCATTTTCAGACAATTTTTGGCCCGTGTGTACCCAGTCTAGGGAAGCCTCTTTCCAACAGTTTATCCCTCTAGAAATTCAAAGCGGCTGTTCTGATATTTTTAACTGCAATGTAGTCTGAAGACAGGCTTTTAGGTCTCTGCACTGTTGCTTAAAGATAGGCTTTTAGGTCTCTGCCCACATTGAGTGGATGAACTTGGCCATCCTCAGAGGTGCTAAAAGCTAGCAAGACTAGTTCTTCTTGGTTGACATGGAACTTGGATGGTACTTTTTGTAGAAAGTCCAGCCTCTAGATGAGAAAGACTGTCGGGCAAAAACTGAAGAAAGGTTTTAGCATCCCTGTGTGTTCTAATCTCTGAAACCTTCTGCAGAGGTAATTGCAACTAGAATGACTGTCTTCAGTGTGATATTTTTATTAATGCAGCATTCCAGAGGCTCAAACAGTGGGCCCTCCAATCATTTCAGCACCATTGTCAGATTCCAGTTAGCATACCAAGGTTTTATCAACGTCTCAGACATATTATAGCTCTAAAGAACCATGTCACCAGCCTATCCTCTGCCCAAGTTGGGTTTGTGAACACCCATATAGCGAGGACTTAAACTTTTAATAGACTGAGACTCCAATGCTGAGCCCTGTCTGAAGAAAGGCTAGTATTTTGTGTACTTGCAGTCTCTCTGGATCAAAGTCAGATTTTACTGCAAACTGTCATTGACTCCTGGGCTAGCCTGTTAGGGACTTGTAAATTGGGGGAAATAGAGGAAAGGTATAGTCTTTGCAAGCTGGCAAATGTGTGGTTAAGGTGTCAGTCCCTACTGACCTGAGCACTGGGAAATCTTGGTCACCTTTGTGTTCTGGGGAGATACAAACAGGTTGACCTCAGGATGCCCCTATTTCTGCACTACCATGTCGAAGATCTGAGGCAATAAGAACCACTCATTGTCCAAGGCATAAGAAAATGTATTGGCCAATGTGTTTGCTAGTCCTGGTACAAACACCAGTGAGAATGGGCTCAGGTTGGACTGCGCTCAATTCATGATTTGAGTCATCTTTCTCATCAAAGTTGTGCTGCTTAGCTTTTCCTGATAAATGCTATTGGTTAAGGTCTGAAAGGCTGCTGCCCTGAGTTCCAGTACATTCAACAAGGTCTGAAAAGCACTAAAGTCCAAGTGATTCTGTGTCATCATTCTTTGTCAACCAGTTAGGCTTACATTAGTAGTAAGCGTGATCCACTTTGTGGAGTGAACATAGTGTAATCAGGGAAGAGTTTTCATTCTCCCAGTGCCTATGTGCTTATGCACGCCTATTGCTAGATGATGTGAATTTAGGTAGAACCTCCTTAAATTCATGTCAACACCACATCATCTAGCATAAGTTTCATGTATCTGAAAAGACACATATGCAGGGAATGAACCAGTGGAGCAGTATCAAGAAGTTTCACCTCAGACTCCTGGGGTTGATTTGCTAAAGGTAAATAGACTGTTCATACGGCAATGGAAGTTGTACTTTGCAAATACATTTTTTCCAGAGCTTAGTGAATGAAATGAAGTTATGGTGACTTCCATCACCTAATCTTACATAAGCAAATGCTGTTATTCATTTTAATTTTCCTTGTATGCGATTGTTTTTTTCTTTACGAAGTGAAATTTCACCACATTCACTAAGCTCTAGGTAAAAATCCCTTGCAAAGTGAATAGCCTATTTGCCTTTAGTAAATCAACCTCCTTGAATGAATATACTGTAGCTTACATAGATGATTATGAACCTTTCTCTACTCCTCCCACACCAGATCTTTAATCTTATCTAAAAGATTCTTGAAGTGCTTCAAAAGCCTTATCTTGGACAGAGCTTCCCCTGTTTCTCCCACTGAAGAACTGGTTTTACAGCCTTGACATGTGATTGCACAACCCTGAAATCAAAGCCTCCAATGGCAACTCCCTCATATTCCTCCCTGGACAAACTGTTTGACAATGCCCATTTTTATCTCAGTGGTTGAGCTGGCTGAATGGTCATCTGCAAGGATGCTGCCTCTGCTGCAGGAGGTTTGTCTAAAAACTCTGGTACAGAGAATTTCCCATTATTTGTCTGAATGGAGTCTCTCCCATAACAAGTTTGATTAGAGAAACAACCTCTCTGTTATCCACCTCTTTCGCTCTAGAAATGTCCAACAGCCATGATTTGCACAGGGTTTCACCCTGTAGTGCGGCATTTTGTCAAGCCCAGCAGCGTCCTTCAGTGGGCTGTCCAAATCTAGATGAAAAGGAGCACCTATGGTGCCTGGATGGAGAGCAAGACCTTCTGTGAAGGTACTGCTGCTGTTTTCTGCAAGGTGACCAGCTGGAACGTGATCCCAGTCACTCTGGCACACATTAGACACTGCCGGAGCATCACTTGATTGTCACAAAGTGGTGTCTGTGCAGGCTTGCGTTCAAGGATGTGGCTTAGCACCCAACTACATTGTATGTGCCCAAAGCCCCTTCAGCTGCAACACACAGTATGCATAATACTTCCTGCTTCTGTCGAGAGGACCTAGGAGCAGTAAAGAAACAAGGGGTCATCTCAATCTATAGAGTATATTGGGTGTCAAAGGTTGTTCAGGGCAGTGCAAGGCAATCTAGATCCCATATTGGAAGGAAGACATAAAGGCAAAACACCGAAGGTATGAGCATCCTGCAGTCTAAACAGTATTTGACCAGTTAAACACCCTAGGATCAGCCAATATATAGAAGAACCTATTTAGAGGCTCAAGACACATTCCTATTCCTAGGGAACCCAGATTTACATGAACAACATGGAAGAAGTCAAAGACCTTTGGGCACCGTGTTGGCAAATTTCCACTCCTCATGCCTGATTTAAACCTCTAATTGCCATACTACTGTGTTGCAATCACATGCATTGCATAGTAATTATAGGTTTAAATCATATGGTGAGGAGGCAACATATCACCTCTTCACCACCTGTCAAACACACTTGGATCGCTTCTCAGAGGAGCAACAGTGCCTGCTGCACTTGTGAATGAGCCCTTAGTTGTCTTTGTCCTCAGCACCCTTAGGGCTTGTTCACACGTGAGGTTGGGGGTGATAAAACCCTGTGGTTGAGATGTGGTTTTACCACTCCTAATTCCTACCCCCTTTAGCTTCAGAGGCAGCAGCCAAAGGTGTACACATGCCACAGCAGGAATTATACCCTCCTGTTGCTTTCGGTGGGTGCTACCACCTGCTAATTGTGACCCATTCAAGTACATTTGGCCACCCTGCATGCGCCCTGCAACTGCGAGCTTCTCCAGGATCAAAGCAGGTGGTGAGGAGGCGATACAACAGCTTGTCACTGCCTGCTTTATCCCCTTGGTTGCTGTACTGCACAAGGTTGCAGTGCACTTGCAGACTGGCCTCATTTGTTTTAACAGTGGCAGGGAGTACAATTCCTACTGTGGCTGCAACATGTGTACACCCCTGACCACTGCAGCTAAAGGGGGTGTGGTTGGGGGTGATAAAAACACCTACCCCCAAACTGCAAATGTAAACAAGCCCTTACTGCTCTGGGCCCCCTATAAGGCTGCTTTCACACTGATGCGGTGCAGCTTCTTATGGGTTAGCTGCACTTTGCCATAGACTTCTATTATATCCTGTGGGTGTGGTGTATTTTCTGAAAGCACACCAAAACTCCTGCATTCATTTTGGTGTGCTTTCAGAAAGCGGCAGGTACACTATGCTGCACCCACGGTGCAGATAAACCACACCACATCAGTGTAAAAGCATCCCTGTGCTATTATGCCCAGAGTATTGCTTGACACTGCAAATTAAAAAAACTCATACAGCAATCCGCAGAACAAAGGCTCCCATAATAAAACCTATAAAAGATCCAATCTGGCTTTGTGTAGAGACTGCACAACTGATGTACCAATAGTATGGCTACTGCAGCTGCCAAAACTCTTTGGAGAGAGAAGAACTGAAAAAAGTTTAAACAAACAAGAAGCACAATCCATAGTGCAGTTACACCTTTTTATTAAATTGATAAAAATTAAAAACCCTACAAGTAGCGCCTCACAACCAAAGAGCAGTCCCACTGGCTGGATGGAGTAGTGAACCAAAAAGATATACAGACAAACTTCCTGAAGCAATACAGAGTTTCCGGATGCTCACTGTAAACAGTCCCCTTCTACAGCGCGAACGAACCCGCTGAGATGTCACAGACCCAGGGGAACTTCTTTTTACTTGCTATTGGCCCCGCTCTGGAGACTGCTATCAGGGATTAGAGGTGGAGTATAGTAGGTATCACTCTGGCTGATAGGAGCCGGTGCTACAGAGGAGGCATTGGCTTATGCGGCTCCTGCTCCCTCTGTGACTGCCCGTTTCCTACGCTGCTGGCGCAGCTACAATTTTACAAGTAGTCCCTCTGCACTCTGATGCTCAGGGATGGCGGGTTGGCAAGCCCCAGACAGCGATCTACCAGTCACCTGGCTGCGATCGATTGGTAGATCGCGATTGACAGGTGCCGACCCCCGGGTTAGAGTGATGCCATGTGAGACTCGTGCATGCTAGAAATGTCAGGAAAATCAATAGTCATCACTCCTTACTAATACACAGCATAAAAAGGGATTATTCCCAGGTCACAGAAGACTCAAATACACATTTTTGTTTGATACTGGATAGTCTGACAACTTTTTGCAATAGAAGAAAAAAGTCAGTTGACGTGGGGGCTTCCTTATATTTCCAAACATACCTACATTTCGATCTTTGTAATTCGGTAGATGTAACATTACATTATTATATCTATAGTCATTCTTACAAAATGAGCAAAATATTTGTAGCAGGCATACAAAGAATCTTTTAAAAGATAACTAAAGGCAAAACCACGTTTTTTTTTTTTTTCATGATAAAGTGAAGAGGTATTAGGAAGGATTTGCCTCCTTAATGACCAGATCATTTTTTGCGATAGGGCACTGCGTCGCTTTAACTGACAATTGTGCGGTCGTGCTACATTGTACCCAAACAAAATTGACGTACTTTTTTCCCCACAAATAGAACTTTCTTTTGGTGGTATTTGCTCATCTCTGCGGTTTTTATTTTTTGCGCTATAAAAAAAAAAGAGAGTGTCATTTTGAAAAATAAAACTATATTTTTTACTTTTTGCTATAATAAATATCCAAAAAAATGTAAAAAAACAAAATTCCTTCATCAGTTTAGGCCAATATGTATTCTACATATTTTTGGTAAAAAAAAAAAAAAATGCAAAAAGCGTATATTGATTGGCTTGTGCAAACGTTATAGCGTTATAGCGTCTACAAAATAGGGAATAGATTTATGGCATTTTAATTTTTTTAATTTCTGTTAACTAGTAATGGCGGCAATCTGCGATTTTTAGCAGGACTGCGACATTGCGGTGGACAGATCGGACACTTTTGACACTTTTTTGGGACCATTGATATTTATACAGCGCTCAGTGCTATAAAAATGCACTGATTACTGTGTAAATGTCATTGGCAAGGAAGGGGGTTAACACTAGGGTGATCAAGGGGTTAAGTGTGTTCCCTATGTGTGTTTCTAACTGTGAGGGGATGGGACTGACTAGAGGAGGAGCCAGATTGCTGTTCCTACTTAGTAGGAACACACGATCTGTCTCTCCTCCCCTGTCAGAACGGGGATTTGTGTGTTTACACACCCACACACACCCACAAATCCCCATTCTGGCTCTCATGCTCCGTGCCCACAATCGCAGGTGGCCGGCGGCGATCATGCATGCCAGCCACATGCATCGGGTCCCCCGCTATGCAACAGGTGGGCAGGCCTGCTATGGCTCTTAAAGGAGCCGCAGTACATATACGGCAATTCACGCAGGAGAGCAAACTTGCCGCCGTATATGTATGGGAGGCGGTCGGGAAGTGGTTAACCTTATAGTCAAAAGTGAATGAAAAAGAAAATCCCAAATTTTGGGTTGACACCAGAACAGTAAGACCCCTTTCACACTGGGGCGGTTTGCAGGCGGTATTGCGCTAAAAATACCGCCTGCAAACCGCCCCTAAACAGCCTCCGCTGTTTGTTCAGTGTGAAAGCCCTCGGTGCGCAGGCAGGACGGTGAAAAAAGTCCTGCAAACCGCTTTTTTGGAGCGGTGAAGGAGCGGTGTATTCACCGCTCCTTCACTGCTCCTGCCCATTGAAATCAATGGGACAGCGCAGCTATACCGCAGCAATACCGTGGCTATAGCCGCGCTGTACGAGGGATTTTAACCCTTTTTCGGCCGCCAGCGGGGGTTAAAACCGCACCGCTAGTGGCCGAATACCGCTGCAAGAACGACGGTACAGCAGCTCTAAAAATAGCGCTGTTGTACCGCCGACGCCCCCACCGCCCCAGTGTGAAAGGGGCCTTATAGAGGGGAAATCTTCAAATAAGGACTCTGGTTCCAGTTATCCTAGTGACACCCCAGGGTTTATTCAATTTGGAGGGAATTCCTCTCACTTCCTGTTTTGGCTATGGGACAGGACATAAAGGGAAATCTCCCCAATAGGACACAAATGGCAAAACAAAAAAAACTGGCGGGGTTATAACTTTCCCTTACTCTAGCCAAAATAAAAATATTTTTTTTTGCCTTTGGTTCTACGTTAACACCAAAATTTATGATGAAAAAAAGGACCTGCCACAAACCCAATCGGAACCTATGATTGCCTATTGCCTACAATGCAAGTTATACTTATATAGCAAAAGGTAAATAGTTTGTAGTACACATGATATTCTACCCAGAATTTATGTTCTTTTCCTTCACAAAATTTTAATTAAGTTTAGAACAGACAAGTATTCAGTACAAGGTTGTAATTGGGAACACCTGTTGTATGATACAATTATGATAAATCAAAAAATAGACAAGGTCAGCCATAGACATACACAATTTTAACCAAGAGAAATGTAATCGCTCAGAGTTCAGATGGTATTTTTGGGGACTCGAGCATATAGTATTTAAATATACACAATTTAGTCAAAAGTATTGGGATGCCTGCCTTTACACGCACATGAACTTTAATGGCATCCCAGTCTTAGACCATAGGATTCATTGTTAAGTTGGCCCACCCTTTGCAGCTATAACAGCTTTAACTCTTCTGGGAAGTCTGTCCACAAGGTTTAGGAGTGTGTCTATTGGAATTCCATTAAAGTTCATGTGTTTGTAAAGGCAGGCATCCCAATACTTTTGACAATATAGAGTATATGTTACTTTTGGTAAGCTTCTCCACTGTGTAAGGAAGTGGGAGGAGCAAGTTAGGGAGCTTTTAACCGGTTCAATACAGGGCATTTTCACCCCCTTCCTTCGCAGGCCAATTTTTAGTTTTCAGCGCTGTCGCACTTTAAACGACAATTGCGCGATCGTGCGATGTTGTACCCCAAAAAAAATGATGTCCCTTTTTCCCCACAAATAGAGCTTTCTTTTGGTGGTATTTGATCACCTCTGCGGTTTTTATTTTTTGCGCTATAAACAAAAGAAGAGCAACAATTTTGAAAAAAACACAATATTTTTTACTTTTTGCTATAATAAATATCCCAATTAAAAAAAAAAAAAAAAAAATTTTTCCTCAGTTTCGGCTGATATGTATTCTTCTACATATTTTTGGTAAAAAAAATCGCAATAAGCATATATTGATTGGTTTGCGCAAAAGTTATAGCGTCTACAAAATACGGGATAGATTTATGGCATTTTTAAAAAAAAAATTTTTATTTTTTTTTTAGCGGCGATCGCGATTTTTTTTCGTGACTGCGACATTATGGCGGACACATCGGACACTTTTGACACATTTTTGGGACCATTCATATTTATACAGCGATCAATGCTATAAAATTGCATTGATTACTGTGTAAATGTGACAGGCAGTGAAGGGGTTAACCACTAGGGGGACACAAGGGGTTAAATGTTTCCTAAGGGAGTGTTTCTAACTGTAGGGGGCGGGGACGTACAAGGGGAGGAGACCGATCAGTGTTCCGCTGTACTAGGAACACAGATCGCTCTCCTCACAACTGACAGGACGTGGATCTGTGTGTTTACACACACAGATCCACGGTCCGGCCCGGTTAACGGGCAATCGCGGGTGCCCAGCGGACATCGCGGGCGCCGGGCACACGCACCAGGTCCCGAGCAACTCGGCGGGCGCGTGCGCGCGCCCCCTAGACGGCCGGGATTCCCAGGCCGTCATATGACGTCCACCCAGGATGGTAGATCCCATCTGTGGACGTCACATGTCTATGGCTGGGTAGGGAAGTGGTTAAAAGTAATAAGAAAGCAATAGAGAGGGGAAGTCCAGGCTAAAGGTGGAGTTAGGGAATAAGTGAGGAAGTTGGGTGAAGGGTAGACGTGCACACTGAAATATTTTGTTTCGGAATTTCGGTTTTGTCCGGAAAATACATTTATTTAGTTACTCCCAAAATTCATTTTTATTTATTTTGTTTCATTAAAAATGCATTCGTACGAAAATCCGAATTAGGGTTGAATCTGTCAATTGAAGGTTTATGGTGTCTGTCGGATGTTCTAAGAAGATTCGACGAAGCAGCTAAACTGTACGACACCGCGACCGTACATTTTATGTTGACTGCTCCACCCACAAGGTATAATAGAATTCTAATGTTGTTTGACTAGTAATAAATATAATTATTATTACAAGTCAAACAACATTAGAATTCTTCTATAGCCTATGGCCGGAGCATTTGACTGTAAATGTCCACTCGTGGCGATCGTATGCTTTTAGCTGCTTCATCAAATCTTGTCTCTATAATGTCAAATTTTTTCTCTCTATGTCAAATAATCTTGGACTAATAGAGTTAGGTTAGGCACATTCAACCGCAGGTTCAACAGACACAGATCGCTATTGTCACCAGCATGTCGAATCTTCTATCTATATATATTGAACTGTTGTCGCAACAATATGAAAATATAATGGATACGAAAATAAAGCATTTTTTTATTTCGGATCTTTTGGATTCTGCGTGTTCGTTATCGTTTTGTTAAAACGAACATGCAACTCCCTGAAATTTGGACGAAAATGCGGGGGGGGTAAGAAAAAAAGGAACTGAGAGGAATAGGGAGGAAGAGCAAAGAATGGTTCTCAGCAGAGTTTTAAAGCCAAGAAATTACATTGATAGAGTCTTTGGGAATATTTCAGCCACATTTGCCAGATTTTTAGGAATTCTTTGGGAGAGTCCTTCAACATTGCCGTGAGCATTTTGTTTATCATGGTACTGCTCAATCTAATTTTGAATTTGCCAAAATTTAACAAAGGGCTTTTTGCAACTCCTACCTATTGTCAGTCTTATGGCCATAAATAGGTTATCAATATACTGTAACTATGGGTTGATTTACCAAAACTGGAGAGTGCAAAATCTGGTGCAGTTCTGCATAGAAACCAATCAGCTTCCAAGTTTTTTTTGTCAAAGCTTAATTGAGACAGCTGAAGTTGGAAACTGATTGGCTACCATGCACAGCTGCTCCAGATTTTGCACTCTCCTGTTTTAGTAAATCAACTCCACTGTGTCTATCTACAGAGACTGCACAAAGTGAACTTACTAATTCCAATTTTTCCAAATGTGGATGACAATGTGTGTATTTTGTGTTCTGAACAATAACCATGCCCGGATCTTTGTGCTGTCAGATTTCAGCTAAAAGCATAATGTTTGGGAATCTCTTGTTGTTTGGTCACAGTTCGTCAAATCAACTTCACAGTGACCATGCAGAAGAAGGTTTCTCCGCATCCAATTCACAGGCAAGTGTGACCAGCTCTCAATGGAGCCAGTTAATAAATGTTAGGGGCGGCCAGGGTCCGGATGGAAAAAGGGTCCGGTGCATGTTTGGGTCCGGTTCAGGTGCAAATTCAGGCAAAATTCGGACCTTAATTGCACCTGAACCAGTGAACAGACACGCACCGGACCCCAGGTATGAACTCGTCGCCCCCACATGTGTGAACCCAGCCTGAATGGGTTGGGTTTTACTTAAAGTGATCATTTACAATCACTTTAAGTAAAATATATGACACTATGCTAAGCTCATAGATTTGCAAGTACAATGTTTTTTTAACCATTAAATTAATTTATTCATATAGTTTCCTGTGTTGTTGTGGTTTGGAATCCAAAGGCTTTTAATTATATTTGTATTTGTTTAGTTAATTACATATACCTAGAAACTTTATGATAATGTGAAACTGATACTGTGCAATGTTTTACTGTTTAACTGAAGTGTAGGCATTCATGCTCATTTGCTCTATTGGGCTCAAGGGACCCTGACACTCCTTATATATGCACAGATGGGCAAAAAAAGATATTAAATCTCAGGGAACAAGAGTCCAAGCAACACCTCACCCCCTATAGCATGCTTCATCAGCTTAAAAATGCACTTTGCTCAGCAAATAGCCCACACATCAACAACCTTTGCACTCCTCACCAGATCTTTCCTATTTTTTTTATTACATTCTTACAGGCAAGAAAACCACTGCACCAAAAATGCACTTTGCTCAGCAAATAGCCCACTCATCAAGAACCTTTGCACTCCTCACCAGATCTTTCCTATTTTTTTTTTTATTACATTCTTACAGGCAAGAAAACCACTGACGAATCTGAGGTCATACATATCACAGCTGATTGACCAGCCAACTACCATTGGGAGTCTTCACAATATCACAGATCTAAATGGTACGAGCAAGGCAATGACATTCTAGGTGGCACACTTTTGTTTACTGTAGGTAGGTAATAATGGACCATGCCAGCAGCTGCTAAGATATAATTATGCAATTATGATTTCAGCTAGACGCTGTACTCAGGAACTCAGTTTCAAGAATTTACATCTGTAGGCTATCATTGCTAAAATACAAAATCTATAACTCTGAATATGGAAACAAAATATTTGCAAGAAAATGGCCTTGGTTATAAGATCCCCAGCAGGCAACTGGAATAGTTGTGCTATTAGATAGTGCTGTTTACAATGATTACAATACATTTTGGTATCTGTTTCATTATCACTTTTGCAGGTCAGTATCCCCTCTAGGGCATGTAATACAACACATTCTCTGGAGGAAAAGTAGCCTACAGTTGTGTTTTTTGTTAATATCTTGAAAATTATTTTCTACTATTATATACTACATACAATGATGTGGTATTCATTCTCCTTCAAGGTAATGGTTATATCACCTACATTGAATTGCTGACTAAAATGTAGGTACAAATAATTAATTAGTGTGGATAGTGCCAGCAGAAAACAATCTAACTTATAATGACTTATTAAAGCAGAGTTCCACCCAAAAGTTGAACTTCTGCTTATATGCTTCCTCCCCCCCTCCAGTGCCACATTTGGCACCTTTCAGGGGGGAGGGGGAAACGAGTACCTGTGTTTGACAGGTGCCTGTCCCCGCGTCTGGGAGATGGTGACACGGCGCCATCCCTGGGAAGTTCAACTCCCCTTCTCCTTCCTCAGCCCGTGGGCCATTTAGAAAGCTCAGCGTGCTCCGCGTATGTGCAGTAGGTAACCGGCTGTGTAGTCGAAAGGCTACACTGCTGGTTTCCCTTACCCTACCTTGAATGGCGGCGGCAGAACCCGAGAGCCTATCCGAAAATCGGCTTTGAGCGCCGATATCACGGGAACCTTGGAAAGGTAAGTGTCCTAATATTAAAAATCAGCAGCTACAGTATTTGTAGCTGCTGACTTTTCTTTTATTCTTGGGGGGGGGGGGGGGGGACTCCTCTTTAAGGAAGCAGAGCCTCAAAGCAAAATAGGCATCTGCGAGCATCCTGGAAATATACTGTATGGGACCACAAATATGGTAAAATATACAATTCCTATTTCTACACATTTTCATAGTGATTGCATGCACTCTGGTGTACAGTATATAGCTGCTTATGCATCAAGGTCCATTTAATAAAAAAGGCCATAATAAAAACAAAGGTGATGTAAGGTATAATTTTCTAGTGCAGATTAGAAAGAACATGCAACCTAAAGCTGATATTTCAGTTTTTAGTAGAGGCTGGAAATCACCCTGGTGGCATGATCTCTGCACTTGAGGAGGTCCTAAAATACATATAATAAACAATAGTGGATGACTCTACCAGACTTGATCTTTTACTGGAAACTTACTTTTTTGAGGACTGACCCTTTAAGAAAATCACTTGATTAGTAAATCTAATGCCGCGTACACACGGTCGGACTTTCCGGCATACTTGGTCCGGCGGACCAGAGTGTGCCGGACAATCCGCCCGTGTGTGGGCGGCGGCGGACTTTTCCGGCGGACTTCTTCCCAAAAGCCCGCCGGACCTAGATTTTAAACATGTTTGAAATCTTTCCGTCGGACTCAGTTTCGGGCGGAAAGTCCGCTCGTGTGTGTGCTGGTCCGACGGAAAGCCCGCTCGTGTGTGTGCTGGTCCGACAGACCAAATGCGACACGAGGGGATGGTATTGCATCTCGCGCTCGCTGCAATAGGAAAAACAAATCTTCCTATTGCGGCGAGCGCGGGGCATACCAGGCCCTTAGGTCTGGTATGGATTATAAAGGGGAACCCCGCTACGCCGAAAAAACGGCGTGGGGTCCCCCTAAAATCCATACCAGACCCCGATCCGAGCACGCAGCCTGGCCGGTCAGGAAAGGGGGTGGGGACGAGCGAGCGCCCCCCCCCCTCCTGAACCGTACCAGGCCGCATGCCCTCAACATGGGGGGTGGGTGCTTTGGGGGAGGGGGGCGCCCTGCGCCCCCCCCCCCAAAGCACCTTGTCCCCATGTTGATGAGGACAAGGGCCTCTTCCCGACAACCCTGGCCGTTGGTTGTCGGGGTCTGCGGGCGGGGGCTTATCGGAATCTGGGAGCCCCCTTTAATAAGGGGGCCCCCAGATCCCGGCCCCCCACCCTATGTAAATGAGTATGGGGTACATGGTACCCCTACCCATTTACCTAGGAAAAAAGTGTAAGTAATAAAACACACTACACAGGTTTTTAAAATATTTTATTAAACAGCTCCGGGGGGGGATCTTCCTCCGGCTTCGGGGGTCTTCTTCCGGCTTCGGGGGTCCCTCCGCTTCATCTTCTCCCGGCGTCCGGTTGGTTCTTCTCCGCTCTCCGGCCTCTTCTCCCGGTGTCGCAGGTCTTCGGCCGGCCCCTCCGCTCTCTTCATGTAGCTCTATTGCGAGCGGAGGTCCGGACTTCTGGGCTTCTTGGCTTCTTGGCTTCTCTTCTCTTCCCCCAGATGTTGACACGACGCTCTCTCCGGCTGGACTGGTCTCTGAGGGCTGCGTTGTGACTTATATAGGCGGAGACCCCGCCCCCATATGATGTCACAGTCCTTGGGCATGCTGGGACTGTGACGTTTTAGGGGGCGTGGTCGACCACGCCCCCTAAAACGTCACAGTCCCAGCATGCCCAAGGACTGTGACATCATATGGGGGCGGGGTCTCCGCCTATATAAGTCACAACGCAGCCCTCAGAGACCAGTCCAGCCGGAGAGAGCGTCGTGTCAACATCTGGGGGAAGAGAAGAGAAGAGAAGCCAAGAAGCCAAGAAGCCCAGAAGTCCGGACCTCCGCTCGCAATAGAGCTACATGAAGAGAGCGGAGGGGCCGGCCGAAGACCTGCGACACCGGGAGAAGAGGCCGGAGAGCGGAGAAGAACCAACCGGACGCCGGGAGAAGATGAAGCGGAGGGACCCCCGAAGCCGGAAGAAGACCCCCGAAGCCGGAGGAAGATCCCCCCCCCGGAGCTGTTTAATAAAATATTTTAAAAACCTGTGTAGTGTGTTTTATTACTTACACTTTTTTCCTAGGTAAATGGGTAGGGGTACCATGTACCCCATACTCATTTACATAGGGTGGGGGGCCGGGATCTGGGGGCCCCCTTATTAAAGGGGGCTCCCAGATTCCGATAAGCCCCCGCCCGCAGACCCCGACAACCAACGGCCAGGGTTGTCGGGAAGAGGCCCTTGTCCTCATCAACATGGGGACAAGGTGCTTTGGGGGGGGGGCGCAGGGCGCCCCCCTCCCCCAAAGCACCCACCCCCCATGTTGAGGGCATGCGGCCTGGTACGGTTCAGGAGGGGGGGGGGCGCTCGCTCGTCCCCACCCCCTTTCCTGACCGGCCAGGCTGCGTGCTCGGATCGGGGTCTGGTATGGATTTTAGGGGGACCCCACGCCGTTTTTTCGGCGTAGCGGGGTTCCCCTTTATAATCCATACCAGACCTAAGGGCCTGGTATGCCCCGCGACGGGGCTAGCAAGGTGTCAATCTCGCCGATAAAAGCGGCAAGATTGACATCCTTCTCTAGTCCCGTCGCACCTGAGTCACGTTCAAAATGAACGGACTTGTCCGTGTGTGGGCAAGTCCGTTCATTCTGAAAGTCCGCCGGAACTCCGGCCAAAGTCCGTCGGAAAGACGGGCGGACTTAGCCCGCCGGAAAGTCCCGGCGTGTGTGGGCAAGTCCGTCCGTTTTAAAGTCCGGCGCACCTGGCGGACAAAGTCCGTCGGAAAGTGTGCCGGACCAAGTAGGATAGAAAGTCCGCTCGTGTGTACGCGGCATAAGAATCACCTTTACATTCTTTCTTCTAGCTTTTAATAATAAGCCCCCCGTGTTCATTTTGATATTAGTCCTTTCTTACCTCGGCCACTGTGTTGAGCTGGATTAGCATTCTCACCTGCCCAATGAATCTAGCATTGTCCTGCTGTGAGCTTCACAGTGTGCATTTATAGCACGGTCCTACTCCTAGGAACATTTAGTGACCCCAAGTAGTCGGGTGGGCTGACATTTCAGCTCAAGGTAGAGTCCACGATGTTTAGTAGGGCTGTAAACAGATGGATGCCATTCAATTTCGAGTCAACATTAAGGCTCGGTTCACATATTTCCGGCCGCAGTTTTAGTCCCATTTTTAAAAGGAGTCCAGTGTGGTTTTGTTCACTGGTTCATGTGCAAATTTTTACTTGAAATCACAACTGAACCGACTGAAAAATGTACAGGACTCTTTGTAAAAACTGAATGCAGCCAGCCTGGACATATGTGAACCGTCTCCATAGAAAGCCAGTTCAGTTCACATGTCATGCGAATTGGATGCGGTTCAAAACCCATCCAATTTGCATATATGTGAACTGAGCCTTAGAGTTTATTTGCCACTATAAATGAAGGTAAAGGGTTAGAGTGTAGGACACCCGTAGCACATGGTAGCCTCCAGGTAAAATCATACTCACAGCCTTCACAGATAAACAAACCTTTAAGCCAGACTGGAACCCTGTGATTTTCAAGCACTCAGCTCTCTGTGAGGTCAAGGCCAATTTTCAGCTTCTTGGGCACCCTTGTAACCTCTTGTACTGTCGCTAGAGACACACCCCGGAAGATAGCAGAAGCAAAAAATAACATTAGGCTTAGGGGACACCAAGTAAATTCCAAACTATTTAGCTGCATAAAGACAAAGTTCATGTGTGGAACATGTCACATGTTACACGCATATTTGGGGTGTAAAATGTAACATGTTCAAGAAGACCCCCCTTCTCCCCCTTCCCTGTGATAGCAGATGGGGGCTCCTCTCCCCTGCATCCCATGTCACATTTTAAAATCAGCACGGCTGTGTCATTCATTCACGGGTATCTGTGAATGAATAAACTACAAGTCTCCTCTTCCACCACGGCAGACAGACTTGTAATTTCAATGGACTCTTTCCTCCCAAACATGACTGACTCTGATCTGACCTTTCACTCATTAGATTTCTGTTCTTTTAGTCATGGAGGCTCAGCATCACAAGGGGCACCTACCTAAGGCAGTCTTACCTAGAAACACCTACTTCTCCAGACTGACACTTGCCCATGAAGGTGTTTTTATATTTGCATAGCTCCTTCCAGGAGCCAGCCCACTTCTCACATCAGGGTGTTGGCTCTGGAGTGTAGGACAGAAAGAGCACAAGGATGTGATGTTTGCTGAAAGATATGTACAGCACCCTTCTGGTCCCTGCCACCAGCCAAGATCTGCCTGCATTGCACAGAGAGGCACAGAGTCCCAGAGATGACACCACAGGGTCTAAAATAGGGTTTGTAATAAAAAAAAAAATGTTTTAAGTAATAATTTTATTAATTTTATTTTATTAGTCCCTTGTTTACTTTCATTGAACTTCATTCACTACATTTTTCTTTTTGCGTAAGAGAAGGTGGATGGAGGGCGTGTGATCAACCGATTAACATCAAAACATGTTTGATTTATTCATGTATAAAGGAATACAGAAATATAAATGATACAAATACTACATTTTATAAAAACAGGTGCAAAAAAATGCACTAAAAAATTAAAAAATGGAATATGCCCATGTTGAGGCAGATATTTAAAATAGGCTGACGCGTTTCGAGGGTAACCTCTTCATCAGAGCCTGGAGAACAAGAGCACAGTCTGTATTAACCGGTAGGCCGACATGTGTACATGGGGAGGAGTGACTAGTTGAAAGGTATGTCCTGTGATGGATAATTAGTTATTCCAAGCTCCATACCAGTTCACGTCCAAGCGTTCTAGGTGGAATACAGATCAGAAGTGTATAGTATGGAGCACATGGCGAGTGCATGCTGTACAATACAATACGTATTCTAAATTCACATTAATAAAAATCAAATATGTAGACTTAAAATAATAGAGAATAATAAAAAATACAATGTCAATAAAAACACTGGATGATTGATTAGGTAACGAATATTGAAGCAGCAAAAAAACATGAAATAAATACATATGCAAATATACACATAAAGAAGAAACATGTGTGTGATGTTAGATACACAAAAAAACACTGAGAGACTGTCTTTCACCGCATAATGTGTCATGTAGTGCTCATGTGCAATGGGCATGCGCATGCGTATGTAAACATCTCTGCCAGCACATGGGTAGCTGTGCAGGAACAAGGTATGGATGCAAGCATATGAGCACAAAATGCACATCGAGGAGCACAGATGTAACCATACAGGTGTAAGGATGTATACGTTCACATGTGCACATACATATAACCCACCTAAGTGCACGTGACATGTGCCTGTGCTGAATATGTGTCATGTCGGTGGGGTGGGAATCCACAGTTGGTGCAGCATGGTGACAGAGAAGGAGAGTAACGGATGTGAACGGATCAGAGTTTGATCAATGCATGTGGGCTATGCAAGCCGAGGAATGTAGAGGTGATAATTGTCATAGGTGAAGATTGCAGACTAGTAATTAAATAAGGGATCGCACCTACCTACGTAATATGGTAAAAATGTGTATATGAATTTTCCTTTTCCGGTGGTACGGGACTGTCGGGTGTACCTGCAGGGGGAGAGGGCACAGAGGAGAAGTGAAGAGTTGAATGGGGGGAAAGAATGGGGAGGAAGAGGGGAAGGAAGGCGACCTGAGAGGAAGGTCCCTCAGGACACTAGTGAAATGACAAGTAAAAAAATGCATGGGATGGTGCAGAGTTAGTAAAATTATCCCATAGCTGACCTGTCTCCAAACCTTTGTGGGGGAGAGATTGCAGCCTGCGCACGTCCTTGGGGGTAGGGAATCGTGTGATCCGTGGAAATGGAAGGGGGAGAATGTGTCCTCAGGTGGTGCTGGAGCCGTGGGTGCTTAACAATGTCTCTCCACCTCAGACATAGGCAATGTTGAGAAGAGGACATGCTGGTGTGTTTAAGAGCCGTGGGGAGCGGGTCTGGGGGCGGGCTGAGAAAGCTTGTGGCCATCCAAGGGAGGTGGGTGCGGCCTGCAATTGGAACACACGCCAACGAGTGAATGGGCGTTGGCGTGCGTTCCAAGGGGCAGTCACATGACCGGACACCTGTTGGCTCCCAGGGGAGGATGCACCGGCAGAGTCCGTCCAGAGAATGAGCCGATCCGCTGTGTGCCATGAGAGACGACACACACAGACGGCTCTAATCTGTGGGCACACAGATAGTGTGTGGAGACAGAAATAACTGAAGAAAGAGTGGAAGAGAAGTTTCTCCTCCCATCTAGGTGGCACTGGGGAATTGTGTGCATAATAACAGACACACGTGCGTTCATGTATCTGAATAAGTGTATAACACCAATGTGCATACACAAATAGATGCATGCAGCTGGTGCATACACAGGAGTTTGAAGGTTATTAATATAATAATATAATAATGATAATTATTATTGGTATTGTTATTATTGATGAAGATGTGACATAAGTGAATGGTGTAGTGATGATAATTTTGCTGGGCTGCAATGGGCAATGTATGAAAGATGTAATGCGTTGTGGAACTGATGTGGGTGGAAATGATGGCAGAAAGAGCAAGGGATGATCACTGTGGTAGCTGGTATTAAGGAATGTAATTGTTAGGTGAAAATTTGTACAGATGGGACTGGATAGATGGGGAGCAGAGGGGAGGGAAGAAGGGGGGGACTGACGGAGCTGTTGGCTAGGAAGTTCACGGTGGGAGGGTGGGAGGAGGGATGGGAAAGGGGGGGAATGGTGAATAGAAAGGCTTGTAATTCCGAAGATTGGGAATGAAAAGGCGAAGGAAGAAATGGTGTTGTGATGGAAATGAAGGGACAGGGGCAGGGTAGGGATGCTCAGAGCGGGAATGGTGGCAGTGCATGGTGGTACTAATCCTGCATCTAGATAACCCAGTGGATTTCCAAATCCTCATTCATTCCATCAGGAACCATTGACACAAGAGTGAAAATCCAGAATGATTCTTGTCTACAGAGTTTCTGGAATCTCCTCCCCATATCATCGTCTTTTTTGATGGCTTCAATGCCAAACACTTTGAGGCCTATTGGGTTACCATTATGGCATTCTCTGAAATGCCTGGGTACTGAATAACTATGACTTTTCTTATCCTTTCATGGACTGGTGGTACGTGTTGCTATTGATAATGCTGCATTTGTGTTCGCTGAATCTTTTCCTTAGTGGATAAGTTGTGCACCCAACATACAGTAAGCCGCATGGACAAATAAGACCATAGACCAAGTAGGAGGTGTCACAATTGATGAACTGGCTGATTTTGTGGTTCCGGCCGTCGGACCCCATAACTTCTTTTTTGCGGTGTGCCATAAAGGCACAAGCTCCACAATTTCTAATTCCACATTTGAAGTTTCCCTTCTGGTCAAAGATGGATGTCCAATGGCCAGTGGGGGTCTTTGTTTGGTTTTGGGGTTTTCAAACTCTGCTTGGTGCTATTAAACTTCTAAGGTCTTTTGATTTTCAAAACACAACTTCTGGTTTGGATGGTAGGACTGGATTGAGGATGGGATCCTGCTTGAGAATGTTCCAATTCTTCTGGATGACTCTCTGTATGTCAAATGCTTTGGTATTGTATTGTGTGCTGAATCTAATTGAATTAGAGTTATTTCTGTCAATGATCCGCTTGTTTCTCCCTGTTTTGTTGACCTCCATTGCCATAGTGACTGAGGGGTGTTCATCATATTGTGTCCAGTATTTTGAAAAAGCTTGCTCGATGAGGAGTTCTTCATAGCCCTATTCGAGAAATTTATTTTTTAGAATGGACCCTTGCTTTTCATAATCGCTTCTTTTAGTACAGGTTCTCTTCAGCCTGCAAAATTGCCCATAGGGAATGTTGCGGATCATGGTGATGGTGGCTTTTAGCATGAAGGTAAGAGTTCCCTGCGCTGGGTTTGAAATGGGTTTTGGACAGAATCATACCTTCTTCATCGATTTGCATATCCAGATCCAAAAAAACAAGTGATGTATCGTCAACCACATGGGTAAAGGAGATACCAAATGGATTGGAATTACAGTGTTCAAGAAAGTTGTTTAAATCTGAATACGATCCGTTCCAAATGATCAGAATGTCATCAATGTATCTGGTGTAAAGGGCCAGCTGATCCTTGAAAGGATTATTGGCCCAGATGAACCTATCTTCCCACAGACCCATGAAAAGGTTTGCGTAGCTAGGAGCAAATTTTGCTCCCATGGCAGTCCCCCTAGTTTGTCGAAAGAACTCACCCACAAAAGAGAAGTAGTTGTGGTTGAGACAGAATTCAATGGAATCGAGGAGAAATTGGATCTGTAGGGGGTGTATGTCACTCTTGGAAAGGAAGTATTTAACTGCTTCTATGCCATACTTGTGTTCAATGGAAGTACAGAGAGATGAGACATCCAGAGAGAGCCACTTAAAATGAGGTTGCCATGAAAATGATGAAAGAATATCAAGCATGTGTCTGGAATCTTTTACGAAAGATGGAAAATTTATTACTAGGTCTTGTAGGAAGTGGTCAATGTAACAGCCTAGATTGCTAGTTAAGCTGTCGATCCCAGCAATAATGGGTCTGATTCTTCGGAATCTTGGGGATGGGGTAAAAGTGAGGAGTTAGTGGATGCTGTTTGTTCAGGAAGAGGAATTCGCTTTTCGTGATGACTCCATTCTCCCTAGCTTGATTCAGTAAAACTTCAAGAGAGATAGAGAAAGATGGTAGTGGATCAGCAGAGAGTTTCTCATATGTGTCGTATCCACAAGGAGTCTCAAAGCCTCTGCCATATAGTCATCTCGATTTTGGATTATTAGACCACCGCCTTTGTCGGCTTGCCTGATAATGATATCTTCTCTGTCCTGGAATTTTTTGAGGATTTCTTTGGGGACTTTGTGATCTTTGTTCGTGATATTTGCCATTGGGGCAGTTTTCTGGCAGATCCTTTTAATTTCGTCCAGCACTATCTCATAGAAGATTTGAATGTACTTTCCTTTTGCCCAGTGGGGATGGAAAGAGGACTTGGGTTTGAAGTCAGTGTGTATAATCTGTTTTTCCATGAGGGCTAAGATTTCTGGTTCCATTTCGTAGTCCTTGCAGGCTCCCTCTTGATATAGACTTTCTAGATTTTCGAGTGCGTTATCTGCATTTTCTATATTGTTGTCAGATGGGATACTTATGGGTGAGGAAGACACTTCAGAGGGTAATTCGCAAAGAGCAAAGTACCTTTTTAGGGTGAGATTTCTCGTGTACCTATTTGGGTCCACAAAGTTCTCGAAGAGATTTGGAGGATTTTTAGGGGCAAAATTGAGACCGTTACGTAGAACATTATGTTCTGTGTCATCGAAATTTCTTTTTGCTCCTCCCTAGGTTGCCACTGCCAGTTGTATGGTTTTGCTATGCTACCATGGCTCATGATAATGTCTAGCCACATCCATAGCAGGCTAGTAATAACTTGCAAGCATCACTCCTTTTTATAGTTTTGCGCACATTCTGGTATTTGTGTACCCTATAGTATGCAGAAATTCCAGTTTGCATTGGAAAATGTTGACCAATAAAACTATATCCACTATAAATGTATATTATATTTATATTTAATTGGAGCACACCAATTTTTGTTATTCTGGTATGAATGTTTATGCAAAGTCAAGTGATTCTTTGTTGTACATTCAAAGTCTGCAACTTTGCTTTACTTAATTAGCACCAAACCAAATACTTAGCAAAAACCTATATACAGTATAATGCAGAAAAAAATAATTGCTAGCATTCATATTTTATTTTACCACCTCATTTATCATAATTATGTTAAATTGGAAGTATCTTTCATGAAGCTATTTTTATTATTGATTGATTGATATTGATTATTTTCTAATATATGTTACTGTTTATCATCCCTTAGTATTTCTTAATTTACTTTTTTTTAACTTTTTTAATCTAACATCCTTTTTTTCTGTACTCATCTTGTTCAGTTGTTTTATTGATTACCAACCTAAATTCAATTTTCTTTCTCTTTGACTATTCTATTTAAAATACAATATAAAATAGCAAAAGAAAACACTTTTTTATTTTCTCAACCATACTATTTACCAATCACTAATGACAGCTAAATGGTCCCAAATTGAACTTCTAAAATAGGATTATTTCCTCAAGAAGTGGATTGTATTGAACCATTTGTGGTGGTCTGTTTTGTTTCACACAAATTATACTATCTGGTGACTAATAATTCTGTAGAACCCTGTGGCTTCAAACCAGCATCAATTCTTATGCTGGCCATACACTATATGAAAAATCGGGCGAAAAATCGTTCGTATAGACACTTCGTTAGTTTTTCGGCAAGTTAATGGGCACAAATTGATAATCGTTTGTGACGTTTTTGTGGGAAAAAAACTAACGGGAAGTTTGGAAAATTTCTGCCGAACGTACGATAAATTGCAAGGTTAATGTCAAAGAAGAGGTGGTTGGGTAGTCCTCAATGTGATACGGCACCTCATCCCAATATTTTCAAAAATTGTATAAAGGAGAGAGGTACATGGGCTTGGTGTCTTATATGTCTTATCTATCTCTTTAGCACTCTGAATGGGGCGTTACAAGTAGATGTAATCTCAGCACCAGCCATTCAACCAATCTACTGCTCTATCTCTACGGGTAAGTGCTGTACACCTACCTCTTTCCCCATATTAGTCCTTACCATCAACCATTGCTAATATTATTTATATCCTCCCAACACATTTTTGTTGGATGCATATATACATATAGAATTTAATATATATTTTTTCCTTTCCTTCCCCTTTTTTTTTTTTTCTTTTTTTACTTCCATCACTTTCAGGTATTCTTTATTTGGACCCTATTTTGTGATAAGTGGCAGTTGCTATGTTACAAATTCAGTGTGTTCCCATGTCCTGTATACAACCTTTTTAAATAAAATCTGTAAGTATTTAGAGACTTTTCAGTCCTATTATGTGCCTATATACTCCTTGTGTCCCAATTAATTTGGGCTCTACTATAATCATTGCACCTGCTTTCTTTCTGTAGAAAATACTTTTTGCCTGGTCCTCCTCTTTGCCCCCTGCAGCCGTCTATTGTACCCTGAGCTCACGGGGTAGCTCTAGGAGTTCTTTGTGCCCATCCCTGGTGACTTACAGGTAGCCCCCTTTTTTCATCTTGTGGGTGGTCTAGCCTGGTTGGAGGTGGGTGGTGGGATGCCTGCCTATTTGTGATGTGGTGCTCGCGGTTATATTCCGGGCATATGCGTGTGGGTTCATGTGTGACAGCTCGCAAACATAACAAATTGTTTATCCATACTTCTTCAATTTATTTACTTTTGGATTTAATTTGAGGTTAAATATGACATATTTGGTATTGACTGTTAAATTTCTTTTTCATAGACTGTATAGTAGCGCTCTAAGACATAAACACCTGTCCCTGAAGAAGCCATATCTGGCGAAACATGTAGGACTTTCAATATACCTGTCTACGGAACTGGCCGCCACACTCTCCTGGCCGATTCCCATAAAATGTCGCTACAAATGTTTTTAATTGTCTGAGTCTGTAAATGCACACCTCGTTTATGTCTTTTTTATAAATTTTGCTAATAAAATGTTTATGCTTTTTATCTAAGTTCGGCTGTGTATTTTTGGCACCGCTATAATCCTTGCAATCCTCTCTCCTTTATACAATGCAAGGTTAATGTGTTTCCCGTCCGAACTGTCTGCACTAGGTATATGTAAAAAAACGAACAAAAAATTATTTATTCATGTCCACTGAACAATTTATCGGTCATTACATGATGGCACGATCGTTTGCGGTCACGGTCGAACGTTCGTTTTTCGAAAATGTGTTCGGCCGATTTTCTGTATAGTGTATGGCCAGCATTACACTTGCACACTTGCAGAAAGTCAGGGATTTTGTAGGATTAGAGTCAGGTGTGTGATTAACAAATTGTGCGAAGCAGGTGCTAATGTTCATCAATTTCATACGTAGGTTGAAACGCAGTCATTAACTGAAACAGAAACAGCTGTGCAGGAAGCGTAAAACTGGGTCAGGAACTATGCTACTAAGATGAAGTTGTGGAAGACAGTTTCATGTCACAGGCCATACACTATGGCAGGACTGAGCGCAGCAACAAGGCACAAGGCTGATTTCTAAGCAGACTGTGGCTTCAAGATGTGCTATTCAGGCTCTTTTGAAGAAGCAGAAACAGACAACGTTGAGGACTGCAGATGCAGTGGTTGGCCAGGGAACTCTAATGAAGATGAAAACCGCATTATGGAAGATGTCCATCAGCACAGAACTGGCAGAAACCAGTGGGACCCAGGTACACCCATCTACTGTCTGGAGAAATCTGGCCAGAAGTGGTCTTGATGGAAGAATTGCAGCCAAAAAGCTACATCTCTGATGTGGAAACAAGGCTAAGTGACTAAACTATAAACAAAAACATCTGAACTGGGGTGCAGTTAGTAGTTTGTTTGCCAAAGGGCTGAAGAGCGGTACAATAATGAGTGTTTACAGGCAATAGTGAAGCACGGTGGAGGTTCCTTGCAAATTTGGGGATACATTTCTGCAAATAAAGTTGGAGATTTGGTCAGGATCAATGATGTCCTCTATGCTGAGAAATACAGGCAGATATTTATCCATCATGTCATACCATCAGGGAGGCGTGTGACTGGCCACAACTTTTTTATGCAGCAGGACAACAATCTCAAACTTACAGCCAATGTAATTAAGAACTATCTTCATCGTAAAGACAAACAAGGAGTACTGGAAGTGATGGTTTTGTCCCCACAAAGCCCTGATCTCAACATTGAGTCTGTCTGAGATTACATGAAGAGACACAAGGATTTGAGGCAGCTTACATCCACAGAAGATCTGTGGTTAGTTCTCCAAGAGTTCCTTCAAAAACTTTGTGCAAGTCTACCTTGAAGAATTGATACTGGTTTGAAGGCAAAGGGCGGTCACACAAAATATTGATTTGATTAGAATCTTGTCTTCTGTTCATTTACTTTCCATTTTCTTAATTGATAAAAATAAACTATGTAGCGCTGGGCTCTTTAATTTTTTTCCCCAGCAGTGCTGAGAAAATAAACACAGAAAGCAGATTTTTTTTCCTTCTCTCCTGTGATGGACAGCTACAGAGAGAGAGGGGACTGGACTCTACACTGACTGGCTGTTTCTACAGCTGAAGAGGACCCTGCCCCTAGCAACCCTGAAGAAGGAGGAATACTGATTAGCTGCCTAAGCCAGGCAGGTTCCCAATTGGCTGTAGGACGTTTTTTCAGCCTCTCACCACTGAGAGAAGCAGGAAATCGATGTGAGATCTGATGAGATGGCTCTGGGACCCATTTTAGAGAGCCTGGGAACCACTTGGGGAACAGGAGTGCCTGGCCAGTACAATACATCCCCATGAAGTGTTCTGTGAGGAGAGAAACAGAATTGAATACTTTCTGTGACTGCTATTACAGAGTCTGGGAGCTGAACTGTGCTGTATGTGTGCCCAGAGAGTGTTAGCCTGGAAGTTTGTGGTACAGGGCTCAGGACTACAAGAATCCACTGGACTGTTGTTGTGACCTGCTGACCACATGCGGTTGCCAGAGGATCTGTTCTGCCAGGAAAAGTGTGCTGCACCTGAATCACATGTAAAACTGTGTGCAGGGACCAGGCTGTGGGCTGTTGTTATGCTGAACACTACTTAATGCAGTGAGGGAGGAGAGAGTGTGCTTCTATTCCAGTGTGTTCCAGTTGCTCCCAGTGACGACGTGTTCCAGCTACCTGCTAAAGCTTCAGAGAGCTGGCTCAAGAGGAAGGACCCTTTCACCAGCCACAGAGGAACCCCTCAGGACTTGAATCAGTCATCAATGGCGAGAGACTTCCAGCCACATCTTTTTTACTTTAGTGAGTACTCCTATGTAAGGGCCCCATCGCCGACAGACTCTCTACATAGTCCCACCCTGTGAATGGTGTCACTTAACAAGGTGCCTACATTGCTATATTACACATTTTTTCATTATTTAACCAATTCCTTTCTAATGCTTTGCCATTAAATAAAGCCCATTTAAATCTTTGAGGTGTTTCAGTGTCCTCGGGTCCAGGAAAGGGTTGAGTCATCACAGGTGCAGGGCAGAAGGGACCCAATAAAAAAAAATACCAGCAGCTCCTGCAAGGGTGGCGTTACACGTGGGGGAACTCGTCAGGATACCTTCTGACCCTTCTCACAGTGTGATGGTCATGCGAATGAGCCAAGTCAGTCAAGTCGTCAAGATGGTCCCAGTCACCACTTCCAGGTTGTGCAAAGAATCAGCAGTTTGACATCCAGTCTGAAATAGCCTCATTAAAGACACAGATATTCCAGATGATGGAGATGGTGACCAAGCTAACAAAAAGAGCTGTGGTGCAATGTGAAGAGATGTCACAGATCATTCCAGCAAAGAAATTCTCAGGTTCAGTGATCTGTTACAATTGTGATGGTGTAGGTCATTACCAACGAGAATGCCCAAGTCCGTTGAAGAAGGTGGAAGGCTGGCAGAAGTCACAGAGGAAAATTGGAGGGCCCTGGGTGAAGATTCTAGGTGGGTGCCAGGCCAGCTCAGCTTTCGGAAGGCCTCGGGTGAAGGAGTCAGTCGAGCGCCAGGCCAGCTCAACTTTCGGAGGGTGCCACATGAAATCACCAGGCCGGTGCCAGACCAACTCAGGTACTTCAGCTAGCTCCCAGTCAAAACGTGATGCAAGAGTGAAGAGAAGGCCTAGGTCTTCAAGAAAAACCTTTTCTGATACTATAAAGAAACTAAAGACCCCTGCAGTTGTATCAACTTATGCCGTTCAAGTGAGGAATGTCCACCAACCTTCAAAATGTCACCAGAAACATCATTTTGAACACTACAGGAGAAAAAAGATATGAGTCCAGCCAGCCAAACTTGTTCCTTCAAATACTTTTACCAAACTTCCTGTCAAGTTGGTAGACCCTTCTCCTGTAGTGCCGTTTTAGTTGAAGGAATTTACACAAGAGTCCATCTTGACTCAGGTGCTCAAGTTACTTTGCTGACTAGAGACTTTTATGAAGAATATCTGGCGTACATATTCCTGCAGAAGTTGAAAGACCTAGAGATTCAGGCTGTTAGAATGGAGAATTACCCCTGTGACGGTTACCTGCAAATCAAGTTATCATTTGATCCGGTAACGGTTGGACAGCCTCGGAGCTTTGACAAACTGGCCATTGTGTGTTCTAGGTCAACAGGGTCCATAGGAAGTTCTTTGATCTTGGGAACAAACACAGATCTGGTGAAATGGCTGTTAGCTCCTGTTGCCTCCAGATGTGATTCCTTGTTAGAGAGTGTGCACCCCCCAGTTGCAGCCAGTGTACCAGTGTCTGCTTCAAGAGGAAAAGGCCTCAACGCTGACTGTGTCTCAGCCAGAAGAGGTATCCTGTGAACATGAGGAAAAGATGAAAATTCAGGGTCCTGAAGACACATTATCTCCTCAGCTTTCTGAAGTCACAGTGGAACCCTCTGTTAGAGAAACGTTAGAGCCCAGAGATCAGAGGGTTATGCAAAAGATGCTTCCTACTGTGGAATCAATGAATGAATCTGAAGAGAGCAGTTCTGCAGAAGTCATCAAGTGCCCAAAGCCTTTGTATCAGTAAGTGACACCCCCTGCCCTCTACCCGACCCACCTTGGTGGGAAATTCCACTATCTGTGGCTTATGGTCTAGACAAATGTTCAACTTCAGGTAAACGGTGGGAGGTTCCTTTGCCTGCCTCTTATGTGAACACATGTTATTTGGTTCCCTGTCAGTGTTAATGTAATGTTTAGTTATTGTTAAAACTAAAACATTTGTTCTTTGGAGGACCAAAGATTCATTGGTGGGGGGAAAATGTAGCGCTGGGCTCTTTAATTTTTTCCCCAGCAGTGCTGACAAAATAAACACAGAAAGGACATTTTTTCCTTCTCTCTTGTGATGGACAGCTACAGGGAGAGAGGGGACTGGACTGTACACTGACTGGCTGTTTCTACAGCTAAAGAGGACCCTGCCCCTAGCAACCCTGAAGAAGGAGGATTCCTGATTAGCTGCCTAAGCCATGCTGGTTCTCAATTGGCTGTGGGACATTTTTTCAGCCTCTCACCACTGAGAGAAGCAGGAAATCGATGTGAGATCTGATTAAAAATGCCATTTGTATTGCTGTACTGTGTTGGATTGCCATTATTCTGCAATTACAAGCCAGTATCGCTCACTAGCACCTGCCTAGTGCACGTTTGTGCACCAGTTGCTTCCCAGGCAGATGTGGTGAATGAACAGTGACACCCTGTGAATGGTGTCACCTAACAAGGTGCCTACAATGCTATATTGCAAATTTTTTCATTATTTAACCCATTTTTTTCTAGGGCTTTGCCATTAAATAAAGCCCATTTAAACCTTTGAGGTGTGTCAGTGTTCTCGGGTCCAGGAAAGGGGTAAGTCATCACAGGTGTAGGGCAGAAGGGACCCAATAAAAAAAAATACCAGCGGCTCCTGCAGGGGTGGCTCTACTCCTATTAACACTTTTATTCCTAAAAGCATTATTAATTTAAAGCATTTTTCATATCTGCCTAAAACATTTGCACAGTAGGGTATGTATATGTATTTTTTACATATAATGGGGGAGTAACCAATCAGCTTCTAACTAAAGCTATGACAATAAATCCTAGAAGCTGAATAGTTACTATGCACAGCTGCACTAGATTCTGTATGCATCAGTTTTAATAAATCTCCCCAATGTCTCAGTTACTAATTAAATAACCTCACAATTAAGGTTACAGATATTCTTGTCATTTGTATTATTCTAAAATTTTCATCTTAATTTGTGTTATAAGCAGTGATGTGTGTGTGGTTATGTATCTAAGGATCTTAGTAGGATTTCCAATAACCCCTTAAGAAAGCTAGCCATATATGGCAACATAGATTCCTTTGGAGTAAAAGTAGGGCTGCTTCAATGCATTCATGGATGTTAAACTACAGAACAGGATAATCTATGCAGAGGCACTTTCCACCTGTTATAAATAAAATAGCAGTTAAAAATATTTGCAAAAATAAGCTCCTTAAAATCTTCTGGCAAATACTTTAGCCTTCCACCTACCACTTGCCAGTATTAACCTCCTTAGCGGTATTTCCGAGTGTGGCTCGGGGTGAATTTTCAGTACCAAAAGCGGTAACCCCGAGCCACACTCGGGATCGCATCGCAGGATCCAGGCAAAGTTACTTACCTTGTCCCCAGGATCCTGCGATGTCTCCCCGCTCTGTGTGTGAGCCGTGTCCTCTGCCGGATCTTTTACAGTGCCGGGCTCCATTCCCTGCGAGCGTTGCGACACACGGAGACGGAGCCTGGCGCCAAATTAAAAAAGTAGAAAACACATTACACATACAGTACACTGTAATCTTACAGATTACATTACTGTATCAAATAATTTCACCTCCCATTTGTCACTAATGCTTTGTCCAGTGCCCTGCATGCAGTTTTATATTATAAATACTGTTCTTTCTGCCTGGAAACTGGAGATTGTCCATAGCAACCAAAAAGTGTGCCTTTACGTCAAGAGCCGGTTTTAGACCAGCTAGAAAACAGCGATAATAAATTAGAATCACTTGCAGAACTGAGCGATAGTGATTTGTGGGGAAATCCGCCATCAAACATGGAAAGTAATGACAGCGACAATTCTGCAACTGAGCAAATTTCAGTGTTTTTGATTTGATTACATTATTGAATAATTTTTACTATTATTATATTATTATTTGTTATAAATATTTATAGTTATTTATTATATTATAATTTATGATTTCGTGTTTAAAACTTTATCATACCCGGGATGTCTACTAGACTCTTGTTTGGACAGATTTAAGTGCGTTATTCCTAAGAATTACAGGCCTACAATATAAACCGCCAAATTTCCATGCAAAACATTGTACCGCTTTGAGCATCAAAAATCTGAAATAATCATACCGCCAGGGAGGGTAACTGACAGGACCAAATTGCACTGTTTCAGCCTGCAGCAGCAAATGTCTCGAAGCTTGTGGAGTCATTAAGTAACACATGGCATTCACTTTCCCAGTGCCCTCCATTAACAGAAAACGGCACCCAGTAGGTAAACCCCTATGCAGCTCATTACACCTCAGCTAAATTGAAGCACAAAAGAACTGTGTAGCACCTAGCATATGGCACCTAACAATCTGCCATCTTGATATTTTAACTGTTCCATTATCAGCCCCTCTCTACTCAGGCACTGCCTGACTGAATGTAGCTAGGTCTGTCAGCATATTGTGCACAGGCCTCCAACCCTCTTGGTGGTCTCTAACTGCTGATTTAAAACGTTTGAAAGAAAGAGACCGTTTAAAGGAGAAGTAAAGCAAAAGCTTGTTTGGCTGTACTTCTCCTGTGGATCCCAGGAGTGCAGTTCTTTTTGAAGCCCACTGTCGGCTGACGTCACAGAGACGGTCCAGGCTCAGGCAAGATCGTGACAAAAACGTTGGGATCCGCCCACATTCCTGGACCGGCACCAGGCTCAGGATCTCAGTGAGCCGATGAGAGCCTGAGCCGGCTGCTTCCGCCCCTTCACAGCCCAAAGTTCCAGTGATAGTGGGGGGGGGGGGGGCAGAGCAGCCAGTGGTCACTGACAGTCAGCAGCTCTCTGCAGAGGGCTCTGATAACCGAGCAATTGGTGGTGTTTGATCGCTTGGTTCTCAGCGTTAGAGCCGACGGGGGTCAGATGCAGCATCGGACCGATGCTGCATCAACCTAAGTAAGTAGGATTTTTGAAAAAAAAATCCCAATTGCTCTTTTAATATTCCAACTATAATTTTTCTAATTCAGTTGTAAAGGAGAGGTAAAATCAGAATCATTGCTTACAAATCAAATAAAAATGGTTTGCACTATAATAAATTAGTGTCGTGGCTTAGGAACACTGGTCGCAGAGATCCCTAGAGTGACTTGACCTGGGGGGTTCTTAAAGTGGAAATAAAGGTATTTTTTACATACCTACAGGTAAGCCTTCAATAAGGCTTACCTGTAGGTACAGTGAATATCCCTAAACCTGCACAGTTTAGGAGATATTCACACTGTATGCAGCCGGTGATGTCACTGGTGTATGCGTTCGGAAGGGACGACAGCGCGGCCTATCAGACGGCCGGAGAACGTGAACCTGGGAGGAAGACCGGGTGAAGATGGAAGCGCCTTCAGCAGTGACAGTGTGCCGCTGGAAGGCTTCATTCTAAGGTAAAGTATTTCATAATGTGCTAGTATGTGATGCATACTAGCACATTATGCAATTGTCTTACAGCAAGGGTGCCCAACCGCCCTCTGATGTGGCCCATCTACTCCTGCTCTGGGATGGTGGGTTGGCAAGCCAAGATTGCGAGTTCCCGACCTGCCATCCCCGAGCATCAGCGTGAAGAACGGGTCCGGCGCTAGAAGAAGCAGAGCCGATGCTTCCTGTATAGCGCCGTCTCCTGTCACGGGCCGAGTGATACCAAATGTACTCCACCTATGACAGGAATGATACAGGAAGCATTGGCTCTGCTCTCTATTGCAGCCGTATGCTTCCTCCAGAAGCTCCTGTCACACTGATCCTCTCACCGGTCAGGAACCAGCCAGCAGTACCCAACAGCAGTACCAGCTAGCAGTACCCACCAGCAGTACTGGCCAGCAGTATTCACTAGTGGTACTAGCCAGTAGGACCCACCAGCGGTACCCACCAGCAGTACTAGCCCTGGAGGACAGCCAACAGCAGCCACCAGCCATACCCGCCTGGGGGACAGCAGCAGCCAGCGATACCTGCAGGAATCCTGAGGAAGAAGTGAGGATTGAGGTCAGTGATCGGTTCAATTGGGTCCATCTGTCTGTTTTTCAGGTGGACCCAAGCGGACCCTCCATTCACCTCTATAGAGCGGCTGATGTAAACAGACGTGTGTCCTTTTACACCCGCCTATCTCCAATCGATACACTTAAAAAACAGAAGGGGATCCTTCCCCTTCTGTTTGGACGGATCAGAGGGCCCATAGAGTAGAGCGGACTGTCTCCGTGCCTGCTCTGCACATGCAGAGCGGACACGGACCTGTCATCTGCCCATTCCACTCATTGCCCACGACATGGCCCCTGACCGGTTAGCAAGTCGCTAAAGTAGCCCTCGCTCCTCAAAGGCTTGGGCACCCCTGTCTTACAGGGTTTAAAAACAAATGCGCTTTACTACCGCTTTAAGCTCAACGGTCTTATGAACTGAAAATTATCTTCAGGATGACAAAAAGACCCTTTTAAATCCAAAAATTAGGTATCTATATCCATTTGAATATGGTAAAGGAATATAGGTAACAACATTTCTTAACTTAATTCTTTAACTTAACACTGCTCATTTGAATTACATTATAATTGCTGTCAGGGACCAGAAGAAGATATAGAAAACTTATGACCTAATGCTCTGTTAACTTAAACCATAGAATTTGCTCAGTTTTTTTGGTAATACAATAGTCGAGTAAACTGTGATACACTAATACATGATAGAGTCTAACTACTGTGTGTGGATGACTGCACAAGAAGATTACATTTTGACGGTTCCTGTCACAATCTAAAACAGGCTTTGTGGTGATAATACATTAACACTGAGTAGTAGTACATTGGCAGGTGATCATACGAAACTCCCTAAGGTGCTGTATTTCTTTGCTGAGACAAATAATTGGTTTGTAGAAGGTTCATAAATCAAACATGACCACATGATACAAAATACTTAGGTCTACATGCCATAAGACCATTTACAGATATTTTATTTTATATTTTTAAAACAGAACTCCGGGCAATTTTTTCTTAAATTGCAGTTTAAATCTGCATTGTAAATATAGGTTAAAGTGGTAATAAACTCAAAAACAAAAATGCTACATTTTGCAGCTTACCAATCCTTAAATGTGTGGCTGCATTAATTTTCTTAATTTAGACTATTTTCACCTGGCAATTCAGACAGTAACACACTTTATGTCTTGCAAATAGGAACCTCATATGATTGGGATTTTTAGGGCAACAAAAAACGGGAATATTTAAAAAATATATGAATTTTATTTATGCAAAAAAATTAAAAAGTAATTATACACATAACAATATACAATTAAAGAGAATAAAGGAATGTGATACAATACAGAAGTGGCAAAAAATCATACAATCCTTTTTGCCACTTCTGTATTGTATCACATTCCTTTATTCTCTTTAATTGTATATTGTTATGTGTATAATTACTTTTTAATTTTTTGTATAAATAAAATTCATATATTTTTTAAATATTCCCGTTTTTTGTTGCCCTAAAAATCCCAATCATATGAGGTTCCTATTTGCACTTTTTAGGGATGATGGCAACTTTTCACACTAATCCTTGAGAAGTCTATAACTATTCCACACTTTATGTCTTAAGGTGTTTTCACGCCAGTGGAGGAGCAATAGAGACATCTTTTAACAGCAGCATTGTCAATCTGGGGAGAGGGTAGTGTTGGTTGAATTAAAAGATTTAGATGGACTTAAATTAAAGCCACACTCCTGCTAATACTTTTAAACAGTTACAGCAGCATTTTTTTTCCTTTTGGGATAAAGGTTTTACATAAATGCATAAAAGCTGATCAGTAAAAGCACCCCTGTCAGTGATAAAATAGTTTGCCTCAACCTGCTAACTGTAATACCCCTTTCACACGGCCGGTTTGTTGCGGCTTCCAGGTTCCTGCGACAAGAATCTGCAAATTCCTACAGCAGGAATGTCGATTAGCATCGGCCGCTCAGGCCACTTAAACTAATGGCGGGCTGAAAGCAGTCACTGCTGATCGCATGTAGCCGCACACAAAACGATTAGCTGTGATTCCGTCCGAGCCTGGAAGCAGAAAAATGTTTTATATTGCAGCTTACCAACTCCTAAATGTGGTGGCTGCATTTATTTTCTTCTTTTAAGCTTTTTTTTCCCTTTATTTTTACCTTACCCTGGGCAAACATTTTATTGCCCCCCCCCCAGCTAGACTCAGAATTAGTTTACTGCCAGATCAGGCAGCGACTGTGATTGGCTGCCAGAGGTGACAGCACATCATTACCGCTCACTGATTCATTGCTAGATGTTGCTGCATATCATTTCCGCTTGCTGATTGGTTGCTAGAGGTTACAGAATATCATTACTGCTCACTAATTGGTTTCTAGAGGTTACTCCAAATTATTTTTGCTCACTGATTGGTTGCTAGAGGTTACTACACATCATAACCTCTGCATCAAATGGCTGGTGTGGCCATACTACACTAACATTGAGGGGTGCGCTATGTACAAAGTGCAGGGCTGAGGGGTACACTAGGTACAGAGTGCAGGGGTGCGCTATGTACAGAGTGCATGGTTGGGGGGAGTGCTACGTGCAGAGTGTGAGGTTGAGGGGTGCGCTATGTGCAGAGTGCAGGGTTGAGGGGTGTGCTACATGCAGAGTGCAGGGTTGAGGGGTGCACTACATGCAGAGTGCAGGGTTGAGGGGTGCACTACGTGCAGAGTGCAGGGTTGAGGGGTGCACTATGTGCAGAGTGCACGGTTGAGGGGTGTGCTATGTGCAAATTGCAGGGGCGAGGTAGGTGCACAGAGCAGGGGTTAGGTGGGTGAGGTAGGTGCAGAGTGCAGGGGTGAGGTAGGTGCAGAGTGCAGGGGTGAAGTAGGTGCAGAGTGCAGGGGTGAGGTGGGTGCAGAGTGAAGGGGTGAGGTGGGTACAGGGTGCAGGAGTGAGGTAGGTGCAGAGTGCAGGGGTGAGGTAGGTGCACAGAGCAGAGGTGGGTGAGGTAGTTGTAGAGTTCCGGGGTGGGGTAGGTACAGAGTGCAGGAGTGCACAGCTCCCCCCCCCAGATTCCAGTACAGAGCTACACTCCCACCAAGTAACCAAGTATAAGGCTCTCCTCCCACAAAGCCCCCCCCCCCGGATTCCAGTACAGAGTTTTCCTCTGTCCCAAATGCTGCTCACAGCATGTTGTCTGAACTTCATGCAGCCTGCTGGTCCCAGAGGCAGCTTCCCCTGTGCAGGTTCCCGGCCCCCTTCCTCCTCTGTACTCATAGATCGATGTGTGTACCCAAGGGATCAGAGCAACCGCCGGGAGAGGAGCCCTGTCACTTGGAAATACAGAAGCAGCGCTTCTATGTTTCCAAGTGACAGTAGTGAGCAGCCAGCATGCGACCAGCACCAGAGGTGGGCGAACTCCATTGGGCAGTGCGGGTCTCAAGGGGGGGGCAGTACAGGGCCCCCCCAAAAATGACAGGGCCCTGGGCAGCTGCCCCTTTTTGCCTCGTGTTAAAGACAGCCCTGATCTGGAGATCAAGCCATTATGTCTAATATTTTCCTTTAGCAGACCAAGCTGTACAGCATGAAGGTACGAAACTTTTAGACTTTAAAACCACTTTAAGCTGTATGTACTGTTATGAAACAGTATGACTTTTATGGCCTTCATGGACAGCGCCAGCAACACCAAATTCTGTGCAATTAATTTTTTAAACTTTTACATATAGTGTGGCTTAAATACAGAAGCAGCACCCCAATCTTTTTAATTTCAACTTGAAAAAAAGGCTTTTTTTAGGGAGTCTTGGCTGTGATGTCTGATTTTATAATCAAGCAGTAAAAGGCCTGACATGTCTGGTGGAAGTAGTAGCCACAACAGGTCTGAAAGCTATAAAAAAGTTTCATTAAAAAAAAAAGCTAGAGCCCTCAACTCCATACATATTGGTCAGTGGCAAAAGAGTCTTTATAGTATATTTGTGAGATTATTTTTAATAGTACCACACTGCACAGTCTTCAAAGTTTAATAAAATGTCAAAGCAGACTGCATAAAACTACTTCAAAACCACAACACCACAGTCCCTGAACCTCTTCCCATACCAGTATCCCCAATTATTCCTGGGATATTCAAATTATAGACTGTAAGTATGCAGTTGGTAAAAATTAGCTAGTATAGGGACAGTACATGAGTACTTGAATAGGCAGCAAATAGTAAGGGACACGGTAGGATTTATCTTGCAATAAAAATTGTGTATTATCTGAAAAACAATAGTCACAAATATTGTTCAGTGGCTGGAACATATTTATGCAGTTTAGTTAGGTCAAAATATAAGAGGGAGAGCTGAGCCAGGTTTTATTCTAAAATAAAAACAGGCAGTACACAAACACTTGAATAGGCAGCAAAAGAATTATACAGGGCAGAGTTTATCTTGCAATAAAAATTAGAGTGTATTTTCTGAGAGACAATAGCCACAATTATTGAGCAGTGGTTAGACAGTATTTAAGCAGATTGCTTGGCCCGCAATATAAAAGAAAGAGACTAGGCAGGTTTTGTGTTGAAATAAACAATACTGAGTGTATTATATGAGACAATAGCCACAAGCATTGTACAGTAACTAGACCAGTGGTTCTCAGCTCCTGTCCTTAGGACCCACTAACATGCCAGATTTTAAGTATTACCTTGGGGAGATGCAGACTGGAATACTGCAAATGATATCACCTGTGATGTATTTCAGTTATCTTGCAAACCTGGCCTGTTAGTGGGCCCTGAGGACAGGAGTTGAGAACCACTGAACTAGACAGTGTAGCTCCAGATGGAAGTGGGCATCAGCTACCATCTGGAGCGGCAGAAAAAAAAGTTACACTATAACCATTCTAGCTTTTGAGCCCCACTTTGGCAGATTCTCATCCACTATTTCCTTTCTTTTTTGCTATGATATTTTTTTACATTTTCATGGGTATTTATTTTTCTATGTGTACTTTCTTCTGTATCTTTTGGTAATGAAGTGATGGTTGGGCTGCACACAGCAGAGGACAGGCATTTTTGTAATTCCTCTGATTTGCCAGCAAAATTCTTCTCCTCCCAGGCGCTCAACAGCCAGTTGTGTTTTATTATATGTATTTATTTCATTATAACTGGGGCACTGGAGTCATAACTACAGGGGTAAAACCTATAGCCATAGGCTGCCCACCCTTCCAAAATGCAGGGGGGAAGACAGACAGGAGCAAATGGAGGAAATACTGTGGCCAGGGGGAAGGGCAGGCAGCAGAAAATCTAAGTGTAGTATCTTATGGCTATAGCCTGTCCAGCCTCTCCAAATCAGGGCTTTTCTGGGGGAAGTATATTTTATTTTGCTATGGTCTTTTCTTTGGGGCCATAGCATATATTTGTTGCAGACACTTGTTTCTCAAGTATTTGCAGCATGTCACTGCATACCTGTGCAGTCCTTTCCTCCCAAAATGCCATAGCTGCCATTAAATGTACGCATCTCCAAAAGTGAGAGGAAGAGTTCCTGCATGTGGTGGTAGTGGGGGGTGAGCAGGTCCTGTGGGAAAAAGCAGTGGTTGGACCACACCAAGGCAATGCTTGTCTGTCTATTTTTAACTGTGCCATTCTAAATATCATGTTCAGGAGGTAGTAAAATGGCTTCACTAGTTCTGATAGAGAGGCTGAACAGCAGTGAGGATGGATTTTGCCAAGGGTCAGGGGCAGCTTGCAGAGAACCAGTGGGAGTAGCCATTCTAATCCACCTGGCAGCACTGCCCAACAGGTACAGGCCACTGCTATCCCCAGGGCTGGTTTACAGAGCTCTTTAATGTGGCCCTTTTTTAACATATCTGCTGCTGCAGCAGGAGAAGAGAAAGGTGTCCCTAAATCACAGCATGTCCAGGGTCTTAATGCTAGCTTGTCAAAACTGCTTGCTGTTACCATTTCAGCTCTTGAAACCAGCCCCCTTCTGCAAGTTTATGGCATCCACTACACTGGTACCCAGCCAATATTATTTTGCTCAGAAAACCATCCCTGCTCTCTACCAGCATGTGGATTGTAATGTGTTTGAGTCACTGGGCCTCGCTGTTAACCAAAGGGTACACATGACCATAGACAGTAACATTTCCCTAACACCCCACCAAGCCAATCTTTTAGCACCTTGTAAAGATGAAGAATGGGGCACATTTCTGGAGTTGGTGGTACCATCCTGTGTCTTGTCCTGGTGATAGCACAGTCACCTGTACCTCGTCCTCCTCACAGGTCTCGTCCTCTGACTCCTTGGACCAGAAGTATCCCCCAGAAGTCCACAGCATATGCAACATCCCACGCTAAACTCTGTCATGCTGTCTGCCTTAAGAACAAGGGCTCGTCTGCCTGGAGAACAAGGGTCACACTGGGCCATAGCTGCTGGCACCTCTCCAAGGCCAGGACAATGACCTGACCCCATACCATCTTCAGCCAAAAAAATCATACATGTACCGTGATTGGCACATGTCCTCAACCTAGTGATTCAGCAGTTTATCACAAAGTACCCTGGCTTCCAGGAGGTCCTTTGTCAGGCTACAAACCGTTTGTGGCTACTTAAGCTGGTCATACCCACCCACTATGCGAATGGCAGAAATGCCTTGCCAACATCTACCTCCTGCCAATTGCCTCATCTGTGACACCCCAAATACTGGACCTCAATGTTGGCCTTGCTGTAGAGGCTGCTAGCTATCAATCAGTTGTTGCAGACAGATATTGGTCCTTAAAAGGATTTTTTGGTGTACAGATCTGTGTACACATGCAGGGCACATAAGAAAATGTATCTCAGGGCTGCAATCACTCAAAAACTCAAGCATTGTTTGTTAAAGTAGATGTAAATCCTACCCTTAAAATAACATATTACGTTTAAAATTTTAATAATATCGGGAAAGATTATTTTTATTTTAATTGCTAGTTTTTATGAAAATAATAGGTGATACTGATATAAAAGGTCCTTGTTTGGGCACTTTGTGTTATGGGGTAACAATGTTCTACCTGAGTCTCCCAGAATAATTTGCCTGTAAATCACCCATCGCTCTACCAAGCGAAACTATAAGCTTCTGTGCTTATGCACGTTGCTCAGGCATATTCCACTATTGTCAAGTGGACCTTCTATGAGAATCGAAGGTCAGATCTAGTGAAAGCCCCCCAAAGTCAAATTATCTGCAAATAATTTCTTCGGGCTCAGCTTCTGATACTTGTCCCTGCCTTTCAGCATTTTCAGGACACATAAGTGAATGTGCCCATGCTTTACCGCTGCCTCCTGGGATAGATGAGTGCTCATGCAAGGATACAAACTTGCAATGGACTGGAGTGCAGTCTTGTGGGATTTTGATCACCCAGCTATCCCAGGAGGCAGCAGTGAGGCCAAAGCCTGTGCCACAGTTTTTTTTTTTCTTTACAACACGCTAAACATTGCAGGTGATTTGAATTTGAAGTGTGTGCGTGGGGGGGAGGCTTTTATTGGAGTGGACCTCATGCTCATGGAAGGACTACTTTAAAAATAAAAATAAAAGGCCTATCAAAAAATGATTGCCAGCAACAAATTAAAAATATGCCCAATAAAAAAATATTTAGTAAGGGTTTGCATCTACTTTAAAAGACCTGCCAGTACAAGTCCTATATTAATCTCTCCCCATGTATTTTATCAGCAACATTCCCTATGCTTTCCCTAACACAGCTAAAGCATATTGTCAATATGTAAGCTGTGACCTCACCCCCTCACTCTTATAGTAAAGGGGCTGGCTTATCCAAAAGTCCCCTTATTGGGCTTTCTAAGCCAACGGACCGAAGTTCAAAGACCAGGCAGTGCATGGTTGTTACTATGGTGAATTCCCAAATTATTATTTTGCTCAGTTTGTCAACCTTGAACATGTAGGATTCACCTGAGATCCATGGTAGCAGTAAACTCAAATCCCATCCCCAGATTTAAAAAAAAATTCTCCTATGCTAATACACCAAAACCCATCCAGTTATTAAAAAAATATTGACCTGACTATGTATAGTAAGCATACAAGATATGCTACACCAGTGTAAATTTAGCTTTCTGTAAACCACCAACTATACGATATTTTAATTACATCATTAGATTTTGGCTTAATTCTCTACAGACCTTTACACAACAAAAAATGTATTTGATGCTAGAATTTTTTACATGTATTATGCTTTCATCAGAACAGAATTGACTTCCCAAGATCCTTTCTGGTTCTATAAAAATAGTAAGTAATGCATTTTTTAATGTTTTGCTTAGTGTTAGTTGGGCTCTGGTGTTAAAATCTCAATGCACAAAAAGTCACCTTACAGTTCTGATTTCTGATGAATCATTGGATCGTACCTACAGAAGAATAATTCTGCAACCAACGTATGAACATAACTTAACATTTTTCTCTTGAATGAGGCTGCATTCGCTGTGCTATTATGAAGTCAGCAGTTCTGACACTGTTGCTTCCTTCAGTTGCAGCTAAAGGGCTTGCCTTGCTAAGCTCAATCTGCTCAGACACAAAACTACTAAATTATTATCAAGGTAAAAGTGACAAAAATGGCATTCACCTATACAAATAAGAAACAAAATGATTACAATTAATCCTATGAATAGATAGAGGATATAGCTATTTCACAGGGATGTAAGCAATGAACCTTCTCCTCAAACAGAGAATAAGCAATCAATCACTGCATTAATATAATCAGAATCTAATTTTTATTGTTATTGGTTTTAAAGGTGTTTTTGTTAAGGGTGTACACTTATCCATGTTAACCATACTTATAACAAAGAAGGGGGACATCAAAGCACTTTGGGGTTTCCCTGTACAGTAGAATAAAGTTTTCATATGGAATTTAAGCTTTTTTTAAATTTCATTGTTCTGCCCCTGATTAAAAATGTCCGCTTCACTGTCCTTTCTCAGAAAGTGCAACAGTGCCTACAAATGGTTCAATTCTTAGTGATGATTGGTTACACCTGTAGCAGCAGCCTGTTAAGAATATTGCTTTTTCCTCTGCTTGAGAACACATACAATTATCACTTATTAGCGGAGGCTTACATCTACTGAAAAAAAACCCAACAGTCTTGACCAGCTACTTCATTTATTGAGTCATATACTGTATAAAATGCAATACTCAATGAAGTACTGAAACATGTGTTTTTTTACGGGGGAGGGGACATTATTAGTACTTGATCATCGAGAATGCTGCAAAATGATAAGCTTATATGAAATTTAAATATGAAGGATAAAAAGTATCTGTTGATTGGAGTGTTAAAGGGTCAAACTTGTATTTAGTGTTGCCACCCTCATTCCTCCCATTCCTGGTTTGGATGTCTTAGATCTATTTGAAGACTTTTTATGAGAAGCCGAAAGAATGCACTGTGAATATAAACACAGTTTAATGGTGTTTCAGGTCTTCATACTTCATATAGAAGCACAGTGTACAGATGTGTAGCTTGTGAAAAGACTGCCCTCCTACATTGCTAGGCCCAACCTCTCTAAAATGATTTCTAATTCATGGAATTGAATGCAAAAATGGTTTTACTATGGTAAGATGTATGCAGGCATGCATACTAAAGATAGACACATTAGATCTTGGAGCTTCCAATGTTAGGCAGTTGGTCTGAGCAAAGTGACTCCTTCAAGGTTATAGAGAAAAAGCAGTGAAGCAAAGCTTGTGATCTCCCCTTTTCAAAGGTGAAACACAATGGCACAATCTTCCCGTGCATTTAAACCTTATATATGCAATACATCATTATGCCATTGTGAGCACATGTCAGTAAACTCTGATTAATTCTTAAATTCATGAAACAATATGAAAAAACACTTGTTTGCCCACAATTATAGGCTTTGTTGTTTTTTGTTACCTGAAGTCGCTATATGGGTGAATAATCCAAAATCCTGCAGACTTCACCCGATCTTGCTCTCTTTCCACTGCCTTCTGACTGCCAAACATTCGCAAAGAAAATTTGTTCACCCCCGGTTGCAGAAGCGCCCCAAACTGCCTGTGCATAAAACTACTCTGTTCCTCATCCCCTCCAGATAAAGTCTGTTCTCTGCCTTCAACCTTTACAGAAGTACTGTGCTGGTCAGCGCTCTGAGGTTGGGACGCTGAATGAGCTGCTTGGGAACGGCCTGCACTTGTTTCTCCTGAAGTGTCCATGGTGGGAGACTTCTCATCAGTAGGACTAAGGTCCCCCTCTGGTATAAGCCTTCTCCCTTCACTGGGGTCTGAATCATGAAGGTGACGGCCACAGCTGGCAATGGAGGAGAGACTACCTGTAAATCTCCTGCAGTCTCCATTGCTACTTGTTCTTTGGGATTTTCCTACTTCAGTTTCCATAACTAGATGGGTATCCTTTGCTCCAGGTCGTGGGTCAAGAACCTTAAGTGCAGAAGGTGAGGGCAATGGTTTCAGCCTAATGCTCTTTTTCCAGGTATCTCTCTCTTCACCTTCCTCTTCGTCCATTATAGATGCTTTGGATCCAATGTGCTGAGGGAGGCTGTACAGACGCTTCCTCATAGAGGGGTGCAGTCTGTCCATTGTCTGCCAGGATACTCCTCCACTGAAAGCTTTCTCTGCTTTTGGCTGATGTCAGCCCCTATGTGCCAATGCTGGGGGCATTTCAGCACCTCTTCCTGCCTCAGGTGCACAGACTGAGAAGTCTGTGTCTCAAAAGCATCAGCAGCAGTCGCAGCATCCTGACAGTGCTAGAGGTGCCAGGAGGAGCTTGTGGTCCATGTTTGCTTGTCTTTGCTTAGATCCAACAATGCAACAGACGGGCAGAACAGTTCAGTCAGCAGCCGGTCAGGGGAGGGACTGGACTAGGGCTGCCCAGAAGAACAAAAGGAACAAATCATAATAAAAAGAGAAAAAGAGAATTCCCTCCCTCTTTTCCTCCCTCCCTGTCTCCTTGACTCTGGCTGCTGCCCATACTAAGCAGCTTGACAGAAGCTGCAGCATCAGAGGCTGCTGACATCAGACTGATCACTTATTCTTCACGCAGCCCCTGCTACTGGCAATATTCATGAAGCTATCTGATCTATTGTGTTGCCATAGAAGCGTCGACTGCACACAAGCTATATCTCCTTGAGCCCTATGTCCAGCTAGTTAACATAACACTTTCAAGGCTAGGGATGTGACCTTTGAGCAGCAAGTGTGAGGTCAAATGTCCATATATGTCCCTGAAAAAGAAATGGGGTTAATGGTATTGGTGTATATGAGTACTTAAGGGCACATTAACGTATCTCCAGCTACATGGGAATGTCTGTATTTAAACAGATGGCTTACTAAAAACGTTTATATGACTAAGCAGGAAAAGTGTCAGTCTCATACTTTTCGGCACACCAATAGACCCTGCACCAGATGTACTGTTTTAGTAAAAGCATAATTATCCTTAACTGTAATTGAACACCACAATGTATAGACCGAATGAAAAATAGAATTTATAAGCATTTCACACTGAATTTCTGGTTTAATATGCCAGCTCATTTTCAGCAATTAATGCTCAGCACAGCTTTGTATTTATCCTAAGAATTGTGTGTTCTCAAAAACTGCATCTGCTGTAAGTGTACTCAATGCACCCACTACCCTTTAGGAACAAAAAACAAAAAAAAAAACACTTTTTACTTTTACCATTGTGATTCAGTTCTATTTTTTAATAATCAAATTTTTATACTTCAAACACATAAGGCTGCATTCAAACCTTATTGTGAGCGTTTACTGGTGTTCTGTGAATTTTTTCTAGACATATTCAAGCTTATTGTTCTTGTTCTTACTCTCATCTCTCTTTTAGCGGGAAAAAAAAAGCCATTTTGTATAATTGCATCTATTTTGTCAACGCCCCCCCCCCATTTCATTGTTTATAGAAAAACAAACTTTTGTATTCCTTGTTCAAATATTTTATTGGTACAGAAAAAAAAGAGTAACATACAAACATAATAACTCTTGCGGAATAACCCCAATGAGAAAGGGTGTAAAAGAGTGTGCACAACAGCGTACCAATTTTGTAGGGACGCAGCCCATAACAGTATGGTAGGGAAGCAATGATGTTAAATATTTGATAACTGTAGTATAGCACTTTATAGGGGAGTATGATTAACCCCAAATGTTCAGCTAGGACATGTAGGGAAGGAGGAAAAGGGGGAAGGGTAACCCTTGACGACAGCTAAACCTACATGAGATATTTTGCAAGATAATATTCAAAATTCAAAGACCAGCAGATAACACATGGAATGTGCAATTAGAGGTATTGGGCTTGACAGTTTGGGGAAACTACTCTAGGTAGTGTGAGTAGAGTTGGTTTTGCACACAATTGGGCGCGGCTAATGTCCTGATCATTATATCATCTGGACGGGCTGCCCCTGTTTGGGGTAGTCCGTGGGTAACAGGGGGTAATCGATCAGGAAGAAAAGAGAAGAAATAGAGGGGAAAGAACGGGGAAGGGAGGTGGTGAAGAAGGGAAGGTGGACCAGAAAGCAGGGGGATGTGAGAAAAAGCAGAGACCAGAAGAACTAAGAGGGGATGGAGAGACAAAGAAGGTAGAGACAGGTTATAGGTTCCGGAGGGTGAAATGGGAGAGAAGATTAGTGATCCTCATCCAAGGGTCCCTAATAAAATATATGCAGAGAGATCAAGGGGACAGTAATGTTTTATTAACCACTTGCCTACTGGGCACTTAAACCCCCCTCCTGACCAGACCAATTTTCAGCTTTCAGTGCTCTCACATTTTGAATGACAATTACCCAGTCATGTAATACCGTACCCAAATTCATTTTTTATCCTTTTTTCACACAAATAGAGCTTTCTTTTGGTGGTTTTGATCACTTTTGGGTTTTTTCATTTTTTGCGGTATAAATGAAAAAAGACCAACATTTTTGGAAAAAAAACACATTTTTCTTAGTTTCTGTGATAAAATTTTGCAAATTATTAATTTTTCTTCATAAATTTTGGCCACAATGTATATTGCTACATATCTTTGGTAAAAATAACCTGAATTGGTGGATATTATTTGGTCTTTGTAAAAGTTAGAGAGTCTACAAGCTGTGGTGCAAATCATAAAAAATTGATCACACCTGATGTACTGATGATCTAATTTCTTGCGACCCTAACAAGCCAGGAAAGTACAAATACCCCCCAAATGACCCCTTTTTTGAACGTAGACATTCCAAAGTATTTAGTAAGATGCATGGTGAGGTTTTTAATGTTGTCATTTTTTCCACAATTCTTTGCAAATTTAAGATTTTTTTTTCTTTTTCCACAAAATTGTGCATAGGTTATTTCACTCACATGGCATGTGAATACCACAAATAACTCCCCAAAATACATTCTGCTACTCCTCCTGAGTATTACGATACCACATGTGTCTGACTTTTTCACAGCCTATCCACATAGAGAGGCCCAACATGCAGGGAGCGCCATCACGTGTTCTAGGAGCATAAATTACACATCTAACTTGTTGACTACCTATTACACTTTTGAAGGCCCTGGAGCACCAGGACAATGACACATGACACTGATGTGGCACTGATGACAGATGGCACTGATACGTGGCACTGATGGCACGTGACACTGATGTGGCACTGATGATAGATGGCACTAATACGTGGCACTGATGACAAGTGACACTGATGTGGCACTGATGATAGATGGCACTAATACGTGGCACTGATGACATGTGACACTGATGACAGATGGCACTGAAATGTGGCACTGATGACACGTGACACTGATAACAGGTGACACTGACAGGTGGCACTGGGGACAGGTGGCACTGGGGACAGATAGCACTGATAGGTGGCACTGGGGACAGATGGCACTGACAGGTGGCACTGGGGACAGATGGCACTGATAGGTACTGTGGACATGTGCGTTTGTGTGTGTGGGCACTGTGTTTGTGTTCACACACTCACGCTGCAGCCGGATATACCGGATATAGCCAAAAGATGGCTACAGTGCAGGCTTACTTTACTGGGAGGGCATACATGGATGTCCTTCCATGATCATGCTGCCTGCACGGCCCCTGCGGCACGCTCTGTGATCGCAGAGTCCTTCAGACTCAGCTGATCACAGATCAGGGTGAAGGGCCAATCACAGCGGCCCTTTACCACATGATCAGCTGTGTCCAATGACAGCTGAATTTGGATGTAAACACAAGCCGGTTATCAACTTTTCTCTCCTCACGCTGACAGTGCGAGGAAAGAAGAAGAGAGCCGATAACTGGCTTGTATTAAAAGGACAGCGGCACTGATCATCAGTGTGCTCATCAGCGCACATCAGGAGAAAATTTACCTGTTTGCAAAGTTTTATAACAAACTATGAAAATGTTTTTTTTCCAAAATTGTGGCGTTTTTTTCTTCATTTAGCAAAAATTAAAAAACCCCAATGGCAATTAAATACCACCAAAGGAAAGCTCTATTTGTGTGAAAAAAAATGATAAAAATTGAATATTTGTACATTGTTCCTTGACCGCGTAATTGTCATGCAAAGTTTGACAGCGCTGAAAGCTGAAAATTGGCCTGGGCAGAACGGGGGTACAACTGCCCAGTAGGCAAGTGGTTAAATGCACATAGTATAACTTGATACTAATATTTAAAGGTAAAGTTGACCCAGGGAATTTCCTAATGCCTGTTGGAGGATCAGGAAGGAATTGTTTTCCCCTGCATAAGCAAATAGGATCATGGGGTTTTTCTTTTTTTTGCCTTCCTCTGGATCAGCTGTGGGTATAGGATTGTTTATATGGAGATTTTCTATTTGTGTAAGGTCCCTTTCTCACCGTCGGACCGTTCAGGTCCGCCTGTCAGTTTTGTCGGCGGACCTGAACGGGCGTTCAATGCTAGTCTATGGAGTGATGGATGTCAGTGGTAACATGTCCGCTGATATCCGACCCGGTCTGATCCGCTAAAATCAGACGGATGCCCCTATGTTCGCATCCATCACTGGCGGATCGGATCGGGTGAGATCTGATGAAAACGGACATGCTGTCCATTTTCGTCCGATCTCTCCATAGTAACCAGTGGCACTCGACAAGCCCCTCCCCGCTCAGTAAGCAGAGAGGGACCTGTCATCCGCCGGCTCAGCGGAGATCAACGGAGAGATCTCCTGCTGGGCCAGCGGACAGAGGTGGACTCAGTGGCAGCGGATCCGCCTCGTGAGAATGAAGCCTAACTTTTTTTTCTATGTTGTTTGAACTGGATGAACTTTTTTCAACCAGGTTAACTATGTAACTGTAAGTAGAAATGTTGTATTCACAAGTTTACAATGTATCACTTGCACCTTTTGTAAAGGCATCTGGAATAGTCAGTGAAAATAAGGCATTACTAGCCTATTTAAAGGAAACCTGTCATGTCATTAGAGCGGGAACTGCGAACCAGGTCTTCTCTTCCACATCAGTGCCTGACCTCACAAATGCGCTTCTGGAAGAATGGTCAAACATTCTTATAGACACACTCCTAAACCATGTGGACAGCCTTCCCAGAAGAGTTGAAGCTGTTATAGCTGCAAAGGGTGGGCCAACTCAATTTTGAACCCTATGGTCTAAGACTGGAATGCTTTAAAAGTTCATGTGCATGTAAAAGCAGGCGTCCCAATACTTTTAACAATATAGTGTATATGGGCAGACTGAAGGACATACCCATACATTCTCCCACTTTTGGCGCTTATGCGCTGCCTCGGGGGAATGCAACAGGGCAATCTGTGATGGTTGTGCCGCAATTGTTAGGAGATCAATTGATTTCCCCCTAATTCTGGAATTGCTGCACTTCTCTCCTCTGTCACTAGGTGGCATGGTAGCTGGTGTCATTGGGTAAGACAAGGGCATAGCAAACACAGGTTATGAATGAATGGGGTATCTCAGCCAATTGGCAGGGTTTTCTTTAAGTCCCTTGGCCTGCTGGGAGAGCCTATTTATTTGGATGGAGTCAAGTGATCGGGGTTCTGCGCCATCTGGATGGCTGTCTGGGTGGACGTGTGTTGTACTGCCCCAGGCTGCTAGGCCGGAAGCCTTAGGCCTATCCCGGGGGCATCTGGCTGCTAGGCTGTCTGAGCCCTACCCAGAAGTAGGAAAGCAGCGTAGGATTGGGACTGCTGGCCTGCAGTCCTACCAGAAGTAGTGGTTTTGCCGGATGGGGAACCAGCTGTGGTCGGAGGTGGAAGGGCAAGCTGTCGCCACTAAGGGACCATCCACCTTGTTACCGGAGACCACTGTGAATAATCTGAAGTTAGTTACTGAGCAGTCTTCTCATCAGCCAGGGACAGTGAAAAAGTGGGAAAGCTTCAGCGAGTGCCAAGCCAGGGACCCCGTGGGACAGCAGAGGTGACGCTTGCGGTGCATCAGTGAGTGCCAAGCCAGGGACCTAGTGGGTCAGCAGGGGTGACGCTTGAAGAGTATCTGTGAGTGCCAAGCCAGAGACCCAGCAGGGAAACGGGGGTGACGCTTGAGGAAGATATTGAGTGCTAACAGTGAAAGAGTTCAGGGGATCCAGTGGCTATTGGATCTGAGGTCTAGTGAAAGACTGGGAGTTCATTGAGCGAAAATCCACAGTGAGTGATTGTGGAATAAACAGAGAACTGTTTGTGTTGTCAATTGTTTTTCGGGGGGGCATCATTTTAAGGTCACCCATGCTCTGCCCCTTTTTGACAATGTCATGAAGTGGAGGGGCTTAGTCATCATATAAAGCGCAGCCATACAAAGTTTTGAGAACCGGAGGCAAAAGCTTAAAAGAAGGATCAAGCTGCCATTATCTGATTAGCAATTTCTAATCTGTTTTTAACCCCTACCCTGCCCCATCCCCAAGTCCGCCCTCATAAATTAATTCATGAAATTACATTGTTAAATGTTTTATGCAGAATTAAGTTACAAAAATAAATATTAACAACAACTTTAATGATATTAACATAAAGCATATCAGTGCCCATCAGTGCAGCCTCATCAGTGCCCATCAATGTAGCCTCCTTAGTGCCCATCAGTGCAGCCCCATCAATGCAGCTCATCAGTGGCCATCAGTTCCACCTCATCAATGGCTATCAGTGCAGCCTATTATTGCCCATCAGTGCAGCCTATCAGTGCCCATCAGTTTAGCCTATCAGTGGCCATCAGTGCAGCATATCATTGGCCATCAGTGCAGCATATCAGTATCCATCAATGCAGCCTATCATTGTCCAAACGTGCAACCTCATCAGTGCCCAGCAATACATTAGGGAGGAATCAGGAGGACCTGTCGGCTGGATGACGCGGGGATCTCTCGCTGAGACACGGCTTGTATATGAATAGCCACCGCTGTCAAACGAAGTCCTGCCTCCTAGACCGGCTACTCTAATAGACAACACACTGGTCAAATGCCGGTCCAGGAGGCAGGACCTTGTTTGACAGTGGCCGGTGTTATGTCAAAATAGCCAATTCTTCAAGATCTCCAATTACGTCACTTCCTATTACTGTAAACCATCAATAATTGAAGATTTCGTTGACTTGCTGTTTTGGAGTGCATACGGTTGCCGGTGTTGTGTCAAAACAGCAAGTCGTCTAAATCTCCAATTATTGATGGTTTACAGTAACAGGAAGTGACGTAATTGGAGATTTTAATGGATTGGTTATTTTGACAGAACACCGGCTATTCATATACAAACTGCATCTCAGTGGGATATCCCCGTACTGTGTCATCTGGCTGCACGATCCTTCCTGGCTGATCGCTTCTGGCAGAAGCGGTACGTGCATGTGCGGACATCTTGCTTCGGGGGGAGAAAACAAAAAATGGGCCCCCCACACTGCAACAGTTAAATGCTTCATTATGCCTAGGATACTAATAAAAAAAAACACTCTCACTTATCTAATCACTTGGTCTGGCAGGCTCTCTTCACACTATAAGACTGTACCCCTCTTTAAGATGCCCTGGCAGTCGCAGCCACATTGACATCATCAAATTACGGTGTGGGGCCAGTGTTGCCAACCCCCCGAATTAAAATGAACTGGCAGGACCCCAAAATTTACAAACACCACCATTTTTTAACTGGCAAAAATCATGACATTTACTGACAGAGCCACATTTTTTACTGACACTGCAAAACATTACCTACAATTCCCATTTTCAGTGCTAAACAGTGCAAATATCAATACTTAAACTATAAACATATAGCTAGTGCTATTAGCATTGTGTTTAAGTTAAACAAAAGTCAAAAACCTTATTTCTCCATTTACATGGTACAGGAGGGAGTCAGAGGCTGTGTGGACATGGTACAGGGGTCAGAGGCTGTGCAGACATGGTACAGGGGTCATAGGCTGTGCGGACATGGTACAGGGGTCAGAGGCTGTGCGGACATGGTGGTACAGGGGTCAGAGGCTGTGCGGTTTGTGGACATGGTACAGGGGTCAGAGGCTGTGTGGACATGGTACAGGATGGGGTCTGTCTCTGTGGATGGCTCTGCTCCTGCTCAGTCGCTCTGTCCATCTGTCCTCCCTCCTCTTCCTCCCTCCTCCTCCATATTTGGCTCAGTATAGGTCAGCACAATACACATCTGAGGTCTGACTGACCTGGATGAATGGTCAGTCAGTGCTCTTTTCCAGAATCCTATCCAGGCCAGCCACAGGCATCATCGACCTCCCCGGACCCCTGCTGTGGCGCCGCTGAAAATGAGTGCCGGCAATTCAAAAATGGCGCCAGGCCGCGCCATTACATCACTGCGCATGCGCCCGGCCAAGCGTGTACGAGTTCTCCCGAGCCCGGCAGAGTTTGAAATGGCGCATGCGCAGTGATGGCCCACAGTCATCTCTTTAACGAGCACCGCTGCCCATAACAGACATTTACAGGCACCCCGAAAATGGGGTGAAGTTTACAGGCTGCCCATAAAATAATGGGTGGTTGGCAACACTGTGCAGGGCCAATCATTAATTATTGTATTTTAACCATGGCCTGGAGTGTCAGGGAGAAGGGTGGAGCGCTGGCTGCCAGGGGAGCAAGGGCTAATGTAATAAAAGTCCTTTTTACTGGTACCCAAGGGCATTATCGAGTATTTAACCCCTGCATTGTGGTGGTGCCTCTCAAGGGTATATTGTTGCTCCCCCCCCCCCCCGATTTCAGCTCTTTTGTAAGGTGTCTGTAAAAGTTTAATGTGATCCAAATAGGACAAAGTATCAATTTGATTCCCCCTACATGGCTGGACATTCAGTACGTACCTTTCCTTTACTCCCCTCTATTGCGTTCCACTGCAGGCTGCCAAGAGCAGGTGAAGCTGCCCTGGGTAAACTACAAAACAAATCACAGCTTACACAGAGAATTGTTTGACAGTGCTAGTGGTTAGTGATTGGCCTAGTGCTGTCACATGGAGTAAACTGCATACTACTTTATCCGCAGAAATAGGGGGCAGATAGAGGAAGTGGCGGAGGTGCAAAGCAAAGGTATGTTAGTGCTTCTGGGGAGAGGCAGATTAAAACAAACCTATTGCCTGCGTGTTTGCTTTAAACTGTACGCAAAAATGTTTTTTAGTTTTGGAAAGAGTGGAGAGGGCTTAGAACACCTGTCAGTTCCTGTCTATGGGACAGAACGTAAAAGGAAATCTCCCCAATGGGACACAGATGGCAAAAACAACTGACAGGGCGATAACCATCCCTTACTCTAGTGGTTCTCAACACTGTCCTCAAGTACCTCCAACAGGCCATGTTTTGGGAATTTCTCTTATGCTGCATACACACGACCAGTTTTTCCGTCAGAATTTTTTTTTTTATGGAGTTCGGCTGAAACAGACTTGCCTACACACGATCACACCACAGTCCGATCGTTTAGAACGCAATGACATACGACGGGACTAGAAAAAGGAAGTTCAATAGCCAGTAGCCAATAGCTGCCCTTGCATCATTTTTGATCCGTCGGAACAGCATACAGACGAGCGGTTTTCCCGATAGGAACTGATTCTGTCGAAAAGATTTGAAACATGTTCTATTTCTAGGTCTGTCAGAATTTTCGAAAGAAAAAGTCAGATGAAGCCCACACATGATTGGAATGTCCGATGGAATGATTCGGTCGGACCTTTTCTGCTGGAAAGTCCGGTCGTGTGTACGCTGCATTAGTTAAAATAGCTGTCCAAAATATAGGTTGATCTCTCTGGCCACTATTGAGAGATCTATATCAGTTCCACTCGTGTGCAGACTATTTCACAATTGTGTCAGTATCAGTTGTGTCTTTATGGTCAGTGAAAGGCTTCAAATAAGGATGAGCTCAGGCGTGTTCGCAAACCCGCACGTGCAGAGCAGGAAGGCGGCACTGCACAGCGCTAATCACAGGCAGCAGGAGATTTACCCGATCCGCAGCTGCAGAGATCGAGAAATATCTCACTGCTTGTGATTAGTGCTTTGCTGTGCCGACTTCCTGGCGGGCTCTACACGTGCGGGTTGCGAACACGCCTGAGCTCATCCTTAGTTTCAAAGCAGAATAGACTGGGCACACAAGTGGAGAAGATCATATCCATTTCTATACAGGCTGTCCCTGTAGGTTTGTTCTTAATTTGAATTTGTACGTTTGAATTTGTAAACATTTTTTTACTTGTAACTCCATCAAAAAACATTTTTTTTAATGTTTTTGGATAGCATAGGGAAGGATTAACACCCTTGTAACATTTGCTTTGCTGTCTGTGCCCCTGTTCAGAAGATTTCGCCTCACTCCCTGTCCATGCAACAATTGGATTTTGAAAATTTTGGGTTGTTGTGGAAACAAGGATTGGAGATAAAGCTTCAGTGAAGACACCTTTTTCCCCAAGATTACTCTTACAGGAGTGAATTTCCCTTCCTAGGGGTAGATTTCCTCTCACTTCCTGTTGTCTTCCTCCGTTTGTAAGTATGAGTTGTTTGTAAGTCGGATGTTTGTAACTTGGGGACTGACTGTACCAGGATTTACAAAGTATTTACAAGGCTCTGGCTGGTGAACTGGGTGGTGAATGCATGGGAAAGGTACTAGTAGCATAGAAATTGGGCTTTAACTGCTTCCCTACCTGGCCATAGACAAATGACGTCCACAGATGGGATCTCCCATCCTGGGTGGACGTCATATGACGGCCTCGGGTTCCCGGCCGCCTAGGGGGCGCTTGCTCGGGACCCGGTGCATGTGCCGCGATGTCCGTCGGGCACCCGCGATTGCCCGTTAACCGGGCCGGACCGTGGATCTCTGTGTGTAAACACAGAGATCCACGTCCTGTCAGCTCAGAGGAGAGAGATCTGTGTTCCCAGAACGGAGGAACACTGATCGGTCTCCTCCCCTTGTGCGTCCCCTCCCCCTACAGTTAGAATCATTCCCTAGGAAACACATTTAACCCCTCCCCGCCCCCTAGTGGTTAACCCCTTCACTGCCTGTCACATTTACACAGTAATCAATGCAATTTTATAGCATTGATCGCTGTATAAATGTGAATGGTCCCAAAAATGTGTCAAAAGTGTCCGATGTGTCCGCCATAATGTCGCAGTCACGAAAAAAAAATTGCGATCGCCGCTATTACTAGTAAAAAAAAAAAAAATAAATAATTTTTTAAAAAAAATGCCATAAATCTATCCCGTATTTTATAGACGCTATAACTTTTGCGCAAACCAATCAATATACGCTTATTGCGATTTTTTTGACCAAAAATATGTAGAAGAATACGTATCGGCCGAAACTGAGGAAAAAATTTTTTTTTTTTTTTAAAAATTGGGATATTTATTATAGCAAAAAGTAAAAAATATTGTGTTTTTTTCAAAATTGTCGCTCTTCTTTTGTTTATAGCGCAAAAAATAAAAACCGCAGTGGTGATCAAATACCACCAAAAAAAAGCTCTATTTGTGGGGGAAAAAAGGACATCAATTATGTTTAGGTACAACGTCGCACGACCACGCAATTGTCGTTTAAAGTGCGACAGCGCTGAAAACTAAAAATTGGTCTGGGAAGGAAGGGGGTGAAAATGCCCGGTATTGAACCGGTTAAAGAGAAACTGTTAGTTTGCCTTTAATGGGTATAAAAGTATTTTATACTATATTTAGTACATTTTTAAAAAGTATTTTGCATTGATGATTTAAATGTTCTCATAAAGCATAAAATACTTGGTATTGGGTCATATATTACATTCTCACTCAGAGAAGTAACTTGAATTTTAAAGGAAATATTTTAATCCTTCTTGCTAATTACAACCTGTCAGAAGGACATCTTTGACATGTAAAAACATTCATCCAACATAAGCTGTTGCTTATTAAATGATTGCTTGGTAATATTCTATTAGTAAAATACACTAACAACAGAAAAAGTCTGAATGAGTGTACTGTACCAGTACTTCACTTCAAAAGGGTAAACAGCATTGTTTAAGTGGGCCAACATAAGACTTTAAGCTAAACTAAATGAAGTTAGGTCTCTGTAGATTTATCTTTAAAGGGTTAGCATGCATAAATTATAATTTAATTTATATTAAGAGCTTTTATTCTGAACCAGAACTGAAGACATTTGAGATAAATATGGTAATACCTGCCAGCTGCTACTTGTAAAGATGGCCATAGGCATGATATGATCCAGACGAAAGGGACAGCATCTAATGCCTGATCAACCCCCAGTTGACCTCTGTCTGGGTAAAAGAGAATTTGGACAGGCTTGAAAACCTTATTTGATCACCACATCCACCAAGACGCTACAGGTGTCTTCTCTCCAATCCCACTTCTACCTGCACAGCAATGCAATGTGATTGTCAATTATTCATGTATAGCAGAAGGCACATTCAGCATCATCTGAGGTTTATAGCTACACTGTTCTGCCATTACTGGTCTCCTCCTGAAAGTGTTAATCACCGACTATTTTTGACTGTGACAGTGTGAGGCCCTGCCACTGTGAAATGTAGGAGAAAACACAGGGTTCTGAAGATTATATTTTGAGGGGCTTCAGAATGACAGTTCTGAGCGCAGAAAATAGTTTTTTTTTCATCTTTATCTGGGTTTTGAAATTTTTGCATCAAGTTTCGAAGCTCGGAGTGCTTTGGGAGGGAAGGAGTCTCCAATCCTGTGTCCGGAGCTCACCAGAAACCAGCAGGCTGAGTGTGAAGGTGTTCACAGCTTTTATAATCTGGGACCTGACACAATTAGGTCTACATCTGAGAGACAGGAGGTCTCTACCTAGGGGTCAGTCAATCCTTCCCAAAGAGTCAGAGAGGCTGCACAGAGCAGCTTGTATATCTGCACAGTGCTGGTGCAGTTGGTGAAAGAGTAGCAAGGAGCTGGAAAAGAGCCGAGATACACAGTTTGTATTGGAGCACTGAGGTGCTGTGTTAGATGGTCTAGAGGACCAAGGCAAATAGTCTGAGCAGCAGCAGCTGAACCTGATTTATGTTTATAGTTTCAGTGCCTTGAAAAAAGTATTCATACCTCTTCAAATTTTCCACATTTTGTTATGTTACAGCCAAAAATTATTATTATTATTTTTTACAAATGAATATATGAAAAGTGTGGCATGTATTTTTTATTCAGCCCCTTTTACTCTTATACTCTTAAAATCTAGTGGAAGCAATTGCCTTCATAAGTCACCTAAGTAGTAAATAAAGTCCACCTGTGTAATTTAATCTCAATATAAATACAGCTGTTCTGTGAAGCCCTCAGAGGTTTGTTAGAGAACCTTAGTGAACAAACAGCATCATGAAGGCCAAGGAACACACCAGACAATGAAGGCCAAGGAACACACCAGACAGGTCAGGGATAAAGTTGTAGAGAAGTTCAAAGCAGGGTTAGGTTATAAAAAAAAACAAAAACAGGCTTTGAACAATTCACGGAGTACTATTCAATCCATCATCCGAAAATGGAAAGAGTATGGCACAGCTGTAAACCTACCAAGACATGGCCGACCACCTAAACTGACAGGCCGGGCAAGGAAAGCGTTAATCAGAGAAGCAGCCAAGAGGCCCATGGTAATTCTGGAGGAGCTGCAGAGATCCACAGCTCAGGTGGGAGAATCTGTCCACATGACGATTAGTTGTGCACTCCACAAATCTGCCCTTTATGGAAGAGTGGCAAAAAAGAGAGCCATTGTTGAAAGAAAGCCAAAGGAAGTCCTGTTTGCAGTCTGCGAGAAGCAAACTCCGCTCCTTCACCGCTCCGAAGATGCTGCTAGCAGGACTTTTTTTCCCGTCCTGCTAGCGCATCGCTCTAGTGTGAAAGCCTGGTCGGTTTGCAGGTGCTATTATTAGCACAATAGCGCCTGGAAACCGCCCCAGTGTGAAAGGGCCCTTACAGTAAAGAGCTCTTTATGCATTTAAAGACTGTGTGGCTTCATGTCTTCTTTAGAGATCTTAGGTAAATATCATCAGCTTAGAACTTACCAACTTATCATGTGAAAATGAAGTTACACCTACTCTTAGAACTTTTCAATCATTAATTTAGCGGCTAATGAGTACTTACTTGAGCTTTAATTTTCCTGGACACTACTCACAGTAAAATCGCAGTCCAAGCATCTTAATACCCACCACTACTAAGTCTTTGGACAGCTGGAGGCTATGACATTGCGAAATATGGCTGATATGAGCATTCCGACTTTCACTGCTGAAGAGCACTCATTAAAAATACCCATACAAGGGGATCCCAGCTCCCAAGACATGTGAAATTCTGTTGTACTAAGAATGTAGTTTCATAGTTGGTAAGGTTGAATAAATACACTAGTCCATCAAGTTCAACCTGTGCAGGTGTATGTGTGTCAATGTGGATAACCATTTCCCATATCCCTGTATGTTGTGTTCACTAAGATGCACGTCCAAGAGTCTTTTACAATTATCAATACTTTCCGCTGACACCACCAATTGTGGAAGAGAGTTCCACATCCTTATCGCCCTGACAGTGAAAAACCCACTAAGCAGGTTAAGGTTAAACCGCTGCTCCTCCATTCTCATTGTGTGGCCCTGTGGCCCTACACTCACTGAGACTGAATAGTTTCCTATCTATGCTGGGATCACCATTGAGATATTTGTATATTGCTAACATATCTCCTCTCAAGCATCTCTTCTCCAGGGAGAATAAGTTTAGTGCTTGTAGTCATTCCTTGTATTTGAGGTCCTCCAGTCCCCTTATTAATTTTTTGCTCTTCTCTGGACTCTTTTCAGTTCCAACACATACTTCCTGAGGATTGGTGACCAGAACTGGACAGAATACTCCCGATGTGGTTGAACCAGAGTTTTATAAAGTGGCAGGATTTTTTTTTTCAAATTCTTTATTTAGGATACAAAAGGTAACCAACAAATCACATCAAACCGAACAGCGAAAGAGTAGTCAAACAGGATACGTGCATAAAGGGTGCAAAATTTCAGATCACAGACTGTACAGGGATGAATTACACTAACATTTGAGCTAGAATAAGACTACTAATTGCACAAAAGGTTGGGCACCCAGGTTTTTAATATAGTAGGTAGGGGGAAGAAGGGAGCAGAGGGGAGAGAAAGGAAACAGATGGGTAAGGAGAGAAAAAAAATGGGGGGGGGGGTAAAAAAGCAAAACAAACACGCTGGCTCTGAGGGATGTTTAAGGTGGGGAACCATTTAGCCCTCATTTGAATATATAAACATATTCCAGGAAAGTCACGTTTTCTTGTAACGTTCATGTTTGTTTTAGGCAGATAGCACTAGGTCCTCCATTTTGTTAATGTCCTCAAACTTTCTAAGCCACATTTGGACAAACGGAGGGTCAGTTTCTTTCCATCGCAGAGCGATGCAGAGCTTGGCAGCGTTAATTAAATGCGCGTGCACGCAGATGATTTAAGGGCAAACTGAATGATTTGTCCTTCTTGACCAGGAATAAAAGACCTCCCCAATTCTGTTTCCCATTTAATGAGTCCAGGTAGCTTCAATTCTTCAGGCGGGGAGATCAGTAAGGAGTATATTGTGGAGAGGGTGCGAGGAAAGGTTCCTCCGTCTACGCAATGGGACACAAATGGAGTTGGTAACCGTCTGTACTCTGCTGGGGAGCCAAGCGTCTGAAAAAAGTGATGGAGTTGAAGTTCTCTCCAAAAATCTAAGGCGAATCTCCCATCTGGTTGCATCGGAAGCAAGATGGAAGACCACCTGCCGAGGTGAGGAAGTGTGACAGCTGGAAGCACCCTGTCTCCATCAGATTCTGGAATGGGCCTCCACTAAAGGCGATTGGTGGTGGAAATAGCCGGGTTTTTGCACAGAAGATTACAGACCCTGAGAGTGGGGCCAATGGCAGGGTGTATTTTAAGCAACGAGGGCAAGGCCTGAAAGCCCCAGGAAGCTCTACGGAAAGGAACAGGATTATAGTTTTATCTCTGGAGTAAATTCCCTTTTTTATGCAAGCTAATAGTCTGCTGGCATTGCTTGCTGCAGCTTGACATTGCATGTTATTGCTCGGTCTGTCTTCGGTCTGTCTTCTTCTAGGACCTCCAGATCTTTCTCCATCCTGCATTCCCCAGAGGTTCTCCTCCTAGTGAGTATTGTGCATTTATATTTTTAGCCCCCAAGTGCATTACTTTATATTTTTCAACATTAAACCTCATTTGCCATGTAGTTGCCCACCCCATTATTCTATTCAGGTCTTTTTTGTAAAGTTTCTATATCCTGATGTGAAGTTATTGCCCTACTTATTTTTGTATCATTTATGAATAAATAAACAGAGCTGGTTCTAGGACAGAGCCTTGGAGTACCCCACTCCAGACTATTCTGAGTACACGTTATTTATCACCACCCTTTGGGCACGCCCCTGTAACCAATTTTTAATCCATGAAAACTCCAGATGGCCCATGCCTACACACCTCAGTTTGTAGATGTAAGTACTTGTGGGGAACTGTATTGAATGCTTTTACAAAATCCAGATACACCACATCCACAGGCCTTCCCTTATCTAGATGACAGCTCACTTTGTCAAAGAATGATAACTTATTGGTTTGGCAAGAACGACCCTTCATAAACCCAGGCTAATTGCTATTAATGATACTGTTTTCATCAGCAAATTCTTGGCTATAATCCCTTATCATCCTTTCCAATAGTGTACATACTATCTATGTTAGACTGACAGGCCTGTAGTTTCCAGGAATATGTCTTTGCCCTGTTTTGAATATTGGTACTGGGCTTTTCTCAGCTGGTCCTATTCCTGTCAGTATGCTGTTCATAAAGATTAGGAATAATGGTCTTTGAGGACTCTTGGGTGTAAGCCATTCGGACCTGGTGATTTATTTGTGTTAAGCTTTTCTAGTCTTTTTTTGGACTCCGCCTTCTGTTACCCACAAAGTTACATACAATACAATTGTGGTTGTTATACCCCTCCAGTGTAAAAAAATGAGGAGAAGGCAGCATTTAGCACAGTTGCCTTCTCCTTGTCATGTGTATCCAAGTTCCCTTCATCAATATGCTCTGACCTCACTTTTTTACTTTTAATATATTTAAAGAATTTCTTGGGAATTTTCTTTACTCACCTTCGCTTTATGTCTCTCACAGTCTTTTTTAACCACCCTGATTGCATTCTTATGCCCTGTACACACGGTCGGACATTGATCGGACATTCCGACAACAAAATCCATGGATTTTTTCCGATGGATGTTGGCTCAAACTTGTTTTGCATACACACGGTCACACAAAGTTGTCGGAAAATCCGATCGTTCTAAACGCAGTGACGTAAAACACGTATGTCGAGACTATAAACAGGGCAGTAGTCAATAGCTTTCGTCTCTTAATTTATTCTGAGCATGCGTGGCACTTTGTGCGTTGGATTTGTGTACACACGATCGGACTCTCCGACAACGGATTTTGTTGTCGGAAAATTTTATAGCTTGCTCTCAAACTTTGTGTGTCGGAAATTCCGATGGAAAATGTGTGATGGAGCCCACACACGGTCGGAATTTCCGACAACAAGGTCCTATCACTTTCCATCGGAAAATCCAGCCGTGTGTACAAGGCATTAAACTTCTTATTGCATTCCTCGTAGCGTTGGAATGCTGACAATGACCCCTCCTCTTTAAATTTTTTAATGGCAATTTTTTTTCTCTTTAATATGACTTTTTATGTTATGGTTTGGCCACCCAGGTTTAACCTTTGCTCTTCTATATTTATTGCCCATTGGAATGTACTGGGTCATACCTTTATTTAATATGTTCCTAAAGCGTTCCCATTTTTCCTTTCCTGTTCAACGTTTCTAGGGTTTTGGTTCCATTTAATGTCTTTTAGTATTGAGCGCAGTTTAGAAACGTTGACACTTAGTAATCTTGCACTACCCTCATGCCTCCTTTTCCTATGATTTATGCTGAATGTGATCATCCTGTGATCGCTAGATCACAAGTTGTCCTGTATTTTCACATCTGTGATCAGATCTGAATCGTTGATAATTAATAGATCTAGCAAAGCATTCTTTCTAGTCATGGAATCCACCAATTGGGACATGTCGTCTGAGCTGTCAAACCAAGTTTCTGATATTCCCACAAAGTCTAAATCCTCCTCGTGTAACAGCAGCTCCAGTTCCTCCATTATGTTAGCTGGGCCCCTTTGTGTATATGCCTCCCAGTTTTGTATGGGTGCCTATTATTTTCTCCTTTAGGTATTCTGAGACTGCGGTCTTTATTTGTCAACTCAATCGCCCATGGATTAGGTATTATGAATATATTATCATTAGTGTCTCCACTCGTACCCTCTGACCTTCGCTCACTGCTGGCTATTGCTTCCTCTGAACCCTCCCCGCCACCACCTAGTTTAAAAACTCGTCCAACTTCTTGGCCATCCATGTCCGTGTTGATGGTGGAAACCCCTGTGTGGGAAACTCATTTTCTGTGTGAACTTAAACAGCACTTCTTGAGTAAACTGAACCCACTGGAAAGCACTATCACTGAGCGAAAATCCACAAACCATCACATGACTTAAAGTGTATTTTGACAACACCTACTTTATATTTGTTACATGTCCCCATTCAAATAACCTAATTTAAAGTTGTTCTAAAGTCTAATGAATTCCCTGCATTAAGGTAAAAAATGCTCCACTAATACTCTTTTCACACTGGGGCAGAGGGAGCATTAGCGCTAAAGCACTGCTAGTTTTAGCGGTGCTTTACCGCTGTAATAGCGGCGCATTTCAGCTGCTAGGTTAATAGCGCCAGTGTTGTGGCGCGGACTAAGCGCTTTGCAGGTGCATCAGCAGCGCTGCCCATTCATTTCAATCACCGATGCAAACATACATATTCACTGCTGCAAAGATGCTGCTTGCAGGACTTTTTTTCCCGTCCTGCAAGCGCACCGCCCCTAGTGTGAAAGCACTTGGGCTTTCAAATTGGGGTGGCTTGAGAGGCGCTTTTCAGGCACAATTTTTAGCGCTAAAAATTGCAGCTGCTCTTTTGTGGACCTTCCAGCAAGGAAAATCCTAGGTAGTTCTCTTAGTTTATGAGGGGGCTGGGCAGTTGTGTTTGCCATACCCTGTAGGTACTGTGCAGGCATATCTTCATTATCAATTTTAACTGGAATTGAGACTGTTCCTGGGATCCATGAAGACTGGTGCAGACAGAATTAACGAAAGTGTCTCAGAGGCAGTGCAAAAGTGGCGTACACTGGCCAAATTCATGTATCTGTCTGGACTGAGTACTTGATTTTGACCCAAGATTGTCTCACATCTCTTCTACAGAAAACTGGATGCTCTAATCTTCTCATCGCACTTTGGCGCAATGCTGTCTCACGTCTTTTCTGAGGGAACTGGCGCTCTAATCCCCCTATTGGATTTTTTGGCGCAATACTGTTTAAAATATGGCATGTCTCTTCTGCTCTAGCCTTCCTAATGTACTTTGGTGAAATGCTGTTTTAATTGTCGCACACCTCTTCTGGGGGAAAACGGGCACTCTAAATTTTCTTTTTTTTATAATCAATTTTACGACAAAGCTCTGGAATACTGATCTCACTAAGTGGTCATTTTTTTTCTTTTTCATTTGAGATAATCACACAGTGTTTATTGGTTAACAAAATATATATTACTAAAATAGAGATGACCTATTGTTTTAGAGATTATGCCACCCGCCATATAGCAGAAAGACGGCGGCAAAGTGGTTTCAATACACTGACTGGGTGTCATATGACGTCTGCGGGATACTGAGCCACTGCGCGCCCCTGGGGGCGCGCATCTGGGGGCGCGCATCGCGGCGAGCGTTGTTGCGGGGTGTCAGTCTGACACCCTGCAACACCGATCTAGGTAAAGAGTCTCTGACGGAGACTCTTTACCACGTGATGTAAATAGGAAGAACCGGTGATCGGCTTTTCCTCACTCGCATCTGACAGACGCGAGTAGAGGAGAGCTGATCAGCTGCTCTCCTGACAGGGGGGGTCTGTGCTGATCAGCACAGCCCCTCCTCAGATCCCACCCAGGACCACCAGGGAAGCCGCCCAGGACCACCAGGGAACCCGCCCAGGACCACCAGGGAAGACATCCACACTGGACCACCAGGTATGCCCCCTAGACCCCCAGGGAAATACCAATCTGTGCCCAGGCAGCTGCCAATCAATGCCCAGGCAGCTGCCAGTGCCCACTCACAATGCCTACCACTGCCAGTGCCACCAGGGATGCCTATCAGTGCTGCGTATCAGTGCCGTGTATCAGTGCCCAGCAGTGCCACGTATCAGTGCCCATCAGTGCCCAGTAGTGCTGCCAATCAGTGCCCATCAGTGCCAAGCAGTGCTGCCTATCAGTGCCCATCAGTGCCACCCATAAAAACCCATCTTTGCAGCTTTTCAGTGCCCATCAGTGTCACCTATCAGTGCCCATCAGTGCCCACCAGTGCCACCCAGTGCCACCCATGAGTGCCCATCAGTGCTGCATATCAATGCCACCCATCAGTGCCGCCTACCAGTGTCCATCAGTGCCGCATATCAGTGCCCATCGTCAGTGCCCGCTCATTGGTGCCGCCACCTCATCAGTGCCTGTCAGTGCCGCCTTATCAGTGCCCATCAGTGAAAGAGAAAACTTACTTATTTACAAAATTTTTTAACAGAAACAAAAGCAAAACTTTTATTTCTTTCAAAATTTTCAGTCTTTTTTTATTTGTTTAGCAAAAAATAAAAACCACAGAGGTGATCAAGTACCACCAAAAGAAAGCTCTATTTGTGGGAACAAAATGATAAAAATTTAGTTTGGGTACAGTGAGGGATGACCGCGCAATTGTTATTCAAACTGTGACAGCACTGAAAGCTAAAAATTGGTTTGGGCAGGAAGGTGTATAAGTGCCCTGTATTGAAGTGGTTTTAAAATGCTCTCCAGAAAAAAGAGGCCCCCTCCTGTCCCTCACCCACCTTTCCATCAGATTTTTATTCTTAAAAACCTTGCAAAGCCATGTTGTACTCACCTTAGTCTGCCATCTGTGCCCTCCCTGCCTCCAATACAGTAATATTACATGATATTGCTCCAGGCAGTCTTCTGGCTTACCTTCACCAACCACGGGTGCTGACTAAATAAAGCAAAATAAGAAAAGATGTACGTGGGCCTCGTCTTTTTATCTTCCCTCAAGAAACTTTACGGCACCGTGGATGAGTTTACAACATCAAACCCTCTGTCAATCTCTTCTATTTTTACCCCAGTCCTTGTCAGCACCGTTTCAAGGTGTGTATGACTGGTAATCCAGAGCTGCAGATGTGTCCACGTTGGTCCTCTTTTGCTAACATCACCCCACTTCTGGATCTTGAGAGAACTCTGCCACTGAATAGCCAATAGGAAATGTCCACATAACACAAGCAGTGACATGGACACCTGAAGACAGACCGTGCCACGTGGACACTGCATAAGAGTGAAAACGAGGGACTGGTACATCATGTGGCTTTGGATTTAGGTAGTAAAAGGGGCATTTAGGTAGGGTTTTTAAAATGTTCTATGCCAACTATTAGTTAGAAGAGAAGGGGTGTGTGTGGGGTGGCCCAGAGCCTGAGCAATAGCTTTGGTAAAGCTTTCTGCCATGAGAGGTGTATGGGGGCTGCTATTACAGGCCTCCTGAAAATGCTAGATGCCTGGGCGTGTCAAACTGTAGTTCTTTTCAGCTACGGACACAGAAAAAGCATGCTATAATGAGTGTCAGAACTGCCTTTTTTCTATACTTCTTGTAGGTCAGAGGCACAGACATCACATTGGAATGACAGCTAGGGAATTAGCATTTTCCAAAGGAGAGGTCAGCAATGGCAGCCTTTACCTGCCAAAGGATTTGTATTTATTTCTATCCAGTTCTGTCTGGCAAGACAGGAAGCTGCTTTTTCTATGCTGCAGTTAACTAACGCTTACAAATCTTGTCCATACTCTAGTCTAGCTAGACAGTGAAAGGAGAGAAGCAGCAAACTGATTAACTCAACTGTTTGTCACTCTGCTCTCTCTCCTATCAGCACGCTTCTTGCACTACAGCACAGCCTACTGGCTCCTTTTGCTGTGCTCCTTGGACATTAGACTGCAGGAGGCTGATTCCAAATCGGATTAAGATACTCATGGTGTTTGCATTTAAAAATGTATTTGAGGATGTAATGATGTATTAATGAATACAGAGCCCCAATCATTTGTGCGGGCCATTCTCTCCATGGTGACTGAGCTGTTCATCAAATTGGTCAAAACAAATTATCCAGCCTGTTCCAAAGGTCAGTACACCGATCCAAAGATGCAATCCAGCCCTGAAGAACTGCTGGATTAATATTTCCTTGGATATGGTGACGGAGGATATGCTGAACGGTTGACTGGTCTGGACGTCTTTATTTGGTATAGCGGGTGCAAGTACATGTTACTGACAGAGCTACCAAGGGAGACCATCCACGAATAAACATACATGCCTACCACCCCTGCAGGGGTATGAGGAGCTGGTGAGTGGGGACCCATAGGGGGAGCACAAGAGTCACCTTATTTGATCGAGCACAAGTGTCACTACATTTTTTGAACACTTTTGCTATTTTGAAGCTTCACCAGTTTCCTTTTTCAGCACCATTTTTCTGGGACATTTTATATATATATATATATATATATATATATATATATATATATCTTTTTTTTTTTTTTTTTTTTTTGGGATATTTGGACTTGTTTTTTGGGATGTTTTTATTTGGACTTGTCTTTGATGCACATACTTTGATATATGATTAGTGTATTTTTCTGATGCATACCAAGTATTATTCATGAGTTATGCTTCACTTATTTATCACATATCTATTTTCTTTCTCAGTATTCACGTATAATTTGTTTTTTGGTACAATATTCAATAAACATTTTCTTGATTTTTTTTCTTGGCACTTATTTATACAGTACTAACTGTCTTATTTTATGGAGTTACACATTATAGGTGGCTATTATTAGTGGGTTATCACTTTTTTTTATGGTAGCATTGTAATGTGTGCTGTGTACACTTTCCTGGATAATATAGAAAGTTTATCCCCCCCAGCATAGGGAGCGCCAGACACCCCAATATATACACCTTATTATTTACTAGCCCCTTAGGGGGTCTATCAGGGGAGGCTGCATACCTTTTTGTTTTGTCCTTAAGCGCAGAGTTTTTAGTTTGATTTCCCCAATCATTTGTGTCTGCTTCAAGTTCATCTTTAATTATTTCACACAATTTGAATAGCAGATATTTCCAGTTTGGAATAATTTGAAATAACTAAGGTTAAGTAGTGTTAGTTGTATGCTGTCATTTATATGTATGTTTCAAAAACATATTTAGTCCTGTCCCTTTCTTTCTTGCTCATACATAAAAGGTGAGAAAGGGCTTCCACCTTTGGGGGACAGATCTGCAGAGATGAACATCAGCAACTGTCTGCAAGTCCATGAAAATAAAATTAGACCCTTAATGTTCAGTGTAGCTGTGCCTGACTTTTTTTCCCTATTGCAGCACTGTGCCTTTTTCGAGAATAGGCTGATTTGTAGATTAAGCAGTATTCTGTGGATAATGAGACAAACCGCTAATTTTCTTGCTGCAAAAAGTGCTAAATTAGTGGTTTCTCCCTTGCTGGTAGATCCACTAATGATTCATGTAAAAATGTTCTTTTATGGCGTGCGCCAAAATAAATAGCAGTTTTGATCCTAGCTTGTGTAAGGCTAAAGAAGCCTGCTTTGGACAGCATATAAACATGTAACATACGTCACTTGTAACCATATGAAAAAAGAAGCAAGGGACTATAGAAAAGCAAATAAAGAATATAGGCTGTTCTTAATAATAACCACACTTGCTCCACTTTCACATACAGACAAATCATTTGCCCCTGCCACGTTGAAGTATTTAAACAAGAGTAACATTCATTTATACCTCTGAAGTAAAAAATGATTTAGTTTATGCCAGAGCTGGATTCTCCTGTACGCCTAGTTTGCCTTTAAATGCCAATGTTAGTATTTTGTGGCAACCTGAATGAATGACAATGACCCTTTCAGCTACAGTAATGATCTGAGGACTAAATATTCCACAAGTGCAGATGATATTTAAAGCAGTATTAGCAGCTTTGTTTTTTTTTTAGCATTTTTAGTCCTGCTCGGTTAATGGGCAATCGCGGGTCCCCAGCGGACATCGCGGGTGCCCAACGGATATCATGGCTGCCGGGCACGCGCATCGGCTCCCGAGCAATGTGGCGGCTGGGAAGCCCAGGAAGTCATATGACACCCGCCCAGGATGGGAGATCCCTCCTGCGGATGTCATATGTACATGGGCGGGAAATGAAGTGGTTAAATGCCTTTTCAACTTAAACATTTTTATAAAATCATGATATCTCCTTATGCAAGAACTACAAGCACTAACTAGTGATCCTGCTTTGCAGCGCTGTAGGAGTGGTGTATACACCACTCCTAAAGTGCCCCTGCCCATTGAAATCAATGGGGCAGCACCGCCAAACCGCTGGGAAAGCGCCACTTTGCGGCGCTTTGCGGGTGGTTTTAACCCTTTTTCGGCTGCTAGCGGGGGTTAAAAACGCCCTGCTGGTGGCCGAATAGCGCCGATTTACTGCCGACGCCTGCCCCAGTGTGAAAGTAGCCTTAATAATCGCAGAGAAGCAAAGACAATAAATTTTGTGATCTCCCAACAGCCATGGGATTCTCTAGACAGCTGAGTGAAGACAACTGACTCTCACACAGCAGGGAAAAAATATATCATGGTATATCTATGCTCTGTGACTCAGTACTTAGCAACACCTCCTGGAAGTAATTAGCTTTGGTATTCTAAGCAGATTTTATTCCCAGCATGTACTCCTAGGGGGATTTACTAAAACCGAAGCACACGGAATCTGGTGCAGCTGTGCATAGTAACCAATCAGCTTCCAACTTCAGCTTGTTCAATTAAGCTTTGACACCAGTGCAGTTTGTCATGCGATTTAACTGTTCAAAATCGCATGACAAGTCCCACCCCATTGCCGACAAAGAAACCGTTCAAATAATTGAGACTCAAGTCTCAGCGACTTTGAAAAAGGTTCCTGCACTACTTTTTAACGATTTCATTACTTGCATTGACTTCTGTTAAATTAAGTTGCAAGCCGCAGTGAAATCAGAGGTCCAAATCGCACTGATCTGCAGCTTTGAAATCACGTTAATGGTATGAACCAGGGCTACATCCTAAAAGCTGATTGGTTACTATGCACAGGTGTATTACGTTCTGTGTGCTCCACTCTTTTTAAATTTCCCACATCGTTTATTCAGTTTTGAGTGGCATGTACCTTTAAGATAGCTGTAAGGTTTACCAATCTAATTTTCTTTGTAAAATATTAAGTGTGGTTTTCCTTATATTTAAAACAAACTTTACATGCTTAAAATGATTTCCTTTATTACTAGCAATATTAGAAAAATATCACTGTTCAGAAAAAAATGGCTTTTGCTTTACAAACCCACTTTTGTGAGCCCCAGTGTTTCCTTAATTATGTTAAGTGCAGGAGACATTGAAGGTTTCATTAATGTTGATGGAGCTGGACAGTTGATTAAGCAGGACAGAGCTGCATAGAACAGAAGCAATGTGTTGAAAACATGTTGGATATTAGAGACATTTGACAACCAAATAGCAAACATCCACTTTTTCCTTTTATCTTCAGTTGTTTCACCTGCCATAACAAGATTTGCTAAATTATATAGAGCAGTAATTATGAAATACACCATGAAAATTCTGACTTGTCTGGAAAAAAAAGAAATTATTAAGGGTCATCTGTTTTATTTAATGATGATTATTTACAAATCTTTGTAAATTATAGTATAATAAGGCTAAAAGTGGAGTTTCCAATAGTAAAATAAAAACATTTCTCCATTCCCCTCACCCTTCTATTTTTATTTTCTTTGATTTCATTTTACATTCATTTATTATTCTTCAAATTTCTAAATAAGATTTTTTCAATTTGTCCTTATCAGACAGCTCATATTTCAAGTATAAGTGCAACTCTTTTATTTCTATATATGCATAATACAATAATAGCTTGATTACATCAGTAATGATGCTGCCAATAAGCAATTTAACAACTTACAGACTGGAAGATTTGCCTGCTTAATGACCAGGCCATTTTTGTGATATGGCACTGCATCGCTTTAACTGACAATTACGCGGTCGCTGTACCCAAACAAAATTGACATCTTTTTTCCCCACAAATAGAGCTTTCTTTTGGTATTTAATCATCTCTGCGGTTTTTATTGTTTGCGCTATAAACAAAAAAAGAGCGACAATTTTTGAAAAAAAAACCCCAAATTTTTTACTTTTTGCTGTAATAAATATCCCCAAAAATGTTTTTAAAAATCAAATTTCTTCATCAGTTTTGGCCAATATATATTTTTCTACATATTTTTGGTAAAAAAAAAATTGCAATAAGCGTATATTGATTGGTTTGCGCAAAAGTTATAGCGTCTACAAATTATGGGATAGATTTATGGCATTTTTATTTTATTTTTTTACTAGTAATGGTGGTGATCAGCGATTTTAAGCGGAACTGCGATATTGCGTCGGACAGATCGGACACTTTTGACACATTTTTGGGACCAATGACATTTATACATCCATCAGTGCTATAAAAATGCACCGATTACTGTATAAATATCACTGGCAGGGAAGGGGTTAACACTAGGGGGTGATAAAGGGGTTAAACGTGTTCCCTTGTTTGCGTTTCTAACTGTGGGGGGGATGGAATTGACTAGAGGAGGAGACATATCGTTGTTCCTAGCTAGTAGGAGCAGAGGATCTGTCTCTCCTCTCCTCACAGAACAGGGATTTGTGTGTTTACACATCCCTGTTCTGGCTCTTGTGCCCGCCAGTTATTCTGACCGCCGGCCATGAGCATTGGCTCCCCCGCCATGCAGTGGGCGCGCACCTGCTATAGCCATTTAAAGGGCCGACGTACAGCTACGACGGTTCGAGGGACCGTGCCGGACCTGCCGCCGTATAATGACGGCGGCTGGTCGGCAAATGGTTAGGGGGGTAACTTCACCTTCGTGGGAAAAAAAAGTATTACAAAAAAATAAATAAAAAATTACACAATTGTGACAAGCCATATAGTAATATAACATTATTAAAAATGACCTTTCCTTTTCAATCTGCAGCCCTGTAATTTTCTGTAAAATGCAATGCAAACGTGGCTGCCTGGAGGCGTTCTGTACACAGATGGTGTATAAAACACCCCCCAGAAGACATTTGCTGTCTGTGTGACTGGCTCACATTGATTTTCCCTGATGCCTGCACTACTTTACATACAAGCCAGATTTTGGGCACCCTCTGCAACAAAAAAAGGTCAAACTTTGATGAGATACTCCCAAAAGGTTAATCATATCTAAAGGGATTCTGACCCTGCCACTCTCCTCATTAGAACACCGAAAATGCAGCAGCTGATTGATAATGAAAAATTCACATTCATATGCATATTGACACAGACAAATAGACAGCTATTTCTTCAGAATAACAACAGGTAGGACTCTGCAACACATCTAGTTAAAACACATGCAATGTACATTGATCATCCAAATGTGAATTTTTTTTCTCAACAAATGTGGAGTTATTCTTTAAAGCTCAGTGCCTTATATACTCCACACTGCATTATGTTTATATTTTTTAAGATTTTGTTTTTCAAAGAAAAATTCATAAGTGCTACAGATACATAAAATCATTATCTTACTTGAGTGGGTGCCAAAATGTAAACTATAGTTTATAGTAACATTTGAAGTAGCAGTTAAAGTCCAAAATGTGCCTTGCTCGTAGTATGGTAAAATAATAGAATAAAAAATAAAAAAATCATGTGATAAATAACCAAGTGACAAATCACATTCATAAAATTCTAAACTACTGTATATGTCATGCACAAAATACAAAAATTGAAGAAGAAAGAAAATCAAATACCGGGGAAATCAGAAAACCCAAAAAAGGGGTCATGTAAAGTTAATTGTAGGTGAGCAACATAGACAAGGGACAAAAGAGAGGACAAGGAAAGGAGTGAGTAAAGATCACTTACCTACTGACAAAGTATAGTGTTGATGGTCTATACTAGTGGCTCAGCATGTAGAGTGGCAGTTATATCATATTTATATGTTAATTTTACCATGTGATATATCTTACCCCATTTAGGAAGCCACTCAATTCCTGTCTATTTGATGGGTGTCATGTAGACCTGGAAGTTATGGAAACAATTTTATAAGGGCACCTTAGACCGCAATGAAAGTTATGTGAGCCTCTTTCGGGATTTTATAGCTGAAAACAAAGCAATCCATTCACTACACTTACAGCTACAATGGGGGGGGGGGGGGGGAATCCACCATGAAATAAGTTTTTTGTGCACTAAGTTTTATCCTTTGTTTTTGGACTATGCATATCGATGACCTCCATAAAACCAGGTTACTCCCGGTATCCTGGCAAATTCTCAAGTTTTCACAGCTGTCTCTATGCTGTCTGGGAAAAGATCCCCTTATTTTTGTCGAAGTGGATGTTGAAGGAGAGAATGGGAGCAAAAGAGAAATCTTCTCTATGGGGAAAAAAGACAGCATTCAATATAAAAAATAGAAAAAAAAAAATCTGGTAACCTATATCAGCCTGTACTCACCTTTCATGCACTTCAATGTTACTGAATTCAGCTGCCATAAGCGAGGGAAGCAAGCCTTGCGCAAGCTCTAGCCTGATTTTCAGTAGGCACTTACACAGGGCTGACTACCTCTCTAGCGTCATATCAAATAAATCAACAAGTAACAGGTACCAGCACCGTCATATGAGAGGAAGGGAAGTGAGTCATATTTGTCTCCATACCCATAAGTAATGGGCATTTCCATCTTCTTTTGGCTAAGTTGTGGGGGAGTGAACAAAACATGAGTATATGCTGTTGATAGACTGGGATTTAAAGGAAAGTTGTTGCTGAAGTTCATAATTCCAATTCAGCTACTAGGAAATACTCAGCAAGGCCCAAAAGCGATATATATGCTTGATTAAGTAAAAATCTCATACATTTTTTAACCACTTAAGGACCAGCCTCGTTTTGGAATTTAGGTGTTTACGTGTTTAAAACAGTTTTTTTAGCTAGAAAATTACTTAGAACCCTCAAACATTATAAATCATTTTTTTTCTAACACCCTAGAGAATAAAATGGTGGTCATTGCAATACTTTTTTCACACCAAATTTGCGCAGCGGTCTTACAAGCGCACTTTTTTTGGAAAAAATTCACCTTTTTTGAATAAAAAAATAAGACAACAGTAAAGTTAGCCCATTTTTTTTAATATTGTGAAAGATAATGTTACGCCGAGTAAATTGATACCCAACATGTCATGCTTCAAAATTGTGCCCGCTCGTGGAATGGCGTCAAACTTTTACCCTCAAAAATCTCCATAGGCGACGTTTAAAAATTCTACAGGTTGCATGTTTTGCGTTACAGAGGAGGTCTAGGGCTAGAATTATTGCTCTCGCTCTAACGATTGCGACAAAACCTCACATGTGTGGTTTGACCACCGTTTTCATATGCGGGCGCTACTCACGTATGCTTTCGCTTCTGTGCGCGAACTCGTTGGGATGGGGGGTTTTAACATTTTTTTGATTTTTATTATTTATTTTACATAATTTTATTTATTTTTACACTGTTTTGAAAAAAAAATTGGGTCACTTTTATTCCTATTGCAAGGAATGTAAACATTCCTTGTAATAGAAAAAAGCATGACAGGACCTCTTAAATATGAGATCTGGGGTCAAAAAGACCTCAGATCTCATATTTACACTAAAATGCAATTAAAAAAAAAGAAAAAAAAAGTAATTAAAAAAAATGTGCCTTTAAGACTGCAGTGTCATGGAGAGGAGTGGGCGCCATCTTGGCCTCACTCGTCTCCAGGCACAGCAAGGAGACAGACGCAATCGTCTCTGCCGCTACCGGCGGCTCCGGTAAGCGGCGGAGGGCACTGGATCGCGGCGGGAGGGGGGCCCCTCTCCCGCCACCGATAAAAGTGATCTCGCGGCGAATCCGCCGCAGAGACCACTTTTATCTGAAAGCCAACTGCCGCACGAAAATGGGGATACCGGGGTTATGGCAGCTAGTTGCTGCCATAACGATATCCGCCGTCAAACTTTGGACGTACATCGGCGTGCGGCGGTCTGCAAGTGGTTAAAGTGGATGTAAACCCCATTCATGAAATCTGACCTGGACACATACTGTATATCTGTAGTGTTTACTTATCTCTCTCCGAAGCCCTAAGTTCCATGTGTTTCTGCTGCTCTGTTCCTCTGTTATCAGCATGATAACTTCTGACAAGTTCTCTAACACAGGAGATAAAAGCAGCTGGAAAATTTGTGTCAGGAAGGTAACTTAGAGACAATAAGCAGAGTGCTGGTCTATTCACAGCACAACTCTGCAAGTTTATTCGTTCTTCTGCTTATGTGGAGTGGGCGTGTGTGCCTTTCCTCCAATCAGCTCTCACACAGTGTATGCCAAGACTGCCAAGACAGGAAGAAAAATAACATGATGTGCACATTCTAAAGAATATAGAAAGGGAAAGAAAGCAAATATACATGTAAAACTTATGTAGGAATATTTGTTTCATCTCAGTATCATCTGAGGCTATTCACTTCACTGGGTATAAGTGAGGGCAGGGCTTTTTTTCAGGGGGAACGTGGTGGAACTCAGTTCCACCACCTCTGGCTCAGACCCTTTGGTGCCTGCTCACCACAATCACTTGTAAACACAGAAGTCTGGTTTCTATGTTTACAAGTGACAGCTCTGCACTCTGTGTGTAACCCCCATGAACTCTGCACTCTGTATGTAATGCAATCCTGATATGTAATGCCCCTTTAAGACCCTCCTACTGCTTGTGAATAATGACCATACCCACTATTTGATGTGATTTGGAGGGTGGCTGGGGGGGGGTTAGGGGGTCGTGGTTGAGTTCCAGCACCTATTGTTTGAGAAAAAAAGCCCTGAGTGAGGGTTTACATCCACTTTAAAATTAATTTCAAACTATAATTGGGGTGATTTGTAGACAAGGTCAGTGACGTGTAGGTTGTTATTGCAACATCAACTTTTTACAAGCTTATCTTACATCTTCATGTGAAATGATGCCTTTTGTTGGTAATTGAAAGCAAAGGCACTGAGCATCTTTCTTTGCATAATTTCACTGGGAAAGTGATCAACTTGAAGAAATGTAATTTTATTTGTTCTAAGTAGTCACAAAAACTGCATTTTTTTTTTTTTTTTATCCTGAGAACACCATAAAAAAAAGTTAAACATGCCTTTTAACATTATAAATGCAGTAATTACTGTCACGATCATTGATCTTTTCCTCGTGGCAGCTTGCCAAAGGGCAAAATCTCTCTCATACACGTGCACTTTGAAATGCTATTACAATATCTGCTAGTCCGTTTTTTCGCATTATATCAGACAAAATCAGATACGTATATTAATAAGCTCCTAGGTTCCAGTTATTTTGCTTCTAAAAAAAGTAGGTACATACTGGACATTATGGTCATTACACTCTTTATTTGTATCTACAGACAAATGGAATTAATATATTTATCTATATCTATCTGTTAAAATATTTCTGATCCAGATGCCCCTCATACACTGTATAGCCAGAAAGGAGATACCTATATTCGCAAACCTTGCAGATTCTACTTCCTTAAACAATAAATTAGCTGCTCCAAGCACCAGCTGAATATTATCCGGTGACTACCCCTGCTAACGGTGTTTGGTACTCTGCGAAAATTTGTCCCGGCTCAACATGTAATGTCTAGTGTTGGAGATAGGAAGCCACACACCAAAGGCAGCCCAGTGCAAGAGTATAGAAGTGGCTTCAGCCTGTCTCCTCCCTGGTGGTGTGCGGAGTCCTATCTCCAATACTAGGCAATAAATTAGCATAATCAAATTCCATGTTCTCCTTTAGCTCTTAGTGCCTGAGAACATGGTAAATTGACAGCTTTGTGCAGTTCAAAAGAATTAGTTGGGCAGAGCATAATTTTGCACACCCTGTCCTGCTCCTGCTGTGCAAGGCATTGTGGGAAGACATATTTAGGCAGTTATAATACCAATGTTTTAAAATAAACATACTGATTTTAATGAGTTTATATCTGGTTTAAATGGTGTTTTTAAACATTTTTGGGAATTCTAAACATTCGCTTACACACTCGGAGATTCATCTTCTTATGAAATAATTTCAATTTACATAGTGGTATAATAAAGCAAGCCTAACTAACTCTCTCGGAGAACTGAAATTACCTGATGACACCACGCCAGTCTCCCTTCTCCCCTCCTCCCCATCCTGAGGATTTTCTACCTGATGTCAACGCCTCTTTTTCATCACTGTCGTTTCTTGTTAGGGTTGACACCCTCACAATAGCTAAGTTCGTATCCATAGTCTGTTTAGGTACCCTCTTTGCATAAGCCCTATCTGGGAAGAATGTACCCTTTACAAGTTCTCTTGTATACAGTGGGGGAAATCATTTTTTGACCACCTGCAGATTTTGTAAGTTTGCCCACTTACAAAGAACTGAGGGGGCTATAATTTGTATCATGGGTGTATTTTAAATGATATACACATGATACAAATGCTATAAATTGAGTTGCAGTTCAGTAAGTATAATAGGTATTTGATCCCCAAACAAAATATGACTTAATACTTGGTGGAGGAACCCTTGTTGGCAAGCACAGAGGTAAGACGTTTCTTGTAGATGGTTACCAGGTTTGCACACATCTCAGGAAGGATTATTTTTATTTACATTTTTTTTTCCAAAAGATTTTGATTGAATTTTCCACAATAACAGAGGCACAAATAACAGGGTTACAAAGTTTTAGAGTAAAGGAATCGAGCTTGTACAACAAAGCAGTCATATGAATTACATGTACTTTGTAAGAATTCAACCTCGTCACTATTGCACTGAAAGTGTTATTAATAGAGTTATTTCGTCCAGATGGACAGCGGTCATTTTGTATGGGGAAGATTGTACATGGGTTAGAACCCATGCTCTCCGAAATAGCTATGAAGCCGAGGGCGTCGTTTAAGGAAGGATTTTGGTCCACTCTTCTTTAACTACTTCCCTACCCAGCCATAGTAATATGACGTCCACAGATGGGATCTCCCATCCTGGGTGGACGTCATATGACGGCCTGGGATTCCCAGCCGTCTAGGGGGCGCGCGCGCCCGCCGCGTTGCTCGGTCCCGGTGCGTGTGCCCGGTGGCCGCGATGTCCGCCGGGCACCCGCGATTGCCCGTTAACCGGGCCGGACCGTGGATCTGTGTGTGTAAACACACAGATCCACGTCCTGTCAGTTGTGAGGAGAGCGATCTGTGTTCCTAGTACAGCGGAAAACTGATCGGTCTTCTCTCCTTGTACGTCCCCGCCCCCTACAGTTAGAAACACTCCCTTAGGAAACATATTTAACCCCTTGTGTCCCCCTAGTGGTTAACCCTTTCACTGCCTGTCACATTTACACAGTAATCAATGCAATTTTATAGCATTGATCGCTGTAAAAATGTGAATGGTCCCAAAAATGTGTAAAAGGTGTCCGATGTGTCCACCATAATGTCGCAGTCACGAAAAAAAATTGCGATCGCCGCTATTACTAGTAAAAAAAAAAATAAAAAAAAAAAAAATGCCATAAATCTATCCCGTATTTTGTAGACGCTATAACTTTTGCGCAAACCAATCAATATACGCTTATTGCGATTTTTTTTACCAAAAATATGTAGAAGAATATGTATCAGCCGAAACTGAGGAAAAAATCTGTTTTTTTTTTAAAAATTGGGATATTTATTATAGCAAAAAGTAAAAAATATTGTGTATTTTTCAAAATTGTCGCTCTTCTTTTGTTTATAGCGCAAAAAATAAAAACCGCAGAGGTGATCAAATACCACCAAAAGAAAGCTCTATTTGTGGGGAAAAAAGGACGTCAAGTTTTTTTGGGTACAACGTCGCACGACCACGCAATTGTCGTTTAAAGTGCAACAGCGCTGAAAACTAAAAATTGGCCTGGGAAGGAAGGGGGTGAAAATGCCCTGTATTGAACCGGTTAAAGATCTTCTCTAAATTCTTAAGGTTTCTTGGCTGTCGCTTGGCAACTCCAAGTATCAGCTCCCTCCATAAATTTTTCTTTAGGATTAAGGTCTGGAGGCTGGCTAGGCCACTTCATGACCTTAATGTGCTACTTCTTAAACCACTCCTTTGTTGCCTTGGCGGTATGTTTTGGGTCATTTTCATGCTGGAAGACCCATCTACGACTCATCTTTAGTGTTCTGACTGAGGGAAGAAGGTTCTCATCCAAGAGCTGTTCTCATCCAAGATACAATATATGGCCCCAGGGCCGCTGATAGAAATCATGGGGCCCTGTACAGCCTACCTGACGGGGCCCCTTCAGCCCCACTCTCAACCTCACCCCTGGCCCTGCACCCTGCCTTAAGATCCAATGAAAAGGCTAGGATAGGTGGGAAGGGGTTAATGATGCCAAGAGGTGAACATGTCTTACTTGGTAAACTTACAATCTGTTTATTTATGTGCATTATATTAAAGTATGCAGCAAAGTCAGTATAACTGTCAGAAGATACAGATATGTAGGCTCTCACAAGTGTTTTGCTACAAGACAGGGCCTCTTAAATAATTAATTATTTACTTAGGGCCCCTCCTCCATGCCACAATGCTGCAGTACAGTTAAAAAAAAACACAAAAATCTGTGGGCAAAAAAAAGTTAATTTGCTCAAAAAAAATATACTAAAGCCATAGCTTATATATGCCCATGATAAAGTCCGACTCCTTCTGCTCCCTGTGAACTGCCTCTCCCTGCCATCGCTGTTGCCCCCCTCTCTCGCTCTCTTGGCTGCTGTCCTTGGAGCAGAGGAAGTTCACTCTGCCAGGGAAGGCAATAAGCACCTGGGACTTCAGCTGTCAGAAAAGCAGCCAGCAATATGCGAGGCAGGCGCCTAGCGTGGACTACTGTACACATGCACCCAAAACGGGAAAAAAAAATCCCTTGACTGCTCCTCCTCCATCATCAGATAGGGGCCCTGGAAATAGTATTAATAAAACACCCCCTAAACCAGTAGGAGCGGCTGAGCGTGGGTGTAAATTAGAAAGCATTTTTTTGGTTTTCTCCACTGAACTGTCTGTGAAGCTGCACGAGGCCCCCCTGGTGGCCAGGCCTGGTACAACAGGGCTGGTTGTACTAGCTTGTCAGCGGCCCTGCATGGCCCCATTCATTGGCCCCTCAATGTGGAAAAGTCAGCCTGTACCTTTAGCAGAGAAACAGCCCCAAAGCATAATGTTCCCACGTCCATGCTTGACTGTAGGGATGATGTTCTTAGGGTCATAGTCAGCTATTTTCTTCCTCCAAACACGGCGAGTTGAGTTAATGTCAAAGAGCTAAATTTTGGTCTCATTTGACCACAGCATTTTCTCCCAATCCTTCTCTGAATCATTTGGATGTTCATTGGCAAACTTTAGACAGGCCTGTACATGTGCCTTCTTGAGGAAGAGGACCTTGCGGGCGCTGCAGGATTTAGATCCATGGTGGCGTATTATGTTATCAATGGTTTGTTTGGTGACTGTGGTGACAACTACCTTGAGATCATTCACAAGCTGCACCCATGTAGTTCTGGGCTGATCCCTCACTTTTCTCATGATCATCCTTATCCCAGACCGAGGGCGATTGATGCCCTGATGTATTTCTTCCATTTCGAATACAAATAATGGAAACTCAGATGATTCGTTCTACAACCATTTATTCATAAGTCCTTCAGTTTATAGTCCATATTAAAAGATTATAGCATTGTGATAGGTTGTGTAACCATAAAATGTCTATCCACAAATGGCAGCCTCCATAAGGGGACTAGAAGCAAAATCCAGCAGGAGCTACAGTGTATAAAAGAGAAGAGAGGTGCCTCTAAGTGTAGCAATATGGTTACATTTAATGAAGGTACAACATTTAGCAACTCACATGGTTGATGATTAAAAGAGGTACATCTAAGTATGCAAGCACCTGGGGTAAAGCTGTCCACATAGACCGTCCTCCGCACCGCCGGCTCTCACCGCTGTCAGTCTGCAATCATGACCAGGAAGACTACCCTGCAACAGAGTGATTTGAAAGCGAGGCTTGAAGCGCAGCGTGGAAGGGATGATGTCGATGGTGGTGTGGAGGATGGTCTATATGGACAGCTTTACCCCAGATGCCTGCATACTTAGATGTGCCTGTTTTAATCATCAACCATGTGAGTTGCTAAATGTTGTATCTTTATTAAATGTAACCATATTGCTACACTTAGAGGTGCCTCTGTTCTGTTTTAAACTCAGTTGTGACATGACGCTACTTGTATATCAAGACATTGCTTGTATATCAAGTAAAAATGTATTTAAAAATGTAGCTTGTCTTGCAAAACACTATCAAACCAGGATTTTACTGTACTTATTTTACTCACTGAACTGCAACTCAATATATAACATTTGTATTAGGTGTTTTTTCTGGATTTTTGGTCTCTATCATTTAAGATTTACCAGTGAGAAAAATGACAGGCCCTTCATTTCTTTGTAAGTGGGCAAACAAAATCTGCAGGGGATCAAATAACTATTTCCCCCACTCTATATAGGGTTGTTCTTTTTCCACTATGAATATGCCATGTATGTTGTGGTCTATATTCATACTTCTCTTCTTTATTTCTGTATTTAAAAAAAGCCTGTTATTCCACTTTAAACTTATGACCAAGAAATTATAGAAGTGTACCACAAATACGGGAAAGTTTTAAAAAGATAACATTGCAGTTGGAAGCCGGCAAGAATGTTAAAGGGGGCACAACCCTTTGGACCCACCTTTGTGGGACTGCAGCCGCTCTCCCCTTTCCTTCTCAAAAAGCTGCTGTAATGGATGTTACAGGTATGATGTTTGTAATATTGGGTACATGGCTCCTTTAAGAATTCCCTGAGTCTTCCCAGGTGGGCTAGGTAAGCCAATGGGAGCACCTGGGATTATTATGGAATGTTGGCCTAGGGCTATATAAGGCGACTAGATCTAGTGTTGGTCCTCTTTGGACCTTCTAGCAAAAAAGAAAGAGCTCCCACCCTCCCAGCCATTGCAGTATTTTATGTGGTTTTCTGCCACCCTGTATCCAGGGGAGGGCGTTTTTTTTTTCTCAGTATATGCTCGAGTTCTAATAACTGAGCAAAGAAGTTGGTGAATCTGTCTGTTCTCATTGTTATTTGAATTAAAATATTCTTGCAATTATTTATGATGTAATTGGTAAATCAATAAAGTACCGCGGCCATTTCATGCTATTTCCTGTGTACAGTGTTTTTCTTTAATATTAGTATTTGTGGTATTTGTGAGTGGTGGGGGTTTGCGGCCTGCAGTCCTATGATAGGTACCTGAGTAATCTGACTAGACAGTTCCGTAAAGAGGTTTTGTTGCTGAAGTATAGATGGAATAACAAAATTCTATTATTGGTGTTATCACAAGGAACGCCAAAGAAGGAAATATAAAAGCACAGTTTTATTTGGTATAGTATTTTAAAACGTCTATTTATCCGTCCCCCCCCCGAGGTTGCTCAGCTATTTACTCTGTTTCTTTTTTGTGCCATAAAAAATACATGATATCTGCAAAAAACAGTACGTTTAGAACATACATCTCTCTGATGATACCATGTAATTTTTAGGTTCACATAAAAGCTGAACTCCTGCCAAACTTGTTTTTAAGTTTTGGATAGAGTCCAAAACTTTGGAAAGAGGTCTCAAGTGTTTACTGTCTGTGGTGCCATGAGGAAGCTTTTCCCTCACTTTTATCACTGTGACATCAGGACATGACATGAAGGGGACATGGATCACTGTGACAGGAAAAGATAGATTGCAATAAAAACATATTCAGTGTAGCAAAGTGTTTTGGTAGCCATCTCTATTCAGATTAGATAGATTTCTTTTTGCTGCTTGTTTCTGTGACACACTGAGACTGTCGAGGCAGTAATGGCATGTAAGCAAACTTATAGCGCAACAGCAGCCATGAGTACTTTTTGGTTTTCTGCAGAAGGCTGTCAGTGTCAGCTTTAATGCGGAAGTAATCTGGGCAATTCCAAAACGACTCAGGGCATTGAGGTGTGCCTGCTTTCCCTGAGAGACCTGGACCACAAAAAATCTATCAGGTGGCGAGTGGGTGTAGATTTGTTTTCCAATCTCCTCTGCACAGCATGAGCCCAAAAGTGCTCATCTGTGAGCATATCTGTGTTCAGAGCTGTCAGATCCTGGCTAGAGCAGCTCGGTAAAAAAACCTCTTGAGATCTCTCTGTCCCAGATTTGCTTGGGCACAGTGCAGATAAGGCTTTAGGGATCTCAAAGATGCCCAGAGTTCCCATGAAAAGTACCTGTCACCTGCACATGCTTTGTCACATAGGGGGCATGTCTGCCCTTTGTGCTAGCAAAAAAGTTCTTTAAAAAAATGTATATACAGTAAAACCTCGGATTGAGAGCGTTTTGCAAGACAAGCTCATTTTTTTTTTTTATAAACCTTGACTTGATATATAAGCGGTGTCTTGATATACAAGTAGCATCATGACACAACTGAGTTTAAACAAGAAGAGAGGCACCTCTAAGTGTAGCAATGTGGTTACATTTAATGAAGGTTCAACATTTTAACAACTCACATGGTTGATGATTAAAACAGGCACATCTAAGTATGCAGGCATTCGAGGTAAAGCTGTCCACATACATCATCCTCTGCACCGCCATCCCTTCCACGCTGCACTCCACGAGCGATTCAAGCCACGCTTTTTAGATTGCTCCACTGTAGAATAGTCTTCCTGGTCACGACTGCAGACTGACAGCGGTGAGAGCCAGTGGTGCGGAGGATGGTCTATGTGGACAGCTTTACACCGAATCCCTGCATACTTAGACGTGCCTCTTTGAATCATCAACCCTGTAAGTTGCTAAATGTTTTACCTTCATTAAATGTAACCGTATTGCTACACTTAGAGGCGCCTCTCTTCTCTTTTATACTCTGTAGCTCCTGCTGGATTTTGCTTCTAATCCCCTTGTGGAAGCTTCCATTTGTGGATGGACATTTTATGATTACACAACCTATCACAATGCTATAATCTTTTTATATGGACTATAAACTGAAGGACTTATGAATAAATGGTTATGGAACGAATCATCTGAGTTTCTATTATTTCTTATGGGGAAATTTGCTTACAAGTGCCTTGGATTACAAGCATGTTCCCGGAATGAATTATGCTCACAATCCAAGGTTTTACTGTATAATATAAGAACCCACAAGTACATTCATGGGGAACACACATGTATGAAAACAATAACTGTGTAACACATATTAGCACACACTGAAGATCATTGTTGCCGCCACTGCTTTTTTATGACGATCTTCCGTGTCCGAAAATGTCTTTATTGGCCGGCCACGAATGACGTGGCCGGCCAATTCCGCATGTGCACTCTGAAAGATCCAGCGATTGTTCACTGAGCTGCACGTGCATGGTTCTCAGTGTTCAATTAGGAAAATATTTCCAGCAGGTGGGGAAAGAGCTTTTATAGCAGAACAGATATACAAACCTACACTATATTACCAAAAGTATTGGGACACACGCACATGAACTTTAATGTGCTCCCAGTCTTAGTCCATAGGGTTCAATATTGACTTGGCCCACCCTTTGCAGCTATAACAGCTTCAACTCTTATGGGAAGGTTGTCCACAAGGTTTAGGAGTGTGTCTATGGGAATATTTGACCAAAGTACCTAAAGGTGCACTTTAAAGTAAGCTTGTTCATGTCTAAACTCCTGATCTAAAATCAGTGTTGAAGGGGCACTGGACCCAAAGATAAGTGTGATCTCGTCCAATTAATGGTCTTGAGATGCAACTCTTTAACAAATAGAGTTCTCCAGAATGATTAAACCAAAGTGTGTAGGATGAGAGTAGCACAAGTCTATAAATGGTCCAGTAAAAATGTATTAAAGTATGTATGTATTGTATGTATGTAAAGTATGTATTACTTTTGTAGCTGCCGTCTTTAGAGGGTGTTCCCTGAAGAAGCATATGTAGCAAAATGCGTCGGAAGTCACACGCTTGCTATACCTATGTACATTTGTCTGATTGCTTTGTACTGTACTGTATTATTTGGTTTCTCACTTGCTTGGCACATTTACAGTCCCTTCCCAGGTGGAGGAATAGCCTCACATCCAGTTGGATCTGGGCCTTCCTTCATAACCCCTGTCAGTTTTTTTCAATCTGTGTCTCATTGGGGAGATTTACCATCATTTCCTGTCCCATAGCCAAAACAGGAAGTCAGAGGAAATCCATGCAAATTAAGGGAATCCCTTGGGGTTCCCAGGTTATCAGAACTTGTAAGCAGGTGCTTACAGTGTGATACAAAATGTAAGTGTTCTTTAATTTGGTAAAACTTTGTGCTAGAGTTCTTTGTTTCTGTGCAAACTCCTGTTATTCAAATATTGTGTGTGCATTATGCTTTAGTTAGCAGGCTGTCCAGGGTGGTTTAACCATTTCTAGACTCTTTCCCAGGCTTTCTGAGTCCTGCTCCCTACTGTAAGACTCTTAAATAACAGGGGAGGACTTAGGGCTCTGGTCTCCCTTCCACATGGCATTTTAGAGAAATAACTGTTACATCATGTAGGCCTGCTGGAGAATGTGGCCCCCTTTCTGGGTCACCCTGCTGGTATTCTCCCTGGACTAGGAACCTGCCATTACTGAACTCTTGCTGAATGGACTTTGCGTCTCTGGAAAGTATGAGCTGGGCAGCTTGCATTAGTTAGATTAGGGCTGTGTCTGTGCATCTGTGAGACTGTACATTATGGACTGTACTGCTGCAAGTCTTCAGTAAAGTTACGGTTAACCATTTAATGCCTAGTCTGATGTTATTCAAATGGGTGCATGCACGACCTATCACGAACAGGGCTGTATAACAAGGAAATGAAGAGGAGATACAGGAGAGCCACCACAGAAGTGTCAATTGTGCAGAGGAGTTGGCGGGAGATTACTATGGGTAACCAGTGCAGTGGTGTGAATATAAGAGCAGCCAGCTAGCGGAAGGTCGGTACCTTGCATGGGAGATAGTCACCCCGGTAGTGAGGGTTTGGTGAGCTTGACCCTCTCCCTAACAATCGGTACCCCATACTCAGAACCTATATCGTGACACAGGGATCTGTCCTGGAGGTACAGAAGCAAGAGACAGTAAGGAAGGGATCCCAGTAAAGTGTCAAAGCTCGTGAGCAACAGACAGAGGTCTGCACTGAGAGAATGGTGGGAACTCATATTGTCACTGGGCGTGAGGTGGCAATCATGGTTGTGCTGGCGAGTGACACACAGGCCATGCGGTGTCTCCTCGGAATTGTTTAATTTGGTAATAGAAGGTGTATAGTGAGAAAAGTGCAGTAGGCACAGGTAATGCATTTTTGAGACTCACATATTCCCCTTCATCAGGGCTAAGAAACAGAATAACATATCAATACCAGTAGATAAATCTAGAAGTTGCCAGGTGCAAAGTATATTGCAAATTCTAAAGTCTAAACTCCTGATCCCTTGTTTTGTGCCAGTGACCCTGAAAATACTGAAGCCAGAGAATCTGCATGACAGGCGATTAGCAATTTCGGAAGGTCAGCAACATTGGTTAATTTTTTTCTTCTCATGGCAAGCTTTTCATAAAAAGTCTAAAACACCTATCCTGTGGAACATGCATTTTATATATAATTTATACACATATGTATATATAAGAGGCACTCAACGGACTTGTAAACCTGATTTTTATTTTTTACTATACTACTCAGTTGAGTGCCTTTTATTCTATAAAAATGTCCACTTCCACTAGTTACAATCTGACAAGCTTCTGCATAGATTCCTCTATTGATAATAGTGGAAGAACTAAGAAAGCCAATGAAATGATGTTGTATGTACCTAAAAAATGGGTTAACCAAAGGCAGTTATGTTTGCTCTTCATAGAGAAGGCACAAACCCTGTGAAAAACAGAGCATGTTGCCCTGTGCAGAGACACTGTGTGTCAGCAGTTTTGCAAGTAAAATAAGGTATACACTGTTCAATCAGCTAGTTGAGTGGAAAAAAAATATCCTCACAGATTCCTGCATCCACACAAACGATGTGGGTATGTGGATGCAAGGATCTCCCCTGCTGCACTATTGCACTCTGACAGCAGGGAGAGCTCTCCCCTACATCCCTGCCACCCATCAGAATACACTAATCAGAGCTTTAGCCATTTGGGAAGGTCAGCATTAATGGTTCATGTTTTCTTCTCATGGCTGATCAAATGCTGGTTTTCCATCAGGACTGTTCAAAAGAAACCAGTTTCATGATCGGCTTCTCTTGAACAGAGACAGGTACTCACGGATCCTGCTGAACCACACAAATTTTACACCTTACCTTTATACCCATCTTAAGAACTACTACAAAGGTCTGTTTTCCTGCTAGAAAGCAAAGTTTTATGTGTAGTTGGTAAAGGCCAGGCTAGGATTTATTTTTATGTTTTATTGAAATGGACAAGCTAGGTTACGTAATGCTAAAAGTACTGGTTATGTTTTCCTGATTCAAAATAAAAGTCAGTTTAAAGCTTCTGGACCACCCGCCCACAATGTACTGCAAATGGGCGGTCTGTGCAGGCAAAGCAACATACCCATAAGTCGCTGCCTGCTGCCATGTTTAGGGCGCCCCGACCCACCAACACCCACTGTGATTGTATACAGCAGGAATCTGTCAGCAAGTCCTGGCCAATGATTCATAGCTGTGACCTGCTGATGTGTCCTGTGCTGACAATCAACACAGGACTCAGTACAGAGGGATCAATCTCTCAGTTTCCTGTACCTGCAAAGGGATAAGAAACAAAGAGATATTTAGTAAAAATCTGCACATAATACACACACACTACACATCGTTAGGCACACATTTAACCCCTTGATTGCCTTAGATGTTAACCCCTTCTCAGACAGTGCCATTAGTAACAGTGACAATTTATAGTATTATGACTGTTTACTGTATTAGTGTCACTGGTGATGTCAGTGGCAGTTAGTCAGTTCCATTCCAGCGTCAGTTAGTGTCAGAATTTCCGCCACACCGTTGCAGTTCCACTATAAGTCGCTGATAACCGCCATTCGTAGTATAAAAAAAATAAAAATAAAAAATAAAACATTTCAATCTATAGACCATAGTTTGTAGACACTATAATTTTCATGCAAACCAATCACTATACACATATTGGGATTTTTTTTTTTTTTTTTACCAAAGACATGTAGCTCAATACATTTTGGCCAAAATTTATGAAGAGATTTTATTTTTTATTGGATATGTTTTATACCAGAAAGTAAAAAATATTGTTTTTTTTTTTTTCAATATTTTTTTTTTCGTTCATATTGAAAAAAATAAAAAAAACCCAGCGGTGACCAAATAGCACAAAAAAGAAAGCTGTTTTTGGGTGAAAAAATAATAAATTGCATGACCGCACAATTGCCAGTTAAAGTAGCGCAGTTCTAAATAGCAAAAAATGGCCTGGTTATGAAGAGGGTAAAACCTTCCAGAGCTGAAGTGGCTAAAACCTGATCCATGGTGTGGAATCTCACCATCTGTTAAAAAAAAAAAAGGCATGAGGCTGTCTATTCAAAGATACGGCAAGGCTGTTCTCATTCCAGTGTATATACTGTATATACAGTATATATATATATATATATATATATATATATATATATATATATATATATATATATATACACACATATAGGTACACAGTATATATATGCTTCCCACACAAATGTATTACAGTGACAAAGCGCTTTCATTTTGCCTGCTCACAGATGTCATCTCTTTCACTAACATCCCCTATGAAAAGATCTGCAGATTATTTTCAAAGATAGCCATGAAAGCAGCACAATTGGTGGGTGCTTTGAATGCGCAGGCTATATGACAGAAACATGCATATTTATCAGCAGAACTTCCCCCGCACCCAAACAGCTCCCATTTCCCCGCCAAGTTTCTAATTACACTTCTTCCTTGTCAGGTTTCAGCATGCTATCTCTAATTAAAATTATTCCAAAGGGATCAAAGCAAGTGATAGGGAAAAAGCGACACTGTTTCCAAATGTGCCCAAAACTTCCAAGAAAATCAGCAGATTTTTGCAGCCTCTATATTACCCATTCATAGGTGAATATAAAGATGACATTTTATGTATCACCACTTTTAGGTGACGGCTATGGGAAACATGAACAATGTATAGAATAAAACAGTACTGGGAGAAACACAGACGCTGTCATCACTGATGTCCTTCTGAAAATGTGCGTTTGCCTGTTTGCCTTTAATCTCAGTGGTTTCTGTGTCACATACTAAGTAGAAGTATGCAGCAAGTGAAGTTAGACATTCCTGATCTGCCTATGTGTTCAAGGCAGGGTTACCAACTGTCAGATAATTCACGGACAGTTTGTAAAATCCAGGATTCTTACATCTGTCTGTGAATGTCCATAACGGACATATAGTCTGCATGTCCGTAATGCAATGGAGACCTGTCCATTAGGGGGTGCCAGGGCTCTGCCCCCTCTCTCCACACCTACCCCTATATGAATAATGGATAGATTCATGCATAGCATGAATCTATCCATGACTGCCACAGCCACCCCAAATTCAGGCGTCCGGCTTCTTTCAGGATGCTGAGCACCTGAATTACAGCAGCAGGGGTGTTTTTTGAAGCACCTGATTAGAGCCATAGGCTCTAGTAGGCTTCAAAATAGGGTGGGCTCAGAGCGCAGAGCATTGCGCCATGAGCCCACCCAGGTGTTACAACAGCGAATAACACTGAACCTCAATTCGGCCAATCAGAAGCAGGTCTGAGACCCGTTTTCTGATTGGCCGAAAAGAGAAGAGATCCAATTGGCTGCCGAGGAGGGAGGAAACGGAGGCCACCGATGCTCAGGGAGAGAAATTATAAAGAATATGCAACAGTTTCATCAGTACAAATACACATGTATTAATATCAAAAACTGACCTCATGTGTTTGACTCTTTAAGCACTGGAGATCAATTGCTCAAGACAGGAAAGGAGAGCAAGGATGTCCACATAGAAAACAGCAGAGTGTAAAAATCACAGATTTCACAAACTGTCCATGAATTACTGACAGTTGGCAACCCAGGTTCAAGGTCAGATCTTTAAAAAGTACTGAACCCAGAGGATCAACATAACAGGGAGTTGATATCAGCAAAAGTAAGAAAGCAATGGCAGCCTCCATATGTTTTAGACCCAGTAATTCTGACAAATATTCATTTGAAGGTACAGGTGCATCTCAAAAAATTTGAATATCATCAAAAAGTTAATTTATTTCAGTAATTCAATTCAAAAAGTGAAACACATAAAAATTATAGATTCATTACACACACAGTGATATATTTCAAGCATTTGTTCTTTTAATTTTGATGAATATGGCTTACAACTAGTGAAAACCCAAAATTCAGTATCTCAGAAAATTTGACTATTGTAAAAAAGGTCAATATTGTAGACTCATAGGGGTTGATTTACAAAAACTGGAGCACTTAGAATCTGGTGCAGTTCTGCATAGTAGCCAATCAGCTTCTAACTGCAGCTTGTTCAGTTAAGCTTTGACAATAAAACCTTGTAGCTGATTGGTTTCTATGCACAGGTTCACCAGATTTTGCACACTCCAGTTTTAGTAAATCAGCTATTTAACTCAAAACACCTGTAAAGATTTCCCGAGCCTTTAAATGGTCTCTCAGTCTCGTTCAGTAGGTTACACAATGGGGAAAACTACTGACTTGACAATTGTCCAGAGGACAATCATTGACACCCTCCACAAGAAGGGTAAGTCACAAAAGGTAATTGCTAAAGAAGCTGGCTGTTCACAGAGTGCTGTATCCAAGCAGATTAATGTAAAGTTTAGTGGAAGGAGAAAGTGTGGTAGAAAAATATGCATAAGCAGCAGGGAAAACTGCAGCCTTGAAAGAAATGTGCAGCAAAGGCCATTCAAGAATTTGGGGGAGATTCACAAGGAGTGGACTACGGCTGGTGTCAGTGCTTCAAGAGCCACCACACACAGACGTATCCAGGACCAGAGACAACGTCAGAAGCGTCTTACTTGGGCTAAGGAGAAAAAGGACTGGACTGTTGCTCAGTGAACCAAAGTCCCCTTGTCGGACTAAAGTAAATTTTGCATTTCATTTAGAAATCAAGGTTCCAGAGTCTGGAGGAAGAGTGGAGAGGCACAGAATCCAAGCTGCATGAGGTCCAGTGTAAAGTTTCCACAGTCAGTGATGATTTGGGGTGCCATGTCATCTGCTGTTGTTGGTCCACTGTGTTTTATCAAGTCCAAAATCAGTGCAGCCCTCTACCAGGAAATTCTAGAGCACTTCACGCTTCCCTCTGCTGACCAGCTTAATGGAGATGCTGATTTCATTTTCCAGCAGGACTTGGCATCTGCACACACTGCCAAAGGTACCAATACCTGGTTTAAAATGGTGTTCCGGCCAAAATTATACTTTTTAAATAAAAATACTCCTATAGTACACAAGCTTAATGTATTCTAGTAAAGTTAGTCTGTAAACTAAGGTCTGTTTTGTTCGTTTATAGCAGTAGTTTGTTATTTTATAAAGTTACAGCAGGCCGTGGCCATCTTAAGTGTGGGCATCTGAAGCAAGACTGTATTTCTTCCTGGATCTCATCCTTGCAGATCTCGCATATGCTCAGTGCAGCACAAGCAGTGTAATAGGTTTCAGGTCAGGTTTCCATAGCAATGGCAGTGTCAGAGGAAGTTGCCATCCCTTCCAGAAGGCATTGCAAACAGGAAATGATGCGATGAGCCACGGCCAGGGAGGAGGAAGTGAAAAATGAATACAGCAGATATACAGTAGGTGCTGAGAAAAAAATTTAAAAATATCCAATTCGTTTGCAGTGCACAGTTTGGTGAGAGATGCTGAAGAGTTGTAAAAGTGGGTGGAACTCCACTTTAATGACCATGCTATCACTGTGCTTAATTGGCCAGCAAACTCACCTGACCTAAACCCCATAGAGAATTTGTGGGGTATTGTCACAAGGAAAATGTGAGACACCAGACCCAACAATGCAGACAAACTGAAGGGTGCTATCAAAGCAACCTGGGCTTCCATAACACCTCAGCAGTGCCACAGGCTGATCGCTCCCATGCCTCGCCACATTGATACAGTAATTCATGCCAAAGGAGTCCTGACCAAGTATTGAGTGCAAACAATACTGTACATGGACATAACTTTCAGTAGGCCAACATTTCTGTATTAAAATGTCTTTTTTTTTTTTTTGGTCTTATGTAATATTCTAATTCTCTGAGATACTTAATTTTGGATTTTCACTAACTGTAAACCATAATCATCAAAATTAAAATCAAGAAATGTTTGAAATATATCACTCTGTGTGCCTTAAAACTATATAACATATGAGTTTCACTTTTTGAATTAAATTACTGAAAAAAAAAACTTTTTGATGATATTCAAATTTTTTGAGATGCACCTGTATATGTTGCTCTTTTATAAGCAGCCCTCCATGTTTCACTGTTCCTCATACGTTGGCTATATGGATTCTTGCACTATGATACAATTATTGATAAATATGTATAGACACACATTAAATACAGTATTGGAATACATATTTATGTATTTACTGTATGTTTACTGTTTTGCCTGCAAAAGGTTTTTAATTTTGCTTAGCTGCTTGTACTGTTTATGACAGGTGTACAGACCTAAGGCTAATGGCCATTTCCCAGCAGAACATGCACATTCCTGTGTGATTCCTGCGTGTTTCCATGAAATCCAGTTTTAACAGGTTATTCATTTAAATGGGCTGCAAAATGCACTGGAACACTGAAAGAGTAGTGCAAGCATTACTTTTTTAGAACACACTGCACCAAACCACATAGGGTACTATGCATTGCGTGGCCACAAACAAGCTGCATTTGGGTGCCATTGACAATTCATTGTTTATTTGCTATCACAAGCATTTATAGTGGTTTAATACACTACAATATTGTGGATCAATTTAACACTTGCACTCACTGATACGAAGTGTGTTACACTTCTGAAGGTCACTCTTCAGTTAAGGGGCAGCACCACCTTCTTCTTTCCCATACCTCTGTATTTTAGTCGCTCCAATTTTTGGAGTTTTCCAGAGGAGGCAGCAGCACTCCTGAGCGCTTAATTTAAATGTATAAGGCTGGGCTCACACCAGTGTGAATTGGATGGTCTCAATGAAGCCGGTTCACACATCTCCGGAGCGTCTCCGGTGCGAATTGCACAGAAGCCCAGTGCGTTTCAGGTCTGAATTCAGCCAAATATTCGGGCTGAAATCGGACCTGAAATGGTAAATGGTGACGCACCACACCCCCTGCTGTGAGCCGTTCCGTTCCCCAGTGTAAACCCAGCCTAAAAAAGGTCAGTGGCAGTGAATGTTGTATTGGCCAACTTATAAATACAATGATTGTCACTCACATTTGATTGTCCTCCTTTGATGAGAAATCTAGATGTTGGGAGCACAGCAGCAAATATATCTCATGAAATAGCACACATATGGCAAACATGTTCCAAAGCCAAGAAAATACAATATACAGGTGAAAAATGAATGGTAAATGTGTCACTTTATAAATATGCCTCATAGCAGAGTTTGCATGTATGAACTACAGGGTAGTCACATTTGCTTATTGCATATGCAGGCTCTGCTTTCAACTTAGTAGTGCTGCAAAATGATTGTACTTTAAAAGAGAAGTGCTGTTATCAAACAAAACAAACACACATACTCACCTAGATGGCTGAGCTACAGGTGTCCCCCCACTGGCTCTACACCGAGAACTGAGTAATCAAAGACCGCTGATCATTTCTCGGGTCTGCTCTGAGCACAGAGCTGTGACTGTCAGCCACCGCTCTGTGCTCTTCCCCTCCAGCGCTCACTGGAGTGCTGGGCTGTGGAGGGGGCAGGAGGGGTTGGCTCAAGCTCTCAGTGGTGCAGTGAAATGCTGAGCCAACTGCTGGTGAGGCATCTGGGCGGATCCCGACATTATTGTCGAGATCCCTGCAGAACCTGGACTGGCTCTGCAACGCTTTATGAATCTGGGTCACAGGAGTGCAGAACTAAGTGCACGCCTGTGACAGGGAGGAGAAATAAGGCCAAATGAGCTTTGGCCATACCTCTCCTTTAATTTGCTTTCTCTCAGTGCAACTTTTTCAGGCAAAATGTCTGAAACCAAAACATTTAAATTGGCTATATACCATATCTCTCAACAGTCCTGGAATGTGCAGGACTGTCCTGCATTTTCAGCTCAGTCCCGCGTATAGAGTCGTTGTCCTGCAAATGCTCTGCCCCAATATATTGTGCCCACAGTGTATTCATGTGCAAATTGCTGCAGTGTTTGTATATGGATATAAGCGGCATATGATTTTAAACTAAATTATTTGGTGGGATGGGGTGGGCTCAGGATCTGTACTGAGGGGGAAGGCTTAGAGGGGGGTCTGTACTGAGGGGGTGTGTTGGCAGGAAGGGGGTTCTGTGCTGAGAGGGGGTTTAGGGCTGTGTTGAAAATCTGAGGGAAAAAGCCTAAAAAAGAAAACAAATGCAGCCACCAGTGGGTTAAATACATACTGTATTAAAGGTAGGCTGTTTGCAGAAAAGCATATGTAATAGAACAGTTTCATTTTTAAAAATGAGTGTGCAGAGGCATATACGTGTCTGTTGGACACGCTTGTAGTGCTAAATCATTAAGGTATTAATAAAGCCACATAATTAAAAACTATTAATAAATGGTGTATTACATCCTGTTCATACTCACTCTGAGATTTGTTTTCTGTATTCTGCAAAAAACCTGTCTGATTCCGTTGTTCTCTCTATCTCCCCCTGCTGTCCATGTCCCCAATGCAGTTGGGGATTTTGCAGAGCAGTGGTGGTAGCCTCTGCACATGCTCAGTTTTCCAGTGTATTTTCTACCCTGAGCATTTCCTCCCTATCATATCTGAGCAGCCTATGTAACTATAGAGTCACACATGTGGGCATATACACAGTGGCAATAGACAGATCCCTCCTCCTCCCTGCCCACCAACCAGCTAAACACAATGGGGTGGGATATGACATCTTCGTATTCTAAGACGCAGGCTGGGGGGGGGGGGGGGGTGTGACTGGCAGAAATCCATTCACACCATGTTATTGTCAAAAAATAATAAAGATTTGATTTAAAATATACAGTATATTTGTATGGCAAATTAAAACAGTTTATTAACCACTTCAATACCAGGCACTTTCGCCCCTTCCTGCCCAGGACAATTTTGAGCTTTCAGTGCTGTTGCAGTTTGAATGACAATTATGCGGTCATACAACACTGTACCCAAACTAAATTTTTATTATTTTCTTCCCACAAATAGAGCTTTCTTTTGGTTGTATTTGATCACCTCTACGGTTTTTATTTTTTGCTAAACAAACTAAAAAAGACCAACGTTTTTGAAAAAAAAAGTGTAGTCTTGCACATTTATGGTAGGCTGTGTCACACACTTGGTGATATACAGTATTAGCACATTTCACTTTACAGTTTATTTGCCATCACAAGCATTTATAGTGGTTTAATACACTACAATATTGTGCATCAATTTAACACTTGCACTCACTGATGCGAAGTGTGTTACACTTCTGAAGGTCACTCTTCAGTTAAGGGGCAGCACCACCTTCCTCTTTCCCATACCTCTGTATTTTAGTCGCTCCAATTTTTGGAGTTTTCCAGAGGAGGCAGCAGCCCAACATAATTCTAAGCGCAGAATCCCACTAACTATAATATAAATTAAACAGTGTGTGTTTAGTATTACTTTAAAGCATATTTTGTGGGTAAAAGGACAGTGGCATATGTGCTGTGTATACAGTGAGCAGGCTCAACAGATGTGACAATACTCAGCAGAAAAGTCAGTCAAATGATATTTTTTAAATATTTTTTTTTCCCATAAAGATTTTATTACGTATATGAATAAAGGTTTACAGAGCAATACAGTAGCCAATGGCCACGCAGAAAAAAACAGATAATTTGGTACCTGTTGGGGGATACAAGGAATAACAACTTAAAATGAACTGAGTAAGGACGACGTATACATTTAGAAAGTAGCACATGAGGGTGGAGGATCTTTTTTCATATTTCACCTCCCCCCAAACCTCTCTCCCCTGCCAGACTGGGGAAGGGAGGAGATATGAATTCGTTCCTAGTCAGAATCTGAAATGTCAACAATCCCTTAAAAGCATATATGGTATTGAAAGGGAGGTACCTATGGTTGTATTACGATGGCTATGGTCGAATAATGTAGATGAGGGAATTCAAAGTGCTATAAGAGAGTGGATGGGAGACAGAGAAGATAATATAAGACAAGAGTCTAGAAAAGGGGGTAAAAAAGGGAGAGTACAGAGGGAGGGGAATGGGGAGAACTACTCCTCAGCAAGGTGGAGGAGAAGATCTAGTGGGGAGGGAGAGGGGAAGGGAAAAAGAAGGGAGCAGGGGGAGGGGTCAAGTATAGAGGGGGAGTTTATTAGAAGCCCATGAATGGGTCCGCGCCTGCCCCCCAACCGACCCCCAAAAGCAGCCAAGACCCCCCCGTGAGGTGTACTGGTCATTCCTAGGGAATGTACTGACGGAACCTCTCAGTGTTTGTGAAGGCAATCCAGCATGCCCAGGTTACCGAGAATCTCTGCATTCTATCCTGCGAGACATGGATCAGTTCTTCCATATCTTTAATCTTGGATATTCTCGCAAACCATTCCCTGACTGTCGGAGCGCAAGTGGAGTGCCAATGTTTGGGGACACAGAGCCTAGCTGCGTTCACCAAATGCATGGCTAGAGATCTGTGGTAGACTCTTCTAGATAAGGACGTGTGAATTAGAAGGTACTGGGCCGGGGTGTAGTCAAGGGTAAATGCTGTATTATGAGTGATGAGGTCATGGACCTCCCTCCAAAAGGGCTGGAGATTCACACAATCCCACCACACATGGAGCATAGAACCCACCTCCGACCCACATCTCCAACAGGTATCGGGGATGCTAGGTGAGAATTTATGAAGGCGTGCAGGGGTTCTGTACCATCTAGTGACCACTTTGTAGCAATTTTCTTGTATGGCCACATTCAGAGAGCCCTTGTGTGCGTAATCATGAAAAGTATTCCACTCCTCTGTAGTCAGGGATATTTGTAGTTCTCTACTCCAGACTTGTGAGGGGTTTGGGGCCTGGGTTGGCGTCTCTGATAGAAGAAAGTAAAGTAGAGAGATTAAGTGTCGTTGTGGAATTTTGCGGTGGCAGAGGGACTCAAAGGGTGTAAGCTGCCTTGTCCAGTTTGTTTGTTGTGCATGGGTAGTAAGGAAGTGTCTGATTTGTCTATATGTCCAAAAAGAGAATGAAGCCGTTTTGGAGATGGGTCTAAGCCAGTGTTTCTCAACTCCAGTCCTCAAGGCGCCCCAACAGGTCATGTTTTCAGGCTTACCATTATTTTGCACAGGTGATTTGACCAGTTTCACTGCCTTAGTAATTACCACAGCCATTTCATCTGAGGGAAATCCTGAAAACATGACCTGTTGGGGCGCCTTGAGGACTGGAGTTGAAAAACACTGGTCTAAGCTTTTCAAGGGGTAGGGGTCTCCCATTAGAGTAGATCTGGAGGGCTAAAACGTCCTCAAACGGCCAATCCTGGTGTAGGAAATTGCGGGAGTTGCCTGGTGTGAAGTCTGGGTTCCCCCGGAGTGTAGTTAAAGGGCCTGGAGTAGGTGCGAAGGTCCCGCCAAGGGTTGCTTTTCTACATGCCAAAAGAGAGGGGCCATTAAGGGGGTGTATTGAAAGGGCTTGTGGCCAGTCCTTGGATGAGAGCCAAGGAAAGAGGTGCAAGGATCCAGGCAAAAAGGTATTTCCAAGGAAGACCTATGTCTTTTCAGAAGCATGGATGTTCCAGTCTGCGATCCTTGTGAGGTGGCAAGCGATATAGTACTTATGTAGATCCGGAAACCCAATACCCCCCTTAGACTTGGGTAGTGTGAGGCGAGAGTACTTGATACGAGGAGGGGAGTCTCTCCACAGAAAGGCAGAACAAGCCTTCCGGTAGGATGTGAAGAAGCCTGTTGGTAAGAGTATCGGGGCTGATTGTATGAGATATAATAGACGTGGCAGGATGATCATCTTAATTAGGGCAGAGAGTCCAAACCAAGAGACATTCAAGCTCATCCAATCCTTAAAGAGCTTTTGGGCCTTAAGGAGAGCAGTGTAGTGGTTAGTCTGGTATAGGTCTGATAGACGAGCAGTTATTTGGATGCCAAGGTAAGTGATAGCTTCCTTGTTCCAATGAAATAGAAATAAAGTTTTCCTGGTAGTGGGCCACTTCTTGTGGAAAAAGGGTGATGTTTAAGGCCTGTGGTTTCGCATGGTTGATTTTAAGATTTGATAGTTTACCAAAGGAGTCTATATGCTTGAGGAGGTTGGGTAATGAAGTTCGAGGTGATTTTAAAGAGAGAAGAATGACATCCGCAAAAGCAGCGACCTTGAACTCTCTCTCATTTACGGTTATCCCTTGTATGTTTGGATTGTCTCTCAACTTATTGAGGAAGGGTTCCAGAGTTAAAATATAAATCAGGGGTGAAAGAGGGCATCCCTGGCGTGTGCCATTGCTGATAGGGAAGGCATCTGACAGGTGACCATTGACCTTTACAGCTGCGGGGGCCCGGAATATAGGGCCATTATATGCGAAAGCATGCGGTTCCCGAGGCCAATAGCCAAGAGGGCCTCATGCATGTAATCCCAGGCCACCCTGTCGAACGCCTTCTCAGCGTCTAAAGATAGGAAAAAGCCTTGAGTTTTAGAAGTCGTGAGCCAGTGGTGCAGGTTTAAAGTACGGATGGTGTTGTCCCTGGCCTCCCTGCCAGGGACAAAACCCACTTGGTCCAAGGATATGAGACTGGTTATTAGGTGGACAAGTTTATTGGCCAAATCTTCACGTATATTTTGATATCCACATTTAAAAGTGATATCGGTCTATAATTTGCAACTAAAGTGGGGTCTTTGCCTTCCTTGGGTATTACGGCAATATGGGCTGCTAACATCCTGTCCGATTTAGTCCGAGGGTCTGATAAGACGTTGAAAGTCACTAATAGGTGGGGGGAAAGAATGTCAGCAAAAGAGTTGTAATACTGGAGGGTGAAGCCGTCCGGGCCCGGGCTTTTGCCCGTCTTCATTTGTTTGATGGCCAATTCCAACTCGATTGCCGAGATGTGGCTTTCGAGGTCTAGTGTCTGTTGGGGCATTATTGGCTTAGGGCTGTACTGAGAGAGAAAGTCTCTGATCAATTTAGTACGAGCTTCAGGGGTAGTCTGAGTGCAGTGGCTGGGCTGTAGATTATAAAGTTTCGAGTAAGAGTTTTCGAATTCCTTGGCAATATCCTCGTTCTTGGCCAGAAGAGTTCCCCCAGGGCTACGTATGTGATGAATTGTAGAGGAGCATTTAGAGTTTTGGATAGTGCGCACCAGAAGGCGGCCACACTTATTACCCTGTTCAAGATCCTCTGGCCCAGAACGTACCGTCTTTTGGTATGTTTATCTAGTTCCTCCAATAAGAGAGAACGAGTGTATATTAGGTCCTGCAGGGTAGAATGTGCCTGTGTCAGTTTGTGGGCTGCTTCCAGGGATTTAATTTTCCTAAGGAGAGTAATAGTGGTCTCTTGGCATTGTCTTTTAGCTTCCGCGGCTAGGGCCATTAGTTCCCCCCGAATCACACATTTATGCGCTTCCCAAAGGGAGATCGGTGAGACCTCTGGGCTTAAGTTTTCAGTAAAGTATTGTAGTCAGGAGCGAATGCGGTCAATCGATAGAGGGTCTTTGAGTTTAGACGCCAGAATTTAGTCCCAGGGCGGGTTTCTGGGAAAGATAATATGATTGTGATCAGGTGATGATCAGAGAGGAACATCGGTTTTATAGTGGACTTTTGTAGGAAAGGTAAGTCTTTCTGGGAGAGGAACAGGTAGTCGATCCTAGAATATTTTTGGTGGGGGGCGGAGTAAAACGTGAAATCTTTATCAGAGGGATAAAGAGTGCGCCACGTATAGTGAAGGGCTAAATTATGGAGCTGTAACTTGATCTGATGCAGTGCTTTATAGGTCAGTGTAGACTTTCCTGTGGAGGAATCTAATATCGGATTCAAAGGGATAGTAAAATCCCCACCTAGTATAACCAGACCCTTTTGGAAGGAGGTTAAGAGGTTGCAGATTTTCCTGTAGAAGACAACCTGGTGGTCATTGGGACAGTATATGTTGGCTAAGGTTATTGGTTTATTGGCGTAGAAGCCCTTGACAAAGATGAATCTGCCTTCTGGGTCAATAAGGGAGTCCAATAAGTGGAAATTAGCGTGCTTGGAGATCAGTATCGAAACCCCTTTGGTCTTAGCTTCTGGGTTAGTAGCATGGAGGACATGGCGGTATACGTGATTGGAAAGCTTGGGGATGGAGTTCGAACGGAAGTGAGTCTCTTGCAGGAAAATAAAATGTGCTTTGTGCTTAGTGAGGGATGACAAAACCTTGGATCTCTTTTCCGGAAGGTTGAGACCTTTTACATTGAGGGATACGCACTTCAACGTCAGGGAATGTGCAGTTGGTAGGTTATTCTGCATGACGGAGCGAGACTCGAGCAGCAGGGCTTTAACTAATCTTTCTAGATTATAAGGGTAAATATGGGCCCCAACCAAGGAGGGAGAGTGGGAAAATACTGGCATAAGGTGGGGGGGGGGACCGGGGTAATAGGCAGAGAGAGAAAACAGGGGGGGGGGGGGTGAGAGTAGAGGAGAGGGGGGAGAGAGGCTAATACAAGAGCAGGTGGGGGGGAGCCAAGAGGAGGGAAAGAAGAGAAGAAAATAGATTAAACCAGAGGTGAAAATAGGCTACCTAGTCCTAGTCCACCTAAAAAGGGAAGATCTGGAATGTTGGAATGTCAGCGAACGTCCCAGTGGGACAGCTGTGTGGGAACAAAAGGAGGAATGGGAGCCACATGATAACAGGGATCGAGGTTGAAAGCTTAATATCTTATGCCAAATGTGTTTGCAGTATAATTGGCGTTTTTCAACGTATTCTCTAAAACCACACTCATACAGCCATGCCCAGTTTCTACTAATCACGCCCACTTTCCACCATGGCATGTGTAATGCACTGCATTCCACCACATTTAAATGAATGGAGGAACAAAAAAATAAACTAAACATCTATGTCCAGCTTCACTATAGATATAATGTACCACACCGTTGATTGCTAGTGTCTGGTGTTATGACTCCATGGCCACCATTCAGATTTACTTTTGTAGGACAGATTGGTTTAGATCTTAGTTCCATGTGATAAATCTACCTTATGTGATAGATTTTATCTTAGCAACGCTTTGATTGTCCAAAATACAAAGATCCCTTACAACGAAAATAAAAAGTCCAGCACACATAAATGAGTCCTTTTAAGTGATATTTTATTCCATAGTGTGCAAAAATCCGGCAGTACCGCTGACGTGTTTCAGCCTAATTAAAGGCCTTAGTCATAGCTGACTGCTGATACTCCATGGTACCTAAAATACCCCTCCACACACACACAGGTTACAACAAAGCCTATAGCACTATATATGCAACGAGATCATAAAAACTTGGTACAGAAAGCAGGTATATATGTGAACAACACAGCAAAACATTTTAGAATTCATAATTTGCAGTGACATGCAGAAATGCTACTACATTGCCTATCCAACTATGTGACAGTTCCATTAAAGCTACAGAATAACATTGAGCTGCCATGACCTGTATATAAGGCACCCAACCTAAGTTCTTGTACCTTCATGAAATATATTATCCCTTTAAAATCCCACACGGGTTGCATTATCCTCTATATAGGATGAGTATTTAATGCTAATATCTGTAGGGTTCTATTGAACAGTGATTTGTTTTCTCAATATTTTTAAACACGCAACAAATACTTATTACAACGTGCTGTACAATTGGACACTACAGTGCATATACATATTGAGTATCAAGTGCCTAGGATGAAGTTAGGAAACTGTGCCCACTGGCATCCCACAAACCCCCCTGCCTATCACACCACCACCTGTCGTCTGTTGAGTGGAGAAGGGTACAGGGCCAATATTAGACCGCACCAAAAAGTTTGTGGTACACTGCTGCCAAATGGAAAGTTTAAAATTGGTGCACAGATATGGGAACAAGCAGTGGCAAAAGAAAAAATGTCCCTGCGTCAGTGGTGTCACTGAAAAGAAAAAAACATCCCTAAGTTGGTGGTGTCATTGGAAGGAAAAAATGTCCCTACATCTGTGGGGGCACTGAAAGAAAAAAGTGTCCCTGCGCCCATGGTGTCACTGGAAAGAAAAAAATCCCTTCGTCTGTGGTGTCATTGCAAGGAACAATGTCCCTGCGTCGGTTGTGTCACTGGAGGGAAAAATGTTGCTTTGTCAGTAGTGTCACTGAAAAAAAAAAAAAGTCTGTGAATTAGTGGTGTCACTGGAAGGAAAAAATGTCCCTGCATCTGACGTGTCATTGAAAGAAAAGAGTGTCCCTGCATCAGTGGCATACTTACCAACTGTCCCGGATTTCCCGGGAAATTCCCGGGATATGGACTCTTTTCCCGATTTTATTGTTTCCTGGGAAATGTCCCGAGAAATCAGTTTTTTTACGATTTTTCCCTGCTGTCGCTAGAGGTCCGCCACCATTTTTAAGAAGACAAGGAACGGCTGGGTGGTTAGATGAAGCTCCTGCGTCGCCAGCCACCCTGCGCCCCGCTCTGCCTCGCCCCGCCTACCCCCCTGCCCCGCTGCCGGTCTGTTATGGAAAGGGGTGGGGGTTCTATTGTAACCACGTGGCCAGCGGAGGGAGACATTATTTTGTATACCCCCTCCTACTAGGACACCTGAGGTAAGGGGGGGCACCGCTGGGGACACCTGATGTAAGGGGGGCTCCGCTGGGGACACCTGATGTATGGGGGGGCTCCGCTGGGGACACCTGATGTAAGGGGGGGCTCCGCTGGGGACATCTGATGTAAGGGGGTGCTCCGCTGGGGACATCTGATGTAAGGGGGTGCTCCGCTGGGGACACCTGATGTAAGGGGGGGCTCCGCTGGGAACATCTGATGTAAGGGGGCTCCGCTCGGGACACCTGATGTAAGATGGGGCTCCGCTGGTGACACCTGATGTAAGGGGGGCTCCGCTGGTGACACCTGATGTAAGGGGGGGCTCCACTGGGGACATCTTATGTAAGGGGGGCTCCGCAGGTGGCACCAGATGTAAGGGGGGGCTCCGCTGGGGACATCTGATGTAAGGGGAGGGGCTCCACTGGTGACACCTGATGTAAGGGGGGCTCCGCTGGTGACACCTGATGTAAGGGGGGCTCCGTTGGTGACACCTGATGTAAGGGGAGGCTCCGATGGGGACACCTGATGTAAGGGGAGGCTCCGATGGGGACACCTGATGTAAGGGGAGGCTCCGATGGGGACACCTGATGTAAGGGGGGCTCCGCTGGGGACACCTGATGTAAGGGGGCTCCGCTGGGGACATCTGATGTAAGGGGTCTCCGCTGGGGACATCTGATGTAAGGGGGGGCTCCGCTGGGGACATCTGATGCAAGGGGGGGCTCTGTTGGGACACCTGCTGCAAGGACGGACTCTGCTGGGGGGCACCTGATGCAAGGACGGATGGCTGGTGGCAGGCAACGTGGCAGGTGACACGCTCAGGGATCCCACTGATTCGGCATTATGGTGAGTTGAATTATTTCATTTTATATTACAATGTAATAATAGAAATAATGCACTTCAATCATCCTGACACCATAACAACCATGGTGCCGGGATGATCGAAGTGCTAACACCAGGTGTTTGGAGTATCTTTATCTGCTGGTTGTTAAACTTTCTAGAATACACATTTCCATTGTTGTGTAGAATCTGGGCCTGCTGTCCCTCCATCCCTCTCCCCCCTTTCCCTCTCCATCCCTCATTCATCTCAGACTCTAACCACACCCCCTGTGACCAACGCCCACTTAAGACACGCCCACTATTTTTCGTAAACCACACCCATTTTTCACCGCGGCGCGCCACATTTTTACTTTCCCCCGTGCCACGCCTACAAATAATAATAAGACTCTGCCTACAGCCAAAATAGTGTCCCTAAAGATTTTTTATTAATGTTGGCAACTATGCAGTGGCGTCACTGGAAGGAAAAACAAAATGTCCCTGTGTCCGTTGTGTCACTGGTGGGGGGGAATGCCCCTGCATCGGTGGTGTCGCTGGAGGGAAAAAATGCCTCTGAGGCAGTGGTGTCATCAGAAGGAAACATTTTCCTGCATTTGTGGGGTCACTGGATAGAAAAAAATGTCCCTGCATTGGTGGTGTCACTGGGAAGGAAAAAAAAAATCACATAACAAAGCCCCCCACCAAGTACAGAGCTCTTTCCTCAACCCACCCACAAAGCTCTTTCCCCATCCCCACCTCTACAGTATTACAGAGCTTTTCCCTCCATCTCCTGCTACAAAGCTCCCCTCCAGCTCATAGCTCTTCCCCCAACCTCCTCCTCCCCCCTACAAAGCTCTCTACTCCCCCTCCCGCATCTCAGTACAGAACTCTTCTCCCAACCCCTCAGACCCCCCCCCCCCCCCCAAGTACTGAGCTTGTACTGAGCTTGCCCCCCCAACCCCCTTTTCCACCACTACAATGCTCTTTTTCCCCCTGTACAGACTTCTTCCACACTCTACCCCCAGCTACTTACTCAGTCAAGATAAGTGACTGATGACTGCCAGGAGGCTGGGCTGTCACTCTGTGAGGAAAGGTGTGTTTAAAGGAATTTAAATTGATTAAATTCATTATTTTCTTCAAAATTCTACAAACAATACCCCATAATGACAACATGATAGAAGTTTGTTTGAAATCTTTGCAAAATCACATGTACATAAGTATTCTTAGCCTTTGCTCAATACTTTGTTGAAGCACCTTTGGTAACAATTACAGCCTTAAGTCTTTTTGAGTGGAGCACCCTGCCCTGTAGGTGCTAGAAGGAAGAGAGTATAGTTTTTGGGTCTGCTTACCAGGAAGATGGTCAGGAAAATCTTAGCGTGCTCTCTGCCTACCAGGGAGCAGGATCTATTGCTTAGGTTTGATCATTGTGCTCAGGTGCAGCTCAGCTTGTCTGACTGTCCCCCACTGGTCCAATAGCGAGGCATTTTGGACAGTGGGAGGGGACCTGGCAAGTGAGGGCATGGGCATTGTTACAGCCCTGGCTATTGGCAGAGAAAAAGTGCTGCATTGCATGCTGGGATGCTGTATAAATGCCAAGGGCACAAGTAATCAGAGTTAGTTGAGGTGAAGAGCAGAGTCCAGGAGGGAGGGGGCAGCTGCCCATCCTCCGTGGAGGCTGTCGTGCGGCCTTGGGTGGTCGATCCAAGGGCCTGAAGTCAGAGAGGAGCTGAACCCAGAGGTCCTGCAGAGCTGACTGGAAGGGGGACACCTGGAGCAGATTTGTGTCTTTTGGACCTGTCCTGAGAGGGCCACCTCTTCAGCTAGAAGAGTCAGTGGATGGGTGTTAGTCAAGGGGATGCTAGAGAGTATCCTGAGGATAAAATAGTTGCATCAAGTCTGCTGCTAGAGAGAGCAACAAGACTTAATTCTTCCATACATGTGGCAGTATGGTAAAAGCAGTGTGTCTGCTTCCACAAATCTTCTAGTAAGGCCAATTGAGAGTTCTCCTTATCTACTGTGAATAGTTCAAGTTGGAGTATCCCACTATCCTCTTCTCCCATCCAAGTTCCAAATAGATATCAAAATCAAACCCCTGGAGTGTTTGAGTAACGAGCAAGCGGGAGTATGGGGGGATAAATTTAAAATAACAAACATGTCATACTTACATGGTCCCGATCCTCGAATTCTGGGGTCCCCCGGCGGCTATCGCGGCTCCTCCCCGCATCAGATAACCCCCTAGTAGAAGCACTCTCCCGGGGGGGGTTAGCTTGCGGGTGCGCTCCCAAGTCCAGCATCCGGCATCCATAGACACGAATGCCGGACTCGGCCCCGCCCCCGGTGCCCGCATCATTGGATTTGATTGACAGCAGCGGGAGCCAATGGCTGCACTGCTATCAATCTATCCAATCAAGAAGCCGGGACCTCATGCAGAGAGGGACAGCGCGTCTCCGCTGAGCGAAATTCGGGGCTCAGGTGCGTAAAATGGAGGGGCTGGGGGGCCTGTGACTGCCAGAAGTTTTTTCACCTTAATGCATAGGATACATTAAGGTGAAAAAACACGAGAAAAAAACCCTTTCAGGTGCCTTTTGGCAAACTCCAGGTTGGCTGTCATGAGCCTTTTACTGAGGAGTGGCTTCCATCTGGCCACTCTACCATTCAGGCCTGATTGGTGGAGTGCTGCAGAGATGGTTGTTCTTCTGGAAGGTTCTCCTCTCCACAGAGAAATGCTGGAGCTCTGTCAGAGTGACCATCGGGTTCTTTTTTTTAAATCTTTTTTTTTTTTTTTTTTTTTATTAAATCAATAACAAAAGGCACATCCATTACAGATATTCCAGTATACAGTCCATACATACAATAGAAACAATTTTACAACGAATAAAAGTAGTCAAGACATCTGTATACCTAGTTTTATATAACTTGACATTGCAGTCTCTGATATTGCCTTTTGCTGTTAACTCAGACAGAACAGTACAAACTAACAATAACCATGAACTCTTCTCTTGGAATATTACCTCATATTTATGTGTGTGTGTACACCTCAATAAAATCAGCTTGATCACAGCATCCTGGTATGAATTGTGTCAGTCATTGTTCATTTCTTTCAATATTAAACCCAACTGTCCTGATCCATCAACATTGCAGCAGCCTGTTAAGGACCATTTGTGGAGTAGCTACATCCGGAGCACCCAACCAACATTACCATCGGGTTCTTGGTCACCTCCCTGACTCCCCTTCTCCCCCCGATTGCTCAATTTGGCCAGGCAGCACTCTCTAGGAAGAGTCCTGGTGGTTCCAAACTTCTTTCATAAACGGATGATGGAGGCCACTGTGTTTATTGAGACCTTCAATGCTGAAGAAATGTTTCTGTACCCTTCCCCAGATCTGTGCCTCGATACAATCCTGTCTCGTGGCAGTAGCAGCTGGTGCTCAAAATGTTTTGGGGGGGCGCAAATAAACTGAAAAATTATGAAAAAAACATCAATTGCAGCCTCACTGTGCCATCAATTGCAGCCACTGTGCCCCATAAAATTAGGCCGCTGTGCCCCATAAAATTAAGCCACCGTGCCCCATAAAATTAAGCCACTGTGCCATAAAATGCAGCCACTGTGCCCATAAAATGCAGCCACTGTGCCCATAAAATGCAGCCACTGGGCCCCATAAAATTAAGCCACTGGGCCCCATAAAATTAAGCCACTGGGCCCCATAAAATGCAACCTCTGTCCCCCCATAAAATGCAGCCACTGTGCCCAATAAAATGCAGCCACTGTGCCCATCATACGCAGCCTGTGTGCCCATCATATGCAGCCTGTGTGCCCATCATTTGTAGCTTGTGCCCATCATATGTAGCCTGTGTGCCCATCATATGCAGCCTGTGTGAGAATCATATGCAGCCTGTGTGCCCATCATATGTAGCCTGTGTGCCCATCATATGTAGTCTCTATGCCCATCATATGTGGCCTGTGCCCATCATATGTGCCCATCATATGCAGCCTATGTGCCACTGCCCATCATATGTAATCTGTGTGCCCATCATATGTAGCCTGTGTGACCCATCATATGTAGCCTCTGTGAACCCCTCCCCTCCAAAGGGAATCCTGGTGTGTCACCAGGGTCATCAAAACTAGTGTTTCCGTTGGAATTTTTCCCCTCTTTTCATGTTCTGATATCAACCCAAAATTTGTGTTTTTCTTTTACTTTCACTTGCCATGATAATGGTAAACAGGAGAAATGGAGAGGGTGAATCTCCCTAACTGGGGCACATACAGCATTGAAACCTGAGTTCTAACCTGCCTCCATTCTATTTAAAACTAAATAAATTGTCTTCAGGCTGCATTCACACATGATCGCGGGTGGAATCTCCACGATTCTGCCCTGTGATTCCGCCCCCCGCTGCAAAACACAATGGCTGCAAAACACAGGAACCAATTGCAATTCCATTACTTCTAATGGCACCCCATTCACACAGCGATTTTGCCATGATTGTCCCGCAGTAAATCTCACTGCAATTATGCCAAATCGCAACGCGCAACGCTGTCGCCCTAAAGAAGCTCCTTCTTGAGTGACACGTGTCGTGCTTTGCAATTGCAGCGCGATTTACCACACGACATTTGTGGCTAAATCGCAGCGTGATTGGGGTGCCATTCAAAGTAATGGCATTGCAAATGCGTCTCGCATTTTGAAGCTGTTTAAAATCACAGGGCGGAATTGCAGCGATTCTGCCTGTGATCATGTGTGAATGCAGCCTTAGTGACACTAATATCTTGTAGCACATGACACCTTTCAAATATCTTTCAGAGATTGCCTGACTCATCCCTTACTGTACAGCTCAGTTCAAAGCCAGCCATGAAGCTGGCTGATAATGCTGTGTTGTCACTTTAGATAACCCATAGTGCTCTGGGAATCATTTTTATGTCTTAAAGAGCACCTAAAGTACTATCAAAGCTGAGCTCAATAAAGGAAAGCAGTAGGCAAAGGACTAGAAGCTGACCAACTTATCATGCCTTCTTCTGCATTGTGGCTTTGTGCGGAAGCAAAGAACTTGGCAGAAGGAAAAGGTTTAGCTTTCTGATGTCAGAGCACCGCAGATCCTCAGGTACAGATTCTTCTCCAGCTAGGAGAGCATCGAGCAGCAAAACAGTGACATCATCAAATCTCACTCCAAATAACAGGACTAGCAGTGAAAGACAGTAGTGCCTTCCTTGATCTCATACTGCACATATACAGCTATAAGGCTCAAGGCACAGAAAGTGCACTGCTATTTTCCAGCTGAAATTCAACACAAAAGGCAGATTTCTCAGGGTACTGCTAACATAATACAGTATGTCCTTATTAGATAGTAAATATTCACTTTTCGAGTTTAACTCCACATTAAATGTTCTAAAACAAGCAGATACAAACAACCATTTAAAAGCAGGCACTTAAAAAAATAAAACTATTCCAATACTCGGACAATGTTTGCTAATATTACTGAGGACAGGAATTCTCCTAACACCCACTACACAATCCAGTAATATTTACAGGGTATGCAGACAATACATTTTTCTTATTTGGTCTTATAAATATTAAATTAAGTGTTTTGTTATATTTGTTTATTAAATGCAAAAATAAATTAATTCTGACATAAATCAGCTGGTAACATCCTAATTAATGTAGCCACCATATATACTCTTCTTGGGTTTAGATATGCTTTAGGAAAAGCCCAGACTGTGGTCCAAAACGTCATGTACTATGTATTCAGTGAACCTTTTACATCAAGGGTGCCCAACTCGCTCCCAACCCGCCATTTCAGAACATTAGTGTTGTGAATGGAGCTAGCAGTAGAGGAAGTATGTGGCTGCTGCGGGGGGAGGACCGCATAAGCTGATGCTTCCTGTATAGCGCTGGCTCCTGTCATAGGAGTGATGACAAATGTATTCCGAATGTAAAGACTTACAGAGCCAACTGACTGTGACAATTATCCAGAGTGCACAACATAACTTGGAGAATAGCTTCAAAATACAGTAGAATAAAAGAAAGTTACAATAAGTAAAATATGGAATAATTTAACGGATTCTTATTATATGTGTGATGTTCAAATGTTCCTAAAAAGGTAGAACATAGTTATCGGTAGTAACAAAAACCAAAAAGAAAGAAAGAATGAAGAAGGCCGGACCTCAGGAACCACAGGGAAAGCCTCTGATCTACAGCATTATCTTGGCCATTGAACCAGAAGGATGTCAGTCGACTGAGGTATACAGAAATATATAGAATGAAGAATACCTCCCAGGATATGTAGGAGGGAGTTAAAGGGAGGTATTCTTCATCCTATATTTTTCTGTATACCTGTACCTGTACAGGCAGAAAAATAAAAAGAGAAGAAAGTGAGAAAGGTTAAAGAGGAAGGAGAAAAGGAAAGAATAGGAGTGGTCTAGGAGGACAATGCACCTAAAAAATGTCATAATGTCAGTAACGTCAAAGCATGAAGGATGAGCATAGGACAGTGATAACGAACCTTGGCACCCCAGATGTTTTGGAACTTCATTTCTCATGATTTCCCATGACTACACTGCAGAGTGCATGAGCATCATGGGAAATGTAGTTCCAAAACATCTGGGGGGGCCCAAGGTTCGCCATCACTGGCATAGGCTACCCAGGGCTGCCAAACGTGCAGAAATTGGTCATGGGAATCAGACAGTATAGATGTTAATTTCACATTGACCATAACAACTTTCATGCAATATTTACCTGCTTCAAAGCTTTTCCAGACCCTCACTATAGTAAGCTTAGTTGCAAGAAAGAGGTGTGTTGCCAGTTTGCGTTCAATAGGATTAAAAAGGAGGGCCTCACATAGGTTGCTCTTGATATCTGAGTGCAATAATGTTCGCAATAGTGTGTAAACCTGGATTCAAAGTCTAGTCGCCATAAGGCAGTACCACCAGATATGGGCCATTGTCCCCGGCTGGGTGCACCTGCGAAAGCAAGATATTGGGTAATTATGTGAGCCAATAGTCCTCACTCTTCAAAAGGTTGTGCACTGTTTTACATTTTCTTTTTTGTAATAAGCTGAAGTATCCATGCTCTATCATTCTGTAAGTAGAGATGGACTACCATTACACTAAGCACCTCAAGTGTTGTTTTCTACTGTGTTTTGAAAAGCCCATCGCGCTGGTTCAGGCAAAGGTCCACCACAATACTCAGAAGCATAATTGCATTACATGTAATTTCACTCCTGCTAATAGGACACCCATTAAGAACTCATTAACTACTATATTAGTGGCTGATGAGTTCTTAGTTTTTAGTTCTCCAGCACATCATTTGAGGAACTAGACTGTGGATCATTAACAATATGGTGATGCACTGCAAAGACTCAAAAGTGAGGTCATATTCACAGTTTAATGGATCATGCCTCTTTTCTTCCAAATAAATGTGAAATCACACAAACTCGTCAAAACTACAGAAACAGTACACAAAGGTGCACAAAGAAATAACAAAGCTAAAAACAATGAAAGAAGTAAATTTATGGTAAATTAGTAGCCAAACATGTTCGATAAGATAAAACAGAACTCCAAGCAAACAACTAAAATATACAACAGTTGAAATACTTCTATGTTCACACCAGCCCATGTGCTAAAACCAATTGACTTTTGTACAACTGCCCTGTCAAATTTTTCCTGCTCAATCAGCACTGCAAGCTATAGCCTGCATTGCTGATCGGTGCATTCTGATGGTGGGGAAGTCTCCCCACTGTCAGAATACAATAGCTCACAGGGGAAAATTCTCCTATCCACATTGAGTGTGTGGATGGGAGAATCAAGACTTTTTTTTTTTTTGGTTTAACTTGCTTGTTGAACAAAAAATAAAAATGACTTATCTATGGGCAGCCTTAGTCTACATTTACACAACGCAGGAGAAATAAGCATAGGCAAACTTTACACTTCCCAGATAAGGTTCTGCATCTAAAAGCGTTTACATGCGTTTAGACGTGACCAGAGTATGCAATCTGCCCTTGGATACACAGAATTCTATTCTCTCTAGCCGACCAGCGACATACCAGTACGTTGCTGGACTTACATAGTTACATAGTAGGTGAGGTTGAAAAAAGACACAAGTCCATCAAGTCCAACCTATGTGTGTGATTTTATGTCAGTATTACATTGTATATCCCTGTATGTTGAGGTCGTTCAGGTTCTTATCTAATAGTTTTTTTAAACTATCGATGCTCCCCGCTGAAACCACTGCCTGTGAAAGGGAATTCCACATCCTTGCCGCTCTTAAAGTAAAGAACCCTCTACGCAGTCTAAGGTTAAACCTCTTTTCTTCTAATCTTAATGAGTGGCCACGTGTATTATTGAACTCCCTTCCACGGAAAAGTTTTATCCCTATTGCGGGGTCACCAGTATGGTATTTGTAAATTGAAATCATATCCCCTCTCAGGCGTCTCTTCTCCAGAGAGAACTTCAAGCAGTTGCAGGTATCACCTTAGCACCATTTTATAGAGCCAGCGGTAGGCTCTCTTGTAAAAGCAACCCTAGTGCCTAAATAACCGCTGGATTGATTTTACAAGCAGCGGAGATGTCCCCTCCTCCCGCCGCCTTCCGCGGCTTGCTCTGGCTCTCCCGTCCCACTGGGAGACCCGAGCGACCAACAGGCGCATCGTCCGGACAGCCGAACAAAGCCAGGATCGTCTTTGACCAACTCTCCACTATGGTAACCTAGAAGTGATGACCTGATATCATGGTTTACCCAGCTGTCAATGGCGTTGGCATCTAAAAAAATGTAAAGCATTCAAAAACACCGATCTTGGTGCTTAGAATGGTTTTATGGGCAGAGGAGGGATCTGGGGTGTGGGCTTTAGACCCCAGGTCTCTCCATAAAGAGTACCTGTCACATGCCTATTGCTGTCTCAGGGATGTTTAGTGACAGCAATAAAAGTGATAAAAAAATAAAATAAAATGTATAGCAACAGTGTAAAAAAAAAAAAGAAGATAATTAATCACTTCTCGCAGATTGACGTACCTGTTCTTGAGGAAGTGGTTGTACTGGGGTAAAGCCTGCAGCTTTAGAGCTGGCGATCGGCTTTCTCATGATAACAACTGATGCGGCTCAGCAGCCATTCAACCGTTATCATAAGAAGCGAGAGAGGACCCCCCCTCCGGCCATCTTCCACCGCTCCACCCGGGTCTCCCGTCCAGGGGGCCCGAGCGACCAGCTGGCATCGGCTTCGATCGGGTCTCTGATGTAGTAACCCAGAAGCGACGTCACAAAGTCACTTCCGGTTTACTCTGCTGCCAATGGGTGCCGATTTAAAAAAATGTCAGTATTCCAAAATGCCGATTTTGATGATTTTAATACTTTTAAGTGCAAAGGGGTCTCATAGACCCAAGATCCCTCCATAAAGAATACCTGTCACCGCCTATTACTGTCACAAGGAATGTTTACATTCCTTGTGACAGTAATAAAAGTGATCGTTTTTTTGTTTTGTTTTAAGAGACAGTGTTAAAAAAATTTAATAAAATAAGTCGCGCCCGCAAATGTAAACGGTGTTCAAATCAGGTATCGCCGAGAGCAATAATTCTAGCAAAAGACCTCCTCTGTAAGCCCTGGTTCACACTGCGCTGCGGGAATGAAGCTGTGCGAGTGCGATTTCACTCCCACATGTCAGTCCCGATTTCGGCGGCGAGTTCACAGATATCTGTGCGGGTTTTTGCACAGAAGTCAATGGAAATCACACCCCGAAATCGCAAAAAGTAGTACAGAAACTACTTTTTGAAATCGGTGCAGCGCAGCAAATGCAGTGTCGCACCGATTAGGATGGTGCCATTGCCGACAATTGCCACCGATTTGACATGTGATTTGACATGTCAAATCGCATTTCTCAAAAGACACCAATGTGAACCAGGGCCTTCTCTAAGCTGGTAACCATTAAAAAATGTTTAAAGCGTCACCTACAGAGATTTTTAAGTACCGTAGTTTGTCGCCATTCCATGAGTGTGCGCAATTTTAAACCATAACATGTTAAATATCTATCTACTCGGCGTAACATCATCTTTCACAATATACAAAATAATTGGGATAACTTTACTATTTTTTTTTTAATTCAGTGAAGTGTATTTTTCCCAAAAAATTGGGTTTAAAAGATCGCTGCGCAAATACCGTGTGACATAAATTATTGCAACGACCCCCATTTTATTCTCTAGAGCCTTTGCTAAAAAAAAAAAAAAAAATACAATATTTAAGGAGATGAGGTGGCAACCCTAGGTGGGCGCCACCAGGTAGAGGCGAGGGAGACCAGCGAATGTTAGTTGCATGACAATAACCTGGAAGCGAAGTGTAAATCATCACTTCCCAGTCCTGCTGTCACTTTACTTAGCTGCTGAGCGAGGAAAGGTGCTAATGGAGCGTGATCTGCTCACCATTAGCTTTAGTGAAAGAACAGGTGAGACATCAGAGGTCTAAATGACCTGATGTCTCCTTAGAGAGAACCTGTCATAAAAATGTAGCACATAGGGGGACTTTTTGTCATCTATGTGATAAAAAAAGTTTAGTGAAAAAAGTGTAAAAAAAGTTCTACTTAAACTCCCCCCCTCCACCAAAAACATTTATTGCTCTACACGTTACAAAATGCTGCACTTACCAGAATAATCCTGGCCATACACAGTTAGAAAATGGTTTAAAAAAGCGTTTGATAGGCTCGATTGTTCGACTTTCAAATCATTAGTAGGCTACCATCAATTATCGAAATGCAAAGTTTTATGGCAAAAAAAACGAACCGTCATGTTGGATTTGTTAGCCTAAACGACTGATTTTCTAAACATTAGTAGTGAAATCGATCTAAAACAGAAAAAAAATCTACAGCACATGCGCTTGTTAAAATACAACCCCGGATCGTGTAATCGATTGACGAAAAATGTACCATTTATGTTGTTATCGATCAATAGGTGACAAATATCGATACAATGATGGTGTTATTGCATGCATGTTCAACAGAAATCCAACCATTTTTTCTTACTGTAGGCCCATTATTAATGGCTAACTCTAAACTGATAAGCTGTTGGGGCTTTTGAGGCATCACCTATGGACAATTTAGGCTACCAAATTTTGTTGATGTTTCTCGAGTGCATGCACTTTTAAAAAGTGATAGGTTAGCTATCTATTTATTCGTTGCAGCCTCATCTTTTATATTTTACCAAAATATTGTGTAACATATTGTGTTTGTATGCTCTAAGGCTCCATTCACACTTGTGCGATATGTCATGTGACTTTCCAAAGTCGCATGACCAATCGCCCCCTATTATTTGCAATGTCACCCATTCAAATTGGTGCGACTTAAAGTCACGGCAACTTTGAAAAGGTGCCTTCACTACTTTGGTGTGACTTTTGATGCGACATATCCTTAGACTGTACAGTCGGATCAAAATCCCAGCAAAAGTCACATCAAAGTCATGCTCCAAATTTGCACTGAAAATCATGCGACTTTGGGGTGACACTAATGTGAATGGTGCCTAAAATTTTCTTTGATGTATTTTTTACTGACATTTTGTGCTTAATAAACCATTGTGGTGATATCACGGGACACAAACAACTGGAAATACTGCCATTTTTTTCTCTATGTATATATACATCCTCGGAGGGAAGCTGCAGCCACAATCCCGGCACCATTCTTTAGAGCAAGCGATGATCTTAAGGCTCGGTTCACACTGGGGCGACTTGTCAGGCGACCTAGTCGCCTGACAAGTCGCCTCCCGTTCTGTGCTATGGAACCGTTCTAATCGGAGCGACGCAAGTCGCTCCGACTTAGAAAAAGGTTCCTGTATTACTTTGGGGGCGACTTGGGGCGACTTGCATAGACTTCTATGCAGAAGTCGTCTCGCAAGTCGCCCCGGCAGTCGTTTGCAGGTCGCCTCGCTGAGGCGACCTGCAAGTCGTGCCGCCCATGTGTGAACCGAGCCTTACTGTAAAAGTGATCCAAGTGGCTCTAGAGCCTCCAATCAACGTGATCCAAGCGGCTCTACAGCCTCCAATCACTTTTACAGGTGGAATTCTAGCTCCAGAACTCCTGTTGCCTAGTTTGTCCATGGGTGTGTGCAGTTTTAGGGCCAGTTCACACTGCTGCGATGCCAAACGCCGCATTGCTGTGCAGATCACATACGATGTCTGTGCAATGCAAAAGTCAGCCATACAAACTGTATGGCTGAATTTGCATCGCATTCGGACCAAACTCGTGCAGGACCCTTTTTTTTGTCAGCACCAGAATCGGATCGACAGGGGTGTGAACACCCCTGCAATCCGATTCCTGTCCGAATTCACAGTTCGCACTGCAATCTGCGAACCGATCTGGGGGTGTCATTAACTTTGTAGTGACACTCCCAGAGGTTCGCATAGGACAGTGTGAACGGCCGGCGAATCAGGTGCGATGAGGTAATCTGCGCTGGATTCGCAGGGTTTCCGCATCACACCATAGTGAACCGAGCCTTAAAGCATGACATGGTAGGTATCTTTTATATTTTATCATAAAAATTGGTATTATATTGTGTTTGTGTGCACTAAAATTCATTAAAGTGTATATTTTCCACAAAACTTTCTGCCCAAATAAAAAATGCAGAATTTTACATGTATGAGAGAAATGTCGGCATTGTCCCAGGTGGCAAGTGATTAAAGCGGAACTTTACGCATAACAAAAATAATGTTCTTTAGGAAAGTACATTCATTCCACATTAATAATTATGCTAGCACAATTATGCCCCGTACACACGATCAGACATTCCGACAACAAAATCCATGGATTTTTTTTCCGATGGATGTTGGCTCAAACTTGTCTTGCATACACACGGTCACACAAAGTTGTCGGAATTTCTGAACGTCAAAAACGCGGTGACGTACAACACGTACAACGAGCCGAGAAAAATGAAGTTCAATAGCCAGTGCGCCTCTTCTGCTTGATTCCGAGCATGCGTGGCACTTTGTGCGTCGGAATTGTGTACACACGATTGGAATTTGCACAAACAGATTTTGTTGTCGGAAAATTTGAGAACCAGATCTCAAATTTTGTGCGATGGAAATTCTGATGGAAACTGTCCGATGGAGCCTACACACAGTCGGAATTTCCAACACATTTTACGTCGGAAAGTCCGACCGTGTGTAGGCTCCATCGGACATTAGTGTGTGCTGTAAATTGCCTCCAGCATTGCTCCTGTTTCTTTTTGCTGGAGGCTGCCATTTTGTTGAAGCTTGAACAGCAGTAAATCATAAAGCGGAACTAAACACATCGATTTAACAGTTTCAAAAAACAGTTACATTACAGTCAAACCGTCAAATGGCTGGTGTCAGAACTTATCACCATGGCAGTTGCAGTTCAAACAGAAGCAGCTTCCTTGGCTGTAAAGGAAGGGAGGGTTTAACCCCTTCCCTGCCAGTGTCATTAGTACAGTGACAGTGCATATGTTTAGCACTGATCACTGTATCTGTGTCACTGGTACCCAAAAAAGTGTCACTTAGCGTTCAATTTGACCACTGCAATATCGCAGTCTCGCTATGAATCGCTGATCGCTGCAATTACTAGTAAAAAATTTTTTTAAAAATTGAAATTCCGTAAATCTATCCCATTGTTTGTGGACGCTATAACTTTTGCGCAAACCAATCAATATATGCTTATTGGCAATGCTGTATCCTGGCCTAGGCCAACAAGGTCCTATCATACTGGACCACAAACCTTCCTCACTGTGCTATATGTTTTCTGCTGCACCATTGGCATGGTTATATCTTCTTAGTCCTCTCCATAAACTTATCAGAAATTTGTGCTTAAAGTAGAACTATGGGAAATATTTTTTTTTCATTTAGGATAGAATAAGGGAGGGTTATAGCTCCTGTCAGTTTATTTTTTACTATCCCTGTCCCATTGCAGAGATTTCCCTTCACTTCCTGCCCCATAGCCAAACAGGAAGTGAGAGGAAATCTATGCAAATTAAGGGAATCCATTGCCCCCCCAGGCCCTCAGAACTAGTGTCCCCACTCGAAAATTTCAGGGTGGGTCTTAAACAGCAAGGGGTGTGGCCTTGACAGGAAGGGGTGGGTCATATTTAAATTAGGGGTGCACGAGTTTAGTCAGGCCTAGGGCAGCACAAAACCTAAATACACTACTGCTTATTGGGATTTTTGTTACCAAAAATATGCAGCAGAATACATATTGGCCTAAATTGATGAAGAAATTTGATTTTTTACATGTTTTTATTGAATTTGTTTTATAGCAGAAAGTTTTTCTCTCTTTGTTTATAGCGCAAAAAATAAAAACAGAGGTGATCAAATAACACCAAAAGAAAGCTCTATTTGTGGGGAAAAAAAGGACATCATTTTTTTTTGGGTACAGTGTTGCACAGCAACGCAATTGTCAGCTAACGCAGTGCCATATCGCAAGAAATGGGGGATAAACCTTCCGGAGCTCAAGTGATTAAACAGTATAGGGGCCAGCCTGAAGTGATCTAGCAGGACTTAAATTTTCTGACTTTAACCAATTGCCGCCCACCGTATAGTAAAATGAACGGTGCGGCTCTTGTTCCGGCACCTAGTTTAGCTGCGATTGCACGCCTGCGGGGAAGCGCGGCAATCATGGGTGTGCCTTGTTCCTGGGACACGGCGCGACCCTGATCACGGCATAGAGCCGCGGCCATGGCTCTTTACCCATGTGATGGCCAATCAGAGCCCATCACATGTAAACAAGGAAGTGCTGTTTACCGGCTCCCCAAGCCTCACACTGACAGAATGTGAGGTAAGGAGAGCCGATCAGCGGCATTTCCTCACAGGGAAGACATGTAAAGGTAATCAGGGCACTGATTATCAGCGCCCTGATTAAAATGCAGCCCCAACAGTACCCATCAGTGATGCCACTCTATGCCCATCAGTGAGGCCAATCTGTTCTGCCTTTCAGTGCCGCCTATCAGTGGCCAGCAGTGCTGCATATCAGTCCCGCCTCATCAGTGCCAGTGAAGGAGACAAATTACTAACTTACACAATTTTCTGACAGAAACTAAGAATCTTTGGTATTTTTTAGTTTTTTGGGAAAAAAATTAAAAAAGCCAGCGGTGATTAAATACCACCAAAAGAAATCTCTGTTTGTGTGAAGAAAATGGTAAAAAAAATGCATGTGGGTAGTGTTGCATGATGGTGCAATTGTCATTCAAAGTGCCACATTGCTGAAAATTGGCCTGGGCATGAAGGGGGCGAAAGTGCCTGGTAAAAAAAAAAAAAGGAGTCTGACAGTTAAAGGATTAAACAAAAGCATTTGGTATCCCTGAATACATCACTAGCCATGGCTGCTTTACTCTCAAAGTAACAAGGGCAGAAAAGTCCTCTCTGCTATCTGGAAGCAAGAGGCGGAGCCTATATTCCTACACACGTGCTATGCTCTGACTAGAAGCACCTGGAAGCAATGGGTCTGTGTTTTTTACTGAAAACTCCGTTTGGAAGGGGCGGAGCTTATAATGCTGCACAGGTTTTGTGCTCTGACTTGATGGGGATCCTATAGTGCTGCACTCTGACTGGAAGCTCAGGGGGGATGGGACGAGGCGGAGCTTATAGTGCTGTACTCTGACTATAAAGGTAGGGAGAAGGGGCGGAGCCTATAGTGCTGTACTCTGACTGAAAGCGCGGGGGAGAAAGGACGGAGCCTGTTATTAGGTGCACATGTGCTGTTCTCTGACTGGAAACTCGCCTCTGTAGTGCTGTGTGCTTATATTCTCTCCCCTCCTATTCCCTGCATACATATATCTCTGTATTTTCACACACACGCACAGGGCTGCCTCTGCCTGTGTAGTATCTACCTGTGGCTCTTAGACCCACTTGAGTACATGTGTGTGTGTTCCTCTCTGTATGTCTCTCTTTGTATCCTTCCTGTTTTTGTGTCACATTCTGACCTTCACATACCTTCTTTTACACTAACCACTTGCTCTCAGGAAGATTTACCCCCTCAAAGACCAGGCCATTATTTGCGATGCGCACTGCGTTACTTTAGCTGACAAGTGCGCGGTCCTGCAACGCTGTGCCCAAAAAAAAAATTATTTCATTTTTTTTCCCATAAATATAGCTTTCTTTTGGTGGTATTTGATCACCACTGCGTTTTTAATTGTTTTGCGCTATAAATGAAAAAAAGACCCAATATTCTTTTTGTACTTTCTGCTATAAAACGCATCCAATGAAAAGATCAAATGTTTTCATCAATTTAGGCCAATATGTATTCTGTTACATATTTTTTGTAAAAAAAAAAAAAAAAAAAAAAAAAAAAAAAAAAATCCCAATAAGTGTATGTTGATTGGTTTGCGCAAAAGTTATATAGTGTCTACAAACTATGGGATATATTTATGGAACTTGTATTTATTTATTTTATACTAGTAATGGCGGCGATCAGCAACTTATAGCGGGACTGTGATATCATGCTGGACAAATCGGACACCTAACTGACACTTTGCGGGGGCTAGTGACACTAATAAAGTGATCGGTGCTAAAAATATGCACTATCACTGTACTAATGACACTGACTGGGAAGGGGTTAAACAGCTGGGGTAATCAAAGGGTTTATTGTGTGCCTAGCCAGTGTTTTACTATACTATGTGTGTTTGCTTTTACTAGGGGAAGAGTTGGAATTTATTCCCTGCGTTACAAGAACACAAAGTCCATCACTTGTCCCCATCTGCCTTGTTTACATGTGCAGAGCTCTGTCCTGTGTTTCTGCCCAATGATCTGCTTCTGCTGTGAATAATCAGAATCGGTCTGGTGGAAGTGCAGAATCACGTGTGTGTGTATGTGTATGTGTATGTGTGTGTGTGTATGTGTATGTGTAGCAGTGAATGTGCTATAGGGCCATCCTTAACTGTTTAAAGCCTCAAGTTTTTTTTTTTACCTTAAGGCTGGGTTCACACTATTGCTAATTTGCATGTCAGGAGGCTGTGACAGGCTCTCTATGGAGCCGGTTTACACATCTCTGGAGTGGCTCTGGTGCGAATTACACAGGAGTCCTGTGCGTCTTCTGGTCTGAATTCAGCCAAAAATTCGGACTGAAATCGGACCTGAATCGGTGAACATGGACGCACCGGACCCCTGCTGTGAACCTACCCTAATGCCTTCTATGCATTAAAGGAGAGCCTGAGAACTACTGTCGGCAGGGGGAGGGGTTGTGGTGCTATGTCAGCACCTTTTGGAGTCTCTGAAAGTCACCCCTGGATCACTTTTACATGAAAGCTAATCGCTGACTGAAAAAAAGATGCAAAACTGTGAGCTTGTTTTAACCCATTGAAAATTAGGACGTTTATAAATATAAAGTGGTAGACAAAGGGTTTAATTCATGTGTTAATATGTATGAGCACTAAAGAAACTATACAGAGATGAAGTGATCCAGTTTTGATCTTTGCATTTTTTTGAAATATCATAAAACAGGTCAGGGCACTTGGCAACCCCCTTCCTCAAGGTATTTAGCAGAGTTACAGGTTTCCATAATATATAAATAAATAGCCCAGTCCAGTACAAAAAAGTAGCTTTTAACCACTTGCCGTCCGCACTATAGCCGAAAGACGGCTGCAGCGTGGACTTAATTTGCCAGTAGAGCGTCCCTGGACGTCCTCCTGTGCTTGAGTGGCCTGCGCAGTATGCTCTGTGATCAGCGAGTCTGAGACTCGGCTGATCGGAGTAAGGGGTCGATCCTGACCCCTTACCACGTGATCAGCTGTCAGCCAATAACAGCTGATCATGTGATGTAAACTGAGTCGGTAATTGGCTATTTTTCCTCCTCACACTGGTAGCGTGAGGAGGAAAAAAAAGCCCATCACCAGCAGCTGCGAGAGGGACATCGGTCCCGATCGTGGAGAGTCACCAGCGTCACCTACCAGTGCCCACCAGCGTCGCCTATCAGTGCCCACAGTGCCGCCTATAAATCACCAATCAGTGCGTCATTACCAGTGCTGCCTATCAATACCACTTATCAGTGCCACCTTATCTGTGCCCATCAGGGCACCAGACAGGCTTTGGAGGATGAGCCTGATAGCGCAGCCTCAGACTCCTCAGGGGAGTCAGACGGAGAGAATGTGGGTAGTGAATCCATTCGATCCTCCCATTACAAACTCTCCCTGGAAGAGGTGGAAGAGCTCCTGGGAGCCATCCACACCACCTTAGGTAACCAGGAGGAGAAAAAAGCACTGTCTCTCCATGACCAGATGTACGAGGGTCTTGGAGAGCAGAAGAGGAAGGTTTTTCCGGTCCATGAGGTTCTGGTGGACGCTATCAAAAAGCAATGGTGAGACCCAGAAAGGAAGCCTTTCTTTTCCAGAGCATTAAAACGCAGATTCCCCTTTTGCAGAGGATGAAGCGGCTGTATGGAACAAATCTCCTAGACTGAATGCAGCCTTTTCTCAGGTATCCAGAAAGACAGATTTGGCTTTTGAAGATATGGGGGTATTTTCAGACCCCATTGATAAGAGGATGGATTCTCTACTCAAAAAGACATGGGACTCCACCCTAGGGAATCTTAAGCCTGCCATGGCTGTCACAGTGGTGGCACGTAACATGGAGCACTGGCTAACACATATAAAAGCACATATTGAGGCTGGAACCTCAAAAGAGACGATTCTCTCCTCTTTTCCAATGCTTTTAAGAGGGGTCGCGAACATTGCGGATGCCTCAGCAGAATCAGTCCGCATGTCTGCTAGATCCTCTGCATTGGCCAATTCAGCCAGGAGAGCTCTCTGGCTAAAAACCTGGCAAGGGGACAATGCTTCAAAGACAAAGCTTTGTGGAGTTCCTTTTACGGGGGACTTGCTGTTCGGTCTGGACTTGGAAGCTGTCCTAGATCGAACAGCAGATAAAAAGGCCTTACCCTTAAAGAAAAAGTTGGGGGAACAGTCTAAATAAGAAGACTCGCCTGCAAAAGAGGGCGAGTCTAGGGCAGAGTCTCAGAAGAAGGTTTGGTCCAACAAGGGCGGAGGGCGCGGGGGAGCAATTTTTTGCCCTCCTGAACAGCCCCGGAGGTCCCAATGACAAGTTAACCCCAGTGGGAGGAAGACTGGGGGCCTTCCTCCCACAATGGGAGTCAGTTACCTCCAATCCTTTCATACTAGGGATTGGGGGGGGGTACTGACTAGAATTCTCAAGCCCTCCCCCACACAGGCTGCTAGTGACAGACATGCCCAAGTGTGCGGAAAAACCCAGCAGCATTGCTGACCTCATTGGAAGAACTGGAACAGCAGGATGTCGTATCATGGGTTCCTCCTGGGGAGATAGGCAAAGGATTTTATTCCCACATCTTTGTGGTTCGGAAGCCCTCAGGAAAATTCAGGCTCATTCTGAACCTGAAACCTCTCAATCAATTAATCTCTTACAAAAGATTCCAGATGGATTCCATCTTTTCCGTAAAGACGCTTCTTCCTCCGAATTGTTACATGGCATCCATAGATCTAAGGGATGCCTATCTGCACATTCCAATCGCAGAGGACAGTCAAAGGTTCCTCAGACTGGCAGTAAGGTCCAGGGAGGAAATAGTTGATCTTCAGTTTCAAGCCCTCCCTTTTGGGCTATCCTCTCCCCCCTGGATATTCACCAAGGTAATGGTGGAGGCTCTGGCTTTTCTGCAACTTCGGGGAATCGCAGTAGTCATATACCTGGACGACCTGCTCCTCTTTGTTCCTTCGCCGGAGCAGCTGGTCCAGGATTTGCAGGCAACGAAGAAGCTGTTGGAGTATCTGGGATGGCTCTTAAATTTGGAGAAATCCAACCTGGTTCCATCCCAGAGGTTTACGTTCCTAGGCTACATTCTGGACTCAACCCAGCAGAGTGTGTTCCTTCTAGAAGAGAAAATTTGCAAAGTAGACTAGGCCTTGGCAGGTCTACAAAGCAATCAACAAATCTCCATAAGAAAGACCATGTCAGCTTTGGGGTTACTGACGTCTACCCTCCCAGCTGTAAGGTGGGCGGGATTACACTTCCGTCCTTTGCAGTTGTTCATTCTGGAGGTTTGGGACCACACTCAGACGTCTTTGGACTCAGCGGTTCTCATTCCAAAACGGGTAAAGAGGTCCCTGTGGTGGTGGAGGAAGGCAGCAAATCTATCACAGGGTCTAGAATGGGTACTTCCAGTATCCAGGGTAGTCACAACAGACGCAAACGGCATGGGTGGGGGAGCACACCTGGGGATGAGTCTGGCGCAGGGATCCTGGAGAGTCGAGGACGTCCTCGAACTGGAGAGAGCTGAAGGCTATCTTTCTGGCTCTCATAGCTTTCCAACAGGAGCTCCGGGGACATCATGTTCAGGTCCGCTCAGACAATTCCTCAGCAGCTGCTTACATCAACCGATAGGGGGGCACCAGAAGCAGCTCCCTCTGGGCCCTGACAGAAACAATATTCAACTGGGCCAAGGTCACGGTGCTCTCACTATCTGCAGTACACCTGAAGGGGGAGTTAAATCAGATGGCAGACTTCCTCAGCAGAAGGAAGCTGAGAGAGAGCAACTGGGTGCTGAGTCAAGTCATTTACAGGATGATTGTCCAGAAGTGGGGGGTCCCATGTGTGGACCTTTTTGCTTCAAGGGAGAATGCAAAAACTCCCCTCTTCTCTCTGAACCGCTGGGATGGGGCAATAGGGGTGGACACTCTTTCTCAGAGCTGGCATTTTTCCAAGTGCTATGCCTTTCCCCCTCCTGTACTGTTGCCCGCAGTCTTGAGGAAATTCCAGTCAGGGGATAGACCCTGATAACGCCATACTGGCCCAGGAGGCCGTGGTTCTCTGTCCTAAAGAAGCTGGCGGTGGAACTTCCTTGGTTATTGCCGGTCAGGGAAGACCTCCTCCATCAAGGCCCAATCTGCTGCCCCCAGGTGGAGAGGTGAAATCTGGCAGCCTGGCTACTGAAGAGGAGATGCTGAGAAGTAAGGGATTCTCTGAAAGGCTGGTAGCGACTCTTCTCAATTGTAGAAAAGAGACACGCAGAATCTATTTGAAAGTCTAGAAGAAGTTAAATTCTTGGTGCGTGGAGAGCTCCTTTAGCATTCGCAGCACATTAGCAGTGCTGGAGTTCCTACAGAGTGGGGCAGATAAGGGACTGGCCCTTAGTACACCTTAAGGTCAAGTTTCCCCTTTAAGTGTGTTCCTCGAACAACAACTCACAGTGAATCCTTGGATATCCAGGTTCTTTAAAGCCTTAGGTAGGCAGAGACCAGTCAGCTCCCATCCTTTTCCGGTATGGGATATCTTTCTAGTATTGCAGGCTCTTACAGGGGATCCTTTTGAGTCTTGTACGGTAAAGTTTTTAACCCTCAAGTCTGTTTTTTTTTTTTTGTGGCAATCACTACCGCAAGGAGGGTTAGTGAGCTAGAAGCCCTCTCTCAAGGAGGACACCTTTTCTTCAAGTTTTTCTGGATCGGATTATTTTTAAAACCGATCCAGCATTTTTGCCAAAGGTGGCTTCAAAATTTCATAGGAGCCAGGAAATCTGTCTGCTCGCTTTTTGCTCAAATCCTGTGAGGGAACAGGAGCACATCTTCCACAGGTTAGATGTCAGGAGATGTGTATTAAAATATTTGGAGGTTACGGATCAGTTTAAGAGATCCGATTCCTTTTTTGTTTCTTTTTCTGGGGCTAAGAAGGGGTCCAAAGCTTCCAGACATACTATAGCCAGGTGGTTGAGGTTGGCTATCAGTCAAGCCTATATAGCAAAAGAGAAGGAGGTCCCGGAAGGTATTAGGGCTCATTCCACTAGGGCCATAGCAACATCACAAGCAGAGTGGGCTGGTGCTACACCCGAACAGATCTGCAGAGCAGCAACGTGGTTGAGTTTTAAGACTTTCGTTAAGCACTACAGACTGGACTTGTCTGCCCAGGACCAGGCCTTTGGGCGTAAAGTCCTGCAAGCAGTAGTCCCACCCTAGGGTAAGTGCTCGCTTATCCTCTCAAGTGTGCTGTCCTGAAAGATGAAAGAGGGAAAATAGAAGTTACGTACCTGTGTTGTTCTTTCCAAGAGTCCTTCAGGACAGCACCGGTACCCACCCAAATAATTTTTTGCCACCAGGACGTGAAAGCATCAGGAATGTGAAGGTTGGTATGATGTGTTCCTGTGTCTCCCGAGACTGGCCGGAGGTTCTCTTGGAAAAACTGACGGGCTGTGGCTTAAAACTCTGGTGGAGGTGGTGTTTCCTGAGAAGGGAGGAGCCGAAGTCTCAAGTGTGCTGTCCTGAAAGACTCTTGGAAAGAACGTTACCGGTACGTAACTTCTAATTTTTTTTTTTTTTTTTTTTTTTTTAAATTTCTGTCTTTTTTTTTTTTTTGTTTAGCAAAAAATAAAAACCCCAGTGGTGATTAAATACCACCAAAAGAAAGCTAAATTTGTGTGAAAAAAAATGATAAAAATTTCATTTGAGTACAGTGTAGCATGACCGCGCAATTGTCATTCAAAGTGTGACAGCGCTGAAAATTGGTCTGGGCAGGAGGGGGGTTTAAGTGTCCAGTAAGCAAGAGGTTAAAGTGGAGTTCCACCCAAAAATGGAACATCCACTTTTTGGAATCCCCCCCCCCGGTGTCACCTTTGGCACCTTTCAGGGGGGAGGAGGGAGCAGATACCTGTCTAATCACTGCGGTGACCTACGCCACTTCCGGCGCATACTCTGTCCACCCCCGTTGTCTTCTGGGAGACAGACACACAGGTCCCAGAAGACAGCAGGGACCAGCGAGGATGCACAGCGTGACTCGCGCATGCGCAGTAGGGAACCAGGAAGTGAAGCCGCACGGCTTCACTTCCTGTTTCCCTCACCGAGGATGGCGGCGGCAGCAGCCGAGAGCCGACGGACAGATCGGCTTCGGCTGCCAACATCGCGGGCTCCCTGGACAGGTAACTGTCCATATATTAAAAGTCAGCAGCTGCAGTATTTGTAGCTGCTGGCTTTTAATGTTTTTTTCTTTTCGGTGGACCTCCACTTTAATATTCAACTCAAATCTGGTGCTGTCCTCTTGATGGTGTTCCTTTTCCAGGTTAGAATGCCAACATTATTCAACCTCACTTCCTGTGATTCTCGGCTTTCATGGACAAACCCCTTGGGGTGCATCCTCATACTGGCTTGGGTCCACCGTACTGCAGCACATTATATCAATCATATATCAATACACAGAGGCGGCTCTCTAATTAGGCAACCTATTCTGTATAGTCAACACCGTCCACAGCCCCTGCCAAACTAGAAAGAGGAGGACCTGTGATGCAAGCTGGTCAGCCTAAAAACCCTTGAAATTAAAGGAGATCTATGATAACAGCATATACTTCAATTGTATAACATCAACATTGTAATGGCAAACATTACAAAAAATACAAACATTTGTTTTTTGACAATCCAATATAATCCTACTTAAAAAAAAAAAAAAAAAATCTCCTTTCATGTTGTGAGTGCTGCCTGTCTTCTGACAGTCTCTTTCTACAACTTCCTGAATTCCCAGAATGCTTTGCAGCTTATCCTCTGCTGTTTACTTTTAATTTCTAAGGACTATATAACCCATGGTACTTTGCTGCCTGCAAGCTGTGATTCCTTTTATTGACTCTGCCTTCTGAAACTCCTCCTCTCAGCACCTCAGTAGTTCAGAAGGGAGACGCTGTGTGTCACTTGCCACTGTCTCCTGCTGTCTCCTGCCACCAGATGCAGCTTTTCACCTGCCACTGTCTCTTGCAAGCAGATTCACGTCACTTGTCACGTCACTTGTCACGTCACTTGTCACGTCACTTGTCAGCAGATGCGTGTCACTTGTCAGCAGCTATGACTTGTTACTTGCCACATCACTTGTCAGCGGATGCAGCTTGTCACTTGCCACCAGGTCGAAAGGGGGCCCTGTCGGGTAGGCCATGATTTCTAACAGCGGCCCTGATGCCCACTGTAGTGGCTTCCGTGTCCGGAGCAAGAAGGGGCTCTGTGAACGGGGAGGAGAGAGAGATACAAAGCACCCGCTCCGCTGCTTACTTCAAGGGGACTGATCGGCTTGTGTACTCCTACTTCCTGGTAGCAGTGGAACGCACGATAGGGTGGACGTGATGTCATCAGCTGGAAATGATGCAAGACGGAGGCGATGTGGCCATCTTTTCCAGCTGATGACATCACATCCGCCCTATTGTGCATTCCACAGTCACCAGGAAGTGGGAGTACACAAGCCCGATTGGTCCCCGTGGAATGGGCTGGCTGGCGAGCGGGAGTTTGCCGCCCCTCTGAATGTGCCGCCCGGGACCCATGGTCCCACCGGGTCCCATGGTAGGGCTGGCCCTGTGTGTGGGGATCTTCACAAAGTAAGTTTACAAACTTCTCAATCATTCAGAGTAAAAGGAGTAAGCTAGGAAAAATTGAAATACAATGTGAAAATCGCTACATGTTGGGTCAACTTTGCTGTGGGCACGAAGCAAAGCATCATGGACATGGCACATATTCATCTGTGCCCTCTGCCTATTGAAGCTTAAGAAGGAGGGACAGTTGATGGGTGGCAAAAACACAATCTCAATGTCTTTGAACGCACACAGCCAGGCTTGGGAGCGAGCGGCTTGCTATGGGAGCACACACACAAGAGGAGGAGTTGAGAGCATCGGGAGGGGGACCCCAGAAGAGAAGGTCCAGGGCTGCTCTGTGCAATATCATTGCACAGAGCAGGGGAGTATAACCTATTTAACATTGTAGAAATAAAATAAGAAGGTATGTGTCCCTAGCTAAAATAACATAAAACTGAATATATATACAACACACAAACTGTCAACAACTGACAGGAATGTGTTGCAACAGTGAAAATAAACTCGCTGTTTGTTGCAAATCCTCAGTGAAGCATAAGTGCTAACAATAAAAGGTGCTTAACAATAAAGTGCATAAAACAAGAGAGTGCAATGTCCAAAAACTGCAATCCAACTCCAATAGGAAGAAAAACAAATCTCCATATAGCAGTTCATATGTATAAAAAGTGCATGTGCAAAGAAAAAAAACGATCGGTGTCCACTTCATCCAATAGCTATCACCATCTGAAGTGTGCCACTCGTTTACCCCAGCCTGTAATAAAGACCCCCTACGAGTCAAATCGAGCTTTAATATGAAGTAGAAGCAGGATCCCCACAATCAATCGACCTCCAGCGATCGCCACCGCAATAGCGGTATTTTCTCAAGTCATCTTCCAGGATGGCACACCTGAGAGATGAGAGGCTCCTCCCCACAGGAAACACAATCAATCAACAGCTGTTTTAAGTCCACACCCTTCCCCCGGATCCTCAGTTTTTGATTGTGTTTTCCCCTACACGGCGAAACTGTTTTTTTTTTTTTTTTTTTTTTTTTTTTTTCCAAATGACCGAAGCCTGGGGCTGGTGGTCTCCCCCTGGGAGCCGGACCAAATGCCTGGGAAGCCTCTGGGTCTGGCGGGATATATTTATCCTTCCCGGGGGGTTCCCCTATCCTTTCCTCAGGGGGGGCAGCAGAAACTGGGAAAGCCCCCTGAGAGCTGAAGGCCCCTGGGTACAGTGGTGTCCCCAGAACTTCAGGGGCCTTTATCCTGTCTCCCCCCCCCCCCCCCCCCCCCCCCTTACCTGTCCGGAAGTCCTTTCAGACGGGGGTGCTGGCCGTCGGTTCTTTCCAGGGGGATTGTATCCCCTGACTCCTGGGTCCCTGGTAGCTTGCGTGGGCTGCTGGGGAGGGCACCGCCTGAACGACCCGCGTTCTTACCCAGAAGGGAAGGCTGAGAGTCAGCAGGAGCAGGCACCCACATTCTCCTTTCGAGGAGGCACCAGTTTACTATGGTGAATGTCTGCCTAAACCACCTCATGGGAATGAGGAACGTATGGCATTGCCCCCCCCCCCCCCCCATGTGTATATACTGACTGGACAGAGCAGGACACAGCCTAACCTTGCAGCTCCCTAAAGGGACAGCAGTTGTGGGGGGGGGGGCACTTTGGCGGCTATCCTCCTTGCGTGTGGACCAGAAGGATGGAAAAGCAAGCCCGGTGGCTGTGGAAAAAGGGGAAGACGACAACTGTGAGTCAAAAATCCCCAATCCCAGCCAGATGGTTTCTGGGCATTTGAGATAATCTCCCCTGGGGTCTGGATTCAAATAGCCCAGAAGCTTTTGCTAAAGACACCAGCCACAGCTCCCTCCTACATCAGAGATGCTGTATGGTGGACAAGTGGTGCAGAGGAGCGAGTGTGCCTAAACCACCTCAGATGGGAAAGAGGTAGGTAAGGCATTTTTTCCCCTTCCACCTGTATTTACTGAGTGGTGCAGTGCAGGACCTGGGGTCTCCATAACAAAATAGCCCAGAAGCTACTGCTAAAAACCACCAGCCACAGCTTCCTCTTATAGCAGAGACACTGTGGTTATCACAACAGTAGGTTGCCAGCCTCTCCCTACATACCCGGTTGTGGTACATTAGTAGGGGTGAATACAGCAAAGAGGGTGACCTGGTAGAACAAAGAGTTCCTTACTGGCCAGGTATACCACTGAACAAGTTATTAATGGTGCAATGGTTGAAGGATTCAGGAGTAAGCTCCCTTGCTCAGCAGGTGCACTAGGTTATCTGGCCCTATTAGCCCAGCTGCTAGGAATCTGCTTAAAGTTGCTCCAAGATGCTTAAAAGCTGACCTAACTTTCAACAATGTGGCAGGGACCAAGCTTGTGTGTGGCACAGTAGGGGTTCGCTTGTGACAGATCCTCCTTTTGGGGGTTGCTTGTTATGGGTAACTTTTCATAAGCTCCAACCTCCCACTCCACTCTTACATTGTGGTTATATTTTAATGCAGGGGGTAAGAAAAACCTTTTTGTTGGTTTGGGCTACAGTCCACTCAGTAACAGATCTAAAAGTGATTTACCATAAATCGTTTTTCCTATATCCTTTGATTAAGGATTTTCTGTGCAAACATATGCAAGAGCTATATGATTGCTTCTTTAAGGGCTGCAGGTGGCTATTTACCTCCAGGCTAAATTGGTAACCACCCTTTTTAGAGGTCTTATATTGGTCTCTAGGGCTGGGCTCATTGAGACTTTAGTTACTGATCAGCCCCACCCGTGTATGAGCTGGCTAGCGTTTGCTCAATCTACGGAGGTAAGGTAGGACAACAGCTACTATAGTAAGGTGTCCAACCATTTTAGGATTGGTTCCTTCACTGGTGGTGAAGGATTAGTATCTACAGCCCAGTCTATGCCTATGAAATAATTTGCTCCTGTTTGGTTATTTCATAAAGGGATACACCATGACTCCTTCTTGGCTGCTCACCAGTAGACCTCAGTAGTGAAGGTTTGTCCTTGCTGGGGTGTTTGGTGGCACAACTAAAGTACACATTGAGATTTGTGACCTCTCTGCTGAAGCTTGTTGGGTGTCCCTTATATCCTAAAGGTACTGCTTTGTTTGGCTACAGATGAGAAAATACAACAGGGAAGGTGGTCTGTACTTTCTGGTTTTGTGCCGCACGCCAGAAACGCACATCATTGAGTCTGGTGATGACATTTCTGCTCATAATTGTTATATTACTGCACATCAGACCTACACAAGATTGGGGTCTGTCTGTGGGGTTTTTGTGTCCTGTATTACTGCCTTATTGGTTGCTTATCAGAAAGGCAGCAGGAAAGATTGATGGCAGGGGTAGTACATATACTGCCTTTGGAAATCGGTACAGCACCACAAGGTGGCGTCGTGCTGATTCAGACAGTGCTATTAACGGCAATAGCTGCCGATTTTAGGCATGTGATTTGACATGAGTCGCATGCCAAATCGCTTCAATATGGATGTGCTATCTCTATTCAGAATTGTTAGATTGTTGCACATTAGAGATATACACGATTGAAGTTTGTCTGTGGGTCCTGTATTACTGCCTTATTGGTTGCTTATCAGAAAGGTAGCAGTGAAGATGGATGGTCCTGATTTTGTTGGAAAATACAAATTGAACCTGTGCCATGGGTAGTACACATACTGCCATTTGTAATCGGTGCAGCACCACAAAGTGACGTGCTGATTCAGACAGCGCTATTAACAGCAATGGCTGCCGATTTTAGGCATGCGACTTTGACATGTTGAGTTGCGTGCCAAATCACTTCAATATGGATGTGCTATCTCTATTCAGAACTGTTATATTATTGCACATCAGACATATACAAGATTGAGGTCTGTCTGTGGGTCCTGTATTACTGCCTTATTGGTTGCTTATCAGAAAGGCAGCAGTGATGACGGATGGTCCTGATTTTGTTGGAAGATAGAAAATTGAACCTGTGCCAGGGGTAGTACACATACTGCCATTGGTAATCAGTGCAGCACCACAAAGTGGCCCGGGCTGATTCAGACAGTGCTATTAACGGCAATGGCTGCCAATTTTAGGCATGCGATTTGACAAGTTGAGTCACATGCCAAATCACTTGAATATGGATGTGCTATCTCTATTCAAGATTGTTGTTGCACATCAGACACATACAAAATTGAAGGTTTACTGCCTTATTGGCTGCATATCAGAAAGGACACAACAGTGAAGGTTGTTTGTCTTTTTCTGATTTGTTTTTGCTGCTCAGCAGGGAGACACATTGAGGGTAATGACATCTCTGCTCAGTATTGGTATATGCTACACATCAGACATACACAAAGATTGAACATTGTTTGTGTCCTGTATGTCCTATATTTACTGACTTATCCGTCCGTATATCAGAAAGGCACAGCAGTAAGTGGTGTTTCTCATTGATCTTCCTTGCTGTTTCTTAGGTATACACAGTAGGGGGTTGTTGGCTGCACTCCTCCAGGGAGCCACAGCATGGGGACCCCTTGTTTGTTCGACCCGAAAACTGCTTTTCCTGCGACCTGTGTAATCTTGAGGTCTGTGGTTCCGTAAGCAGGGACTGCTGGATACGCTGCGACCTGGAGTCGCACAGTCACGAATGATACCCTTTGGAAGCCATAGTATGACTTCTCATGCGTCTTGCAGTCCCAAGTGGCAGGTTGGGTCGCACGGGTGTGGGAACCCTAAGCTTATCTGTCCCTTCTGGTTCAGGTTTTGCAATGCTGCAGGAATACTCATTGTGGAGTTATTGCCTTATTTTGCAGTAGACCAGAAAGATCGCAGCTGTAAAGGCTGTCTGTTTGTTTGTTTTTATGTTGCTGCACAGCAGAAGTACTCAACATTAAAGCTTGTTGGTGCTTTCTGTTTCATATTGCCTTACCTTATGGCACTTCAGAAAAACACAATGCTGTAGGTTGCTTGTGTTCTTTCTCTGTTGGTTCTATGTAACTGCACTACAGAACTGCATAACAGAAAGGATTGTCTTATAACTGTACTTGGTGGTTCGTCATAAATACGCAACATAGAAGTTTGGGTCTTTCTGTCTTCTCTTTATAGCCTTGTTTTGCTGTACATCAGTAAAACACCACTGTAAAAGGGGGTTCCCGTCCTTTCTGTATTTACCAGTTATGACCTAGCTAGCTGCACTTCAGAAATGCGCAGCATTTAAGGTGTGTTTGTGTCTTAATGCTTACATATTGGCCGCACATCAGAAAACCAGACTGTGAGGTTCAGATTTGGGTCTCTTCCCATATTTGATATTTTGGTTTAGCTAGTCACACTCAGATACACAACATTGATGTCTATGCTTGTGTCCTTTCTGTCTAAATCTATTGTGCTATGTCCACAATCTATGATTTTTTTATTTGTGATATTAATAATACATGTATCACCTATTTGTATTTCAGCCTTCTCTTCCGTGAAAGGGCCAGGAGTTCTGGTGCAGATGTCACATGTCAGAAAGCCTCGACCCCTTACATTCAGGGATGCCAGAGCCATTTCCTAGGGTTGAAGCCCAGTAGAGTTATGGGTCACTAGAGGAAGGCGATAATGAATCGCCCTGTTTAATAAGAACTTAGGAAGTTCGGTTCAGAGGAGTTTTATGGCCTGAAGATGAAGTCTTCATGTATACCCGACCAAATAGGTTACAGCTCGGTGCATGGCCTTCATTTTGCCCTTCTAGCAAAACTAGATGTAGCAATATGAGTGTTCTTCTCCTGCTATAGATGTTAATCTCCTGAGTAGGCTCTCAGGCGTAAGTAAAACTATAGATTGGGCATGCCTTAAACCCAGGGATTAAGTTTTTGTTAATCTATTTCCCTTAAGTAGGTTTCCCTTCAGTCTTTGCTGACGTAAAGCTAAAAATGAACAAAAAGGGGTTGTCTGTCAGGGGCCCCCCTTTTTTGGCAGTTTTATTTCCCTGGACAGGGTTGTGTTAAGACAGGCCCCCTTATGGATCAATGTAGTGTCCTTGTCTTACAACACAGGTCTCCGATTAATCTTTTTAGTGGTTCTAAACAGCACCTATAGGCCATTGTTGGTAGATGTGTGACAGGCAACATTGATAACCTACAAGTTTAACATGTTTTCTGATTCCATCTTTAAGAGCCCACTCCACCTAGATCCTGCATCCGAAACAGAGAAGGCAGGGACACCGGTGGAGTAGACCGGCAGATCAGCCGCATGATCCAGCTAAGATACCTTCATCAAGCATATGGAGTAAAGGTAAAGCTTACTGCAGAACCGAGGTTCGCCAAGAGTCTTGCAGTGGTCCCACCCTAAGGTAGGCCTGAGGTACTTGATTATCCTCTCAGGTGTGCCGTCCTGGAAGATGACATGAGAAAAGTACTAGTTACCGGTAACTGTCTTTCTGGGAAATCTTCCAGGACGGCAGGCCTACTTCCCACCCGTTGGAGGAGGGAAAATTTTAGAACACTAGAAGGTGAGTGCCTATGAGGAATGATTTCCCTTGTGAACCAGGTTCAGGAGTTACTTCTCTACAAACTGAGGATCAGGGGGAAGGGTGTGGACTTAAAACAGCTGTTGATTGATTGTGTTTCCTGTGGGGAGGAGCCTCTCATCTCTCAGGTGTGCCGTCCTGGAAGATTTCCCAGAAAGACAGTTACCGGTAAGTAACTAGTACTTTTTGGAAGATGGCTTCAGACTCCAGGCTCATCAGACGCGGTGAGGGCATGCAATAAACAGGGATGTAATAATTTGTAAAAAAATGTATTCATAAACAAACGTGGCAAATTACATTTAAGATCTCAGCAATCCGACTATAATAAGAGTACTTCTGGTCTCGGCTGCGACCGGAAGTGACAATACCTGGCTCCTCCCTGGCGCGTTGTGTCACTGCACACATGACTTCATCAGCTGTCATAACAACAGCGATGTGTAATTGACATATCCTTACTTTCATTCAAATAGACAGCAGATTCAGGTATTGACTTTAAAAAGAATGAATCATTAGTAAAACCAAATAAAAATGATAATTAATAAAAATAATTATTTTTACTTTTTTTTATTGTATTTTATTATTATCGTTGTTGTTATAACAGCGGAAGAGACTATTTAAACTGGCATAATGACACCTGACTCCATCACCCTTTGATGAAGTCACGCGTGCAGTGACGCAACGCGTCAAGGAGGAGCCAGGTGTCGTCACTTCCGGTCGCGGCCGAGACCGGAAGTACTCTTATAGTCCGATTCATGAGATTTTAACTGTAAGTTGCTACATTTGTTTATGAATAAATGTTTTACAAATTACTACATGATTGAGTCATCCCTCTTTATTGCATGCTGTCAGACTTCCACGTACCAGACCGATGAGCCCGATGTAGCAGGGGGAGGCCTCCCTTACGTATCTGGTTCCTGGCCCCTGGTAGTATGGACAAGAGGCACGGGAGCACAGAGTGGTATGAGAGCCTGGCGGGTTAGCCGCAGGAGGATCCTGGTAAAGGTGGTTCTGGAGATCACCAGTCAACTGAAGCACAGGCAGCAGGTGCAGAGCAGGAGTGGAGCAGGCTGGTTGGGTCACAAGCAGGGTTGGCAATAGGCAGGCAACGCGGTACAAAGGAGCAGGCAGATTCGTAGTCAGGACAGTCCAGGATCAGTGGCAGGCAGAAAGCAAGGATAATCAAAGGCAAGCCGGTGGTCAGGAGATCAGGTTCAAAACAGGAAGCAGGTGCAGGGATACAGGGAGCTGAAGATCGGACAGCACCGAGTCCCCTGTGCAGACAGCCTAACTAGGCAGATTGGGGCCAAACGTCGGGCCCGCACGCCAGCACCCGCGGAGGCGCGCACGGGAACACGCCCCAACGCACACCAGCAGCGCGTCTGCCCAGGGGAGCTCTCTGACAGTGCCCCCCCCCTCAAGGGCAGCCTCCGGATGCCCAACTGAGCCAGTCTGGAGGCGTGGGTACTTCTGAAAGTCCTCAGAAGCTCTTCGGCATGTATATTGCTTTCTGGCTCCCAGGAGTTGTCTTCTGGTCCGTACCACCTCCACTTGATTAGGTATTGCAACTGATTGTGTCTTTTCCTGCAATCCAAGATAGCCTCCACTTGGAACTCTTCTTCGTTATCAATAATTATGGGCTCCGGTGGGTCAGTACTTCGGCCAGCAAAGGTGTTGGGTATAACAGGTTTCAACAACGATACATGAAAGACCGGGTGAACCTTCAGGGTGCTAGGTAAGTTGAGTTTGTAGGCTACTTTGTTAATCCTCTTTTTGACTGAGAACGGACCCATAAATTTAGGGCCCAACTTCCTTGAAGGACAGGCCATTCTTAAATTGGTTGTGGACAACCAAACCTGATTGCCAGGTTCCAGGATGAGTTCTCCCCGCCTCTTCTTGTCAAACATTTTCTTATTATACTCTTGGGTCTTAGCCATGGTTTCCTGCAAGAGTTTGTTGTTGGTAAGGAAGAAGTCCATGGTTTCAGATACCGCAGGGATAGCACATTTGGGTAAAGACCTGGGCAGGAAGGACGGGTGGAAGCCGTAATTGGCAAAGAAGGGCGTTTGCTTAATGGCCGAATGTAAAGAGTTATTGTACGAGAACTCAGCAATTGGCAGAAGAGAAACCCAGTCATCCTGTGAGAAAGACGAAAAACAACGGAGGTACTGCTCCAAAGTCTGATTAGTTCTCTCCGTCTGCCCATTAGTCTGGGGATGGTAAGCAGAGGAGAGTGCCAGCTCAATTTCCAGAGAACCACAGAGCTTTCCAGAACCGGGAGGTGAACTGAACACCGCGATCAGAGATATTTGATGGGACTCCGTGCAGCCTAACAATCTCCTTGATGAAGACCCTTGCTGTCTCCATAGCCGAGGGCGTGCCCTTCATAGGCAAAAAAATTAGCCATTTTGGTTAGCCTGTCTACGACGACGAAGATGGTAGAAAAGCCTTCTGCCTGGGGAAGCTCTACGATGAAATCCATCGATATCATCTTCCACGGTCTTTCCGGGACGGGTAACGGTTTTAGTAGCCCCCAGGCTCTTGTCCGGCTATTCTTGCTCCGTGCACAGATAGTACAGGATTCTACATAGTTCTTGCAGTCATTTGCCAACAGAGGCCACCAGAAAGTGCGTTGAACCAATTCAGTCGTCTTTAGCACACCGAAGTGTCCAGCCATTTTATGATCATGGCAGAGCTCTATCACTGCCACCCTCAGATCTTCAGGGACCACGATTTTACCCTTGTGCCAAAATAGGCCGTCCTGAGCCCTCACCTCATCTCCAGAAGTCGGGGTCCAATTCGAGGAGGCTTGTTTTATTCGGGATAGCAGATCCCCTTGGAGTAGAAGAAAATTTCCGGATGGAAGAATAGTGTCCGGATGCACAGGTTTGCCGGAATCAGGGAACATACGGGAAAGAGCGTCCGGCTTGATATTTTTGGAACCAGGTCTGTATGTTATATGGAACTGAAATCTAGAGAAGAATAGAGCCCATCTTGCTTGCTTTGTTTTCAGTCTCTTGGCCGTTTGGAGGTACTCCAGATTCTTGTGATCCGTATAGACCAGAATGGGATGTGCTGCACCCTCCAGTAAGTAACGCCACTCCTCCAAAGCGGACTTGATGGCCAGAAGCTCCCGATCACCAACATCGTAATTTCTCTCCGCTGAAGAGAGTTTGCGAGCGAAAAAGGCCACCGGGTAGAGAAGGGCCTTGGGGCCTTGCCGTTGGGACAGAACAGCTCCGACTGCAACCTCTGAAGCGTCTACCTCGAGGACGAATGGTAAAGCAGGATCTGGATGTTTTAAGATAGAAGCAGAGGTGAAAAGCTCCTTGAGTTTTTCGAAGGCGGATTGTGCCTTAGGAGACCAATGGAACCGATTCCCTTGTTTAGTTAATTCGGTGATGGGGGCAATTATTGCAGAGAAGCCCCTAATGAACTTTCTATAAAAGTTGGAGAAGCCAATGAACCTTTGAACGTATCGTCTAGATAAACAATAACATATAAGTCCAGGAAATCATGGAAAATGTCATTGACAAAATGTTGAAATGTAGCGGGTGCGTTGCACAGGCCGAAGGGAAAGCTGTTTTCCACTCGTCTCCTTCCCGAATATGAATTAAATTGTAGGCACCACGGAGATCTAATTTGGTAAAAATTACTGCGGATCCCAGTCTTTGGAAGAGTTCAGGCACTAAAGGTAGAGGATAACGGTTTTTGATAGTTATCTTGTTTAGTTCCCGATAATCAATATAAGGACGTAAGGAATGATCCTTTTTCTCCACGAAGAATATACCAGCCCCAGCCGGAGAGGTGGATGGGCGGATAAACCCTTTCTTCAGGTTCTCGTCGATGTATATTTTTAGAGTATCCAACTCCTGCTCTGTTAATGGGAAAATTCTCCCAAAGGGAACTTCCGCTCCAGGTAACAGCTCGATGGGGCAATTGTAAGGCCTGTGAGGAGGTAGAGTCTCTGCTCCCTTTTTACTAAAAACGTCAAAGTCCCGATAGGGAGCAGGGATCACCTGTTGTAATTCGGAATCGGTATCCAGGCAAAGTAGTTGGGTAGATTCAACAGGACTCGTATGTAGGCAGTGTTGCTGACAATATTTGGAAAGAAACGTGACTTCCCCACTAGACCAGTCAATGCTGGGGTTATGGGCCTGCAACCATGGCATCCCCAGTATGATGGGAAAAAGAGAAGAGATGGCATCCAAGCGCAGGAGTTCTTGGTAGTTGGAGCCCATGGTGGCCAACAAAGGGATGGTTTCCTGCGTGACGGGACCGGAACGAAGAGAGGAGCCATCAGCGAGATGTACAGCAAGTCCCCGATTTTTAGACTGGAGAGGGATGTGGTGGTTTGCAGCGAAGGCTAGGTCAATGAAACAGCTGCAGGCTCCTGAGTCAATTATGACCGTAACTGGAATATTCCTTCCTGGAAGCTGTAAGATGATAGAGCAAGGTGATTAGCAGGGTTAGGGAGAGCAGATGCACAAATTGAAGAGATTGGCAGAGACTTACGTGTCTTGTTAGGGCAAGACCTCACGTAGTGTCCAGACTCCCCGCAGTACATGCAGAGGTTGTTGACTCTTCGGCGCTAGCGCTCTTCTGGATTGAGGGAGGGACGGAGCAGACCGAGCTGCATTGGTTTGGAGGTATCAAGAACCGGTGTGGCCGGTGCCGGAAAAGGCTGGCTGGGAGAACTCGGAACCTTGGGGAGCATCCAGGTAGGGCGAAATTGGCTGGTAGATCTCTCGGAGCGACGCTCTCTGAGGCGTCGGTCGATCTGAATAGACAGATTGATGAGCTCATCCAGGGTTTGGGGTATTCCGACCCGTGCCAACTCATCCTTCAAGGGATCAGACAATCCCATGCGGAATTGATAACGCAAAGCCGTGTCATTCCAACCAGTGTCGGAGCTCCACCGCCTAAATTCCACCACATAGTCCTCTGCGGCTCTACGCCCCTGCTGAAGGGCGTGTAAGGTGGCTTCCGCAATTGCTGTCACTTGGGGGTCCTCATACAACTGTGACATGGTGGTAAAAAAAGTATCAAGGTTATCCAGGGCTCCAGATTTTTGCTCCAGGAGGCGGTGAGCCCAGGTCTGTGGTTCACCGGATAAGAGGGAAATTACGAAGCCCACCTTGGTTGCCTCCAAAGAGAAAGTGCGGGGTTGCAGAGTGAAGAATAGTTCGCAGGCATTGCGAAAGGCCCGGTATTTACTACGGTCCCCAGAAAATCTTTCGGGTATGGGTACCCTAGGCTCAGGAGGTAGCATTACTACTGAGGGTGCAGATGACACTCCGGCAGATGAAGCGGCTTGAGGATGGGTTGGAGCAGACAGGATTTGGACTCGTTCTTCCAACCTTGTATAGCCTTCCTGGAGGCTCTTCACGGCTTGTGTGAGACCCGCCAGGTTTCTACACAGTTCCTCCATGGGGGAGGTTCCCTGCTCGGGCTCGGACATGGCTGTCCGATACTGTCACTTCCACGTACCAGACCGATGAGCCCGATGTAGCAGGGGGAGGCCTCCCTTACGTATCTGGTTCCCGGTCCCTGGTAGTATGGACAGGAGGCACGGGAGCACAGAGTGGTATGAGAGCCTGGCGGGTTAGCCGCAGGAGGATCCCGGTAAAGGTGGTTCTGGAGATCACCAGTCAATTGAAGCACAGGCAGCAGGTGCAGAGCAGGAGTGGAGCAGGCAGGTCGGGTCACAAGCAGGGTTGGCAACAGGCGGGCAACGCGGTACAGAGGAGCAGGCAGATTTGTATTTAGGACAGTCCGGGATCAGTGGCAGGCAGAAAGCAAGGATAATCAAAGGCAAGCTGTTGGTCAGGAGATCAGGTTCAAAACAGGAAGCAGGTGCAGGGATACAGGGAGCTGAAGATCGGACAGCACCGAGCCCCCTGTGCAGACAGCCTAAATAAATAGGCAGATTGGCGCCAAACGCCGGGTGCGCGCCCCCGCACACACGCGCCCGCGCGCATGGGAACGCGCGTGCCGACGCGCCCCAACGCACACCAGCAGCGCGTCTGCCCAGGGGAGCTCTCTGACACATGCCCTCACCCCGTCTGAGCCTGGAGTCTGAAGCCATCTTCCAAAAATACCGCTATTGCTGTGGCGATGAGTTATTTGTAATTCCTTTATTTTCCAAAAAAATATGTTACAGTTCAGTATACACAACAAAGAAACATCATACAGCTTATATGTATATAATAAAACAAAGCTAGAAATAAGTCTTTGACAAAGTCGGATGCCAATACAAGAGTGTATAATAACATTTCCCTTGGTTACACGATCTGTGGGACAAGAATGAAACATATATATATATATAAAAAAAAAAAAAAAAAAAAAAAGTCTTGCAAAATAACTATCTTATTACCCAAACGGGGCAGTTTCCTAAGAGTGACCCTTTTTGACCTATTAGATCGTATAGTTATCATGACCAAACAGTTAATGAAATAAAGTAAAATACTCTCGACTGACCAGGGATAGAAATTCCCTGAAGAGCCAGTAGAGTCCAGCTGTGGGATACTATCAGAGTGCGATGTAGACCAAGATATACAACATATCTGACCAATCCTTCCCAAAGCTGGAGGACTATAAAGGGGGGATAAAACAAAAAGAAAGGGGAAGTGTGAGAGGCAGGAGTAAAAGACAGAAAGGGAGCATATGGAAGGAGAGCAAGGGTAGAGGAGGAGGGGTAATGAGGAAGGGGGAAAGGGGTAAAGACCAAGATCGGCGGTGCGGCCCCCCCGCCAGGCGGGGCCCCCAAGCCGGAGTTTATTCAATCTATGCCACCTCGCGGAGGTAAGCCTCGGAGTAAATAAAGTGCTGTCAAGGACGCCATGTCTCCCGAAAGGCCTCCTCCCTGCAGTACAAGGTGGCAGTAAGATCTTCCATATCACGCAGTTCATTGACCTTGGCGTACCACTGAATTTTCGTCGGTGGGGTCTCCAATCTCCAAGATAAGGGAATACAGGCCTTAGCAGCATTCAGTAACTGTATAGTAAGGGAGGCTTTGTATTTGCGATGAGTTATTTGGACATTATTAGAGTTTGATATCACATCTGTGTTATCCATTTGCACTATATCTAACTAGCACTTATGCTTCATTGAGGATTTGCAACACACAGCGAGTTTATTTTCACTGTTGCAACACATTCCTGTCAGTTGCTGACGGTTTATGTGTTGTGTATAGGGATGAGCCGAACACCCCCCGGTTCGGTTCGCACCAGAACCTGCGAACGGACCGAAAATTTGCACGAACGTTAGAACCCCATTGACGTCTATGGGACTCGAACGTTCGAAATCAAAAGTGCTCATTTTAAAGGCTAATTTTCATGGTATGTCCTAAAAAGGGTTTGGAGAACCGGGTCCTGCCCCAGGGGACATGTATCAATGCAACAAAACTTTTAAAAATGGACGTTTTTTCGGGAGCAGTGATTTTAATGATGCTTAAAGTAAGAAAAAGTGAAATATTCCTTTAAATATCGTACCTGGGGGGTGTCTATAGTATGCCTGCAAAGTGGCGCGTGTTTCCCGTACTTAGAACAGTCCCTGCACAAAATAACATTTTTAAAGGGAAAAAAAGTCATTTAAAACTGCTTGCGGCTTTAATGTAATGTCGGGTCCTGGCAATATGGATGAAAATCAGTGAGACAAACGGCATGGGTACCCTCCAGTCCATTACCAGGCCCTTTGGGTCCCCTATGGATATTAAGGGGAACCCTGCAGCCAAATTAAAAAAAGGAAAGGCGTGGGGCCCCCAGGCCCTATATACTCTGAACAGCAGTATACAGGCGGTGCAAACAAGACAGGGACTGTTAAGTAGAATCTGTTTGTAATTTTGAACTGGTACATTTTTAAAGTGTAGCTCCAGCCAAAAAAATCTGTTTTTAAAAGGGTTGTAAAGGTAAAATTTTTTTTTTTTTTTTTAAATAACAAACATGTTATACTTGCCTTCACTGTGCAGCTCGTTCTGCACAGAGTGGCCCCGAACCTGGTCTTCTGGGGTCCCTCGGCGGCTGTTTCAGCTCCTCCCCGCAAGCATTAACCACCTTAATGCGAGCTCCCTCGCATGGTGGTTAGTGCTTGCGGGCGCGCTCCCGTGATACAGCCGGCGGCTATAGCCGCCCACTGTATCACTCGGCCCCGCCCCCCAGCGCGCCGCGTCATTGGATGTGATTGACAGCAGCGCGAGCCAATGGCTGCGCTGCTTCCAATCCATCCACTGTAGCCAATCAGCGGCCAGGGTGAGCGGAGGAATAGATGTCGGGAACGAGAAGCTGACTTTCGAGGCGTCAGGTAAGTAAAACGGGGGGGCTGGGGGCGGCGGTATTGTCAGAAGTTTTTTCACCTTAATGCATAGAATGCATTAAGGTGAAAAAATTTTTACCTTTACAACCCCTTTAAGCTTTTTGGAAAACAGGGAGGGGTTATCACCCCTGTGACATTTGTTTTGCTGTCTGTGCTCCTCTTCAGAAGATTTCACCTCAGTTTTTGTCCCAATGACAAATGTTTTTTGAAAATTTGGGGTTTTAGTGAAACAAGGATTGGTGATAAAGCATCAGTGGAAAGGAGAAGTTTTTTTCCTATATTAACTCTTACAGGAGAGAATTTCCCTTCCTATGGGGTAGATTTCATCTCACTTCCTGTTGTCTCCTTCTGTTTGCAAGTAGGAGTCGTTTGTAAGTTGGATGTTTGAAAGTAGGGGCCTGCCCTATATACTCAGCAGAAATTTGGGCCTTAGGTGTTGTGGCCTCAACACTGTAAGCCCTCACAGGGCCTTGATGTGAAATATTAGATCAAGAATTGTAATTACATGCCCCTGTTGAACAGGTCCAGAAAAATTGGGCCTTTGGTGATGGTGGTGCTGGTGCCACAACACTGTAAGTCCTCACAGTTAATCTTGGTGGGCACAGAAACGTGCCCTGCTGTGAAATATTCAATCAATTCTAATTACATGTCCCTGTTGAACAAGGGCTAAAAAATTGGGCCTTTAGGCACTGGTGCTACAACACTGCAACCCCTCACAGATACTCTAGTTGGAACGCAGGAACGAGCCCTGCTGCAAAGAATTGCATCAAAAATTGTAATTACACGCCCCTGTTAAACAGGGGCTTAAAAATTGGGCCTTAGGCACTGGTGGCGGCGCCCAGAACCAAAAATGTTCTTACAAGCTATCAGCATGATCATTGAGGAGGAAGAGGATAACTACTCAGCATAACAGGATAGTCACTCAGCATCAGCATAGGCGGTCTTTGAAGGGATCTGACATTTCAAAAAAAAAAATTATTCGGTTACATCAGCATCAGGTGCTTGGTAGCTGGTGGTGATCCAAGACTGATTCATTTTTATGAAGGTCAGTCGATCGACCGAGTCGGTGGACAGACGCACCCTGTGATCGGTTACAAAGCCTCCAGCAGCACTGAATGTGCGTTCCGAAAGAACGCTGGATGCAGGACAGGCCAGTAGCTCAATTGCATGCTGTGCAAGTTCTGGCCAGTGATCCATCCTCAAGACCCAGTAACCCAGAGGATTTTCGGTGGGAAAGGTGTCCAAGTCAGATCTTGCCCCTAGGTATTCCTGCACCATGTAAAACAGACGCTGGCAATGGTTGCTGGAACCGATCATACCTTGGGGCTGCGGACTAAAAAATTGTCTGAACACATTGGTCAGACGGCCACCTTCTCCACCGCTCCTTCTTTGACCGAAGCCTCAGCAACACGTTGTCGAGAAACAGGAGTTTGTAACCTCCCAGTCTCTGGGAACGCGTTGCACAGACCTTTCTGCAAGACCTCCCGAAGATGTTTCATCCTCTGCTCCCTCTGCGACGGCAAGATAAGGTCCGAAACCTTACCCTTGTAACGTGGATCAAGGAGGGTTGCCAGCCAGTATTGGACCTTCTCCTTGATACCACGAATACGAGGATCCTTACGCAGGCTTTGCAGGATCAGGGAGGCCATGCAGCATAGGTTTGCTGAGGCATTCGGTCCAGAGTCCTCTGGGTCACTAAGGACGACACGGTCTCCTCCCAGCCACGTACAAGTCCATGTGTTTCTTGGGACTGATCTCTTAAAGATTGCTGCTGATGCGAGTGCCAGGCTCCACCTCCATACTGACACAATCCTCCTCCTCCTCATCCTGTGTGATCGGTGGGCACGCAGGAACACTGTCTGGATAAAGGGGGCCTTGAGAGCTAAGGAAGTCCTCCTCCTCTTTCTGCCTCAACGTTGAGTTCCACCTGGTGGGCATGTCACAGATTAGGCGGTTCTTGGGCAGGTTAAACTGCTTTTGGAGGTCTGTCAGCCGAGCACTGGCATTATATGACCGGCGGAAATGTACACAGACTTTCCTGGCCTGCCTCAGGACATCCTGTAAGCCCGGGTACCTGCCCAAGAACCGCTGCACCACCAAGTTAAGGACGTGACAAACAGGGCACATGGGTCAGTTGTCCCCGTCAGAGGGCGGAGAGGAGGTTGGTGCCATTGTCGCAAACCACCATTCCTGCCTTAAGTTGGCGTGGCATCAACCACCTCTGAACCTGCCCCTGCAGAGCTGACAGGAACCTCTGTCCCAGGGTGGCTCCTGTCCCCCAAGCACACCAGCTCAAGCATTGCATGGCATCTTTTGGCCTGCGTACTTGCGTAGCCCCTTGAATGCCTACGGAGCACCGCTGGTTCCGAGGACAAAGCACAGAAAGAGGCCATGGAGGAAGAAGAAGAGGAGCGGGTGGAGGAGAGAGGTGTGTCACAATCAGTAGTGGCATTTTGGTGGCGTGGTGGCAGAACAACCTCCAACACTACTGCACCTTGTCCTGCATCCTTCCCAGCTGCCAGCAGAGTGACCCAATGTGCCGTGAAACTTGGGTAACGTCCCTGTCCATGCCTGCTGGACCATCAGTCAGCGGTAATATGCACCTTACCGCTGACCGCCCTGTCCAGCGAGGCCAAGACATTGCCTTCCACATGCTGGTAGAGAGCCGGAATCGCCTTCCGTGAGAAAAAGTGGCGTTTGGGTACCTGCCACTGAGGAACCGCACATGCCACAAACTCACGGAAGGAGGCAGAGTCTACCAACTGAAAAGGTAGTAGTTGAAGTGCTAGCAATTTTGCCAAGCTAGCATTCAACCGCTGGGCATGAGGATGGCTGGGAGCGAACTTCTTTCGGCGGTGCAGCAGCTGGGACAGGGAAATTTGCCTGG